>NC_082352.1:14587957-14903999 GCF_027477595.1 Haemorhous mexicanus | reverse complement strand
TCAGGATGTATTTGCAAAGGGCAGCATTGTCAACATGCATCTGCACACAGAGAACAGCACAGGAGACTGCACATATCAAAGTAACTCCAGATACCCTTTGTAACACATGTGCTTCTCCCTGGGGAAGGTGATTATGCCCAGGACTCCAGAGAAACAAGTAATTGCTCCCAGGTAAGTGTAAGGGGAACAACTACAAAGATCTAGCTGGGGAAAGAGAGAGTTTGATACCAGAGCAGTGACTGGGTCAAAACAACAGGATGAAAAAAAACCCCAAAAACAAACAAACTCACAGTGCTATTTTATACAACTGCAAGCCAGAGCAGGAGACATAAAAGCATCTTGGATAATTCTTTTGGGGAGGATGACTATGAAATTAGTGACCAGAGAAGAAAGAAGGACTGCCAAAGAAGGACTATTCTTTCAGAGGGAGACTGAAAAAAGTATGAAGATGCTGCTGAAGCCAACACCTAACTCCAAGACATTCTGGGGATCGAGCACAAAAGCAAGAGGATCACAAGCTCTGATGCAGCCAACCAGGAGTGAGAGGCAGATATAGAAGTGTCTGTCTCCTTGTTGCAGTGCCTGCTAACTCTTCAGATTAAACCATGAAAAGAATTATCAACTCAATCAGATAGAAATCTGACACCTTGACTTCAGCATCAGAGACAGTTTTGTTTACTTTTAACTGGTCTAGCAAATGTTTCAACATGGTTACAAGAAAGAAACATTCTGTACATTTCTGTTGCAGGATTAAGTTCTGTTCATTGCTTCACTTGTGGGAAAGAATTAAGACTAATTCGTCAAAAACCAGACACTTATGTGGCCTAACCCAATACTGACAGCCAGATTGCATGTTAATACACCTCAATAAGAATCAATCAGCCAATAAAGTTTTGAAGCACTGTAAGATTAAGACTGAAGAGCAGCAGAGCAGCAAAAAAACACACTCATAAACTGTAAATTCTAACAGGACTGGACACATTTTTCTCTCAGTCGCTGCATAATTAGTCTCCAACCCACTGCTTTAAGTCTCTGCTAGCTCTAGAGAGCCTTTAACACATGCTCAACAATGCTGTTTATGTATTTCATATGCCAGATGAATTCCATGATCTGCAAGAAGTTTAAAATCAGTAAAGTCGACATTAGTGCAGGGAAGGAGGAGCCCAGCCTAACTACCCCTTATTTCTGTTTTATGCTGTACAAGTTCTCATGCTTCACATTTCCCTGCAGTAAAAGAAAACCAAATGGACAGTAAATGTCATGTCTATATATTATGTTATTTATTCTCAACACAGTTGGCCAATCTGTGCTGAATTACTTGTTTTCCATAGGAAAATAATCAGAGAGGTAGCTCCATGACACCTCCACCTTAAAGATGCAAAAGCACCAATAAATCCTCCCCTCTGTTAGTTCCCCCATGCAGGAAGAATATGCAGTCCCGATCTCATCTTTGCAGTATCTTTCAGAAAGCAGAATAGCAAGTGCTGTAAGACAGAGCAAAATCCAACCCAACCTCTTGCACACAGCCAAACTCTGCAGGGACAGGCAGGGCTCACCTGGTGAGTTTGAGAGTGTTGTCCAGGGCAGCAGAGAGCAGCAAACCATCGGCTCGAGTGCCAAAAGCCAGGCCCCGTATCTGTTTGCTGTGGATGGGGATGTACTGGCTGCTCTTCAGGTTGGCCAAGCTCATCATCTTAACACCACAACCTGCCAAAGAAGAAGGGTAAAGCAGATTATTGAGAAGCAGCATATGCATAGAACTGGCTATTCTATGCCAGAACTACGAAGTCTGTATTGAAGCCTGTGGTGGGATGAACATACAAGTTATTTGCTATTCTGGATAAGAACTGCCACAAATCATTTTTTAATTCAAATGGCAACAAAGCTAAATCCTTAAGGATCCCAGTCAGCAAGAGCAAATTCAGTACCAGTGCTACAATTCTTGTTACAAGGCCTGCTGCTCTTTAGCCAGCTTCTTCAAAGACACTCTTGCACAGATAAAACCACAAAGAGCAGGATTACATGGCTATTTAAGAAAACAAGCATCACAGCAAAGAATGGGTACAGGTGAACTTAACCTGCGTGCTACAAGAGTCACCACAAAGCCTCCATTCAGAGATTCAGTCCTGGCTACAAATGCCAGAAAAATGAGACCAGTTAAATGCAGAAAACCACTTTGTTATGCCTAGATAAGGCACATTAACCTCAAACCCATTAAACAAATAAAGTAACTCTCATCAGTCAGAAAGCATTTGGCAAATAAGCACTCTCAGACTCCTAATGCCACATGTATTGCATTGCAAAAGCCACTGGCACTGGTCCAGATGTCAGGTCACTAGCCCCTGGACATAACAGTGAGACAAAATCAGGGCTGCCCGTGACTTCTTGGCTTCCTATTTCCTCATTAGGGAACAGCATTCAGGCATTCATAATAAAAGGAGTTTCCTTTTAGTTGGGTTTTTTTTGTTTGTTTTTAAGAGTACCGACAAATCAGCTGCATGTGCATCAATCCACCTACAAATTGGGAAGCAGCGCTTCTCACTTAACTACTGGAAGCTTCTCTGCAGGCCCCACTGCCTGGCCCCTTCTCCTTTCAGAAGGTCCACCTTTGCAAGGATCACAGGACACATCTTTTACCTTCCTGTGGATGTGGTAGAGCTGCAGACCCTCTGCTAGGATTCTGCTCTAGAAGTGCCAGGGAAAATAAGCTCCTTTGCTAGGTAGAGGCTACCAGTGCAGGGGCCAGATGAAGTATGGGGAGTCTTCAAGTATTCTCAGTCTACAAGGCACATGCAAAGGCCAAGCAGAAAAGCAGAGAGCAGGGACAAAGCAGAAATGACATTAACTTGTACTTCTGAACCTCCAAATGTTGACTTGCTTAATTACCAGGAATAAAAGTAGACTGTGGAGAAGGCTGTGATACCACAAGACAACCCAGTGAGTCACAGTATGCCATCACTCTGCAGTTGCCAGTCTGAGACACCAAGAACACCTTTTCCAAGTGGTACTTGCGCTGGCTCTGGCTGGGGGGGAGGCTGCCTGCGAGGCAGGGGCGGGAGCTGCCGGGCTGCTGAGAAGTGCTCATGTTGTACTGGGCCACCAGAGCCTTCAGCTCCTGCAAAGAAAGAACCCAAAGAGCTTTAATGCATCACCAGCAGTGTAACCTTCTGTGCTCTCTGCTTCAGGCGCTCCAACTGTACTTGTTCTCAGATAAAAGAGGGAAATGTAGTCCCATTTTCATGCTATTCCTGAAGTACTATATTTCTAAGTTCATGGCCTGTGACAGTGAGCAACAGAAGCGTTCAAATGCTGTGTAAATACTGACAAAATGTATTCAAAGTCTGTTATTGTATATATTACACCCTGTGAAAGAGCCGACTCTTGGGCAACACATAAAAGCCAGTAACAACTATTACCAGATCAATGCTGTTTAGAAGGGAATGAACTGCCAAGTATTATGAGCCCCTAAACCACAAGAGAAAGTCAATTAAAACCATTTTCCAGAATTTCCAGAATACCCCATAAAAAATAAAAGCCCAAGATTCAACACAAAGGGCATTGCAGGAAACAAGTCAGTCTATTTAATGACAATGACCCTGTTCTTGTAAGCCCTGTGCAGCAAATTCCAGGAACAACACAACTCTCAAGAGCTCCAGCTCTGTCTTCTACCACCTCCTCCCCTCTTTTCCTCCACCTCAACTGATGAATGCTCAAGGCTATTCAGCAAAGGCATGGCCAAGAACAGCTTCTGTGAAGAACAAGGTATTCCTTGAATTCCTTTTTCTGCTGAGATCATCAGGGGTGAGGTGGGAATCAAGGTAGTGGCATCAGCATATTGTGAGTCAAATAGAAGTGTCCCTTCCCAAAAAGTATTTTGACCATCATGTAATCCAAGGTCAAAACCAGACAATACAGAATCTTAGGGATATTTAAGAGAGAAGGTACACTGAAGGAAAATTGCTACTTGCTTTCTGTTGTCTGAGCAACACAGGTTCTGCTTCAAACACTATGTAATCTTTAAACAATTAAGGGTCATAAGAATGATATTATGAATATATCAGTAATTTCAAGTCAGCCTCATACTGAACCAGACACCACCACTTAACCTGTATTGAAGCAAAGGCAGCAATTTTCAAAAAGGCAAGATCAAAGTTCAAATTCGACATTAATAGTTATCAAGACCTATAACTTTTGGAAGCTGCTCAAGAGGAGAGCAGTTCTGATACTTTACAGAGGTCTGATCTCTTTGGCATCAAGTACATTACAAATGTCCCAAGGGAATATAAAAATGTAAGAAAAAAAAAAAAAAGAAAAGGAAGCTGGAGACTACAGATCATCTTATTAGAGCAAGAAAAGACAAAACAACCTGGGCAAGAAGGAGGGGTGTGAGGGTTGTCAGGATGCTTATGATGAAAACTGTAGCTTCAGGCTCAGAGTAAGCAGTCAGTCAAAACACAGGTAACTTAAAAGAAAGCAACTTTTAATTAAAAATTTTATAAACAGTATTTCTGAAAGGTGAGGGATGGACACCACAACCACTGGGGATCAGAAGAGATTCAAATTATCTGTTGCTCTGGGGACCTTACAAAACTCTCCTTGTCACCTGCACTCAACATTCAACTTTCATACAAGTTATTACAATGGAAACCAGGCAATTAAAATCACAAGGATTATTAGTACAATGTTTACATTTAAACACAATGGACAAACCCAGCAGAATCAGGAAGTCTTACTGGAGGCACATTAGTAAGGTGATTAAAAATGTTCCGCTGCAGACAAATTCCACTAATTGTGCTCAAAAGAACATTCTGTTCATTATGTAAAAGCCTATACTTTCCTTTAAGATGCCTTGCAGAGTTTTCCTGATGCCTGGTGTCAACTAATGGCCTTGAGAGCAGACTCCTCTCTCTGCACATGCTATGACTGTCTCTAGATTTCAGCTCACCTTTGCAGTGATGAATGAACAGTCACACCGGGGGGAAAAGAATGGGCTATAGAGCTAAAGTGGTCCTGAGGAACATACAGGAGGAAAAGCAGAAGAGCACAATGAATAGGAAAGGAAAGCTACCAGCTACAATAAATTCAGAACAGTTTCGAGTTATTAGGTTACAGCCCTAATAGCTGATATGCAGCTTTCAAGACAAAAGCAGGTATCAATGACTGTCACTCTTTGGCTGTTTCCCACAGAGCTCTTAGAGAAGCCACACCTGCCACTGCACAGCCCCAACCCTGCCTTTAACAGAGAAAAACAGGACAGGACAACCTCAAGCTGTGGTGCAGCACTGCGGATATTCCACCTTCCACATCTGTTTGGAGTTTGGGTTCAAATTCAGTCTAAAGGAGGTGGAGCATTTCTAACTGCTTCACTACAAACAGCAGCAATGAAACACCAGCTTCCACTTCCCCAGACATCAACTGGAGGTGAACACAGAGATCACAAAGTTGAACAATTTTTATTCAATAAAACAATTATCCTATTTTTTTTCTAGAGGTATTGAATACACAAATTTTTATTGATATTTTGCCATTCAATTTTTTTGAATGCTCTGAAAATCCTATTTTAAAAAACCTTTTCCATTACATCAAGAAACCTAAATTGATCTCTGCAAGGGTCACAATTACATTTACCTTCTTCTCCACAGCAACATGTAGTCTCCTGTAATTTCCCTGCCAGTCCTCCTTTTCCTGCTCCATATCCAAAGAGAGCTACTGCTTCCCATGTGCAAAAAATCAGACCTCCTACCCCAGCTGATCAGCAATATTAATACTAGAAGGCAGAGATGGTTTATTTATCATTAGCTACTTTTACTGAAAATGCTGGCAGAGTCAGGAGGAGTACTGCAGTAGCTCACATTTAATTCCCAAGTTCTTTCTGCTCCCAAAGGAAAAACATTAAAAGGTAAAAGGTGTCAGCAGCATTGGTTCCGAAACACAAGCCTGAACCTCTGTGTGGTGGGCAGGACACAGCTCAGCACAGCCCCCACTCCTGAGGGCTTTCTTCCAGAGCTCTCTTCAAGTTCATTTCCTCATGTATTTTCATAGAGCTAAAGACTTAAAAAACATCAATTTCCTAGTCTCAATAACATTACATACTTCAATAATAAAGTACAATGAACAAGACTCTTAATGGGTAAGAGCACAGAAAAATGCATACAAACCCAAAAAAAGGTCATAGCTAGTGCCATGACTGCTGCTGGGCACAGCTCAAGTGCATTAGCAACAAAAAACCCTGAACAGCCCAACCCTGCACTGCAATCACCCAGCCAGGGCTGGGCTAGAAACCTCCCAATCTAAATACTTCTATGCTAGTAGTTACTTTACTCTATGACTTCTCATAAAACAAGGAGCTCATTAGGTATCTGCTCAAAATGCAATCCAACAAGTTAAAGACTTTTGTGGACTTCCTGCTGACTTTTTTGCTCCCCAGTATATTGTTTTACTTCCAGTTTATTCACAGTATAAACAAGCACCTTAAAATTGCTTCCAGCATTTGCATTAATCACTCCAGTACAATGATGAATGCAGTAATAAATACTGAAATAGAGCTTAAAGAACACAGGGTACTTAATCTTTATAACATGTGACTTCAACTCAGTTAGACTGGATACTCCATCATTTAAGACCAAATGAATTGCAGAAAAACATTATGGACCTGCAATTTCATCTTATTTGCATTTTTCTTAAGCCAAAGTTTGTAGTGGACCAATTTTCTTATTAGTGATGATGAGCATATGGCTTCATGCAGAAATGTAGAGAATTTATAAAGCCTTATCTTATGTTACACAGGAAGACTTCAGCAAAGAGGATGTTGTTTAATGTACAGATATGAATAGCCAAAGCTATAAAAAAAATTCCAGGAATAAAGAAAAGCCTAAAAATAAGCAGGCTGCTAGAGAGTGAGAGGATATCATCTGCCTCATTCAACAAAAGGCAGCAAACTGGCAATGAAACAGACTCATGGAAAACCTAGCACTGGTGGAATAGACCATCTAATTCACAGTTTGAAGTGCTGGCAGAGTCCATAATTTATAGGAATCCTGAAAAAGCAGCTAGGATGGGTTACAAAATATTTCAGTGTTGCATAAGCCAGAAGGAAGCAGTAGCTCAACAACCCCTAATTTACAGTCAGTAATTTGTGCCCTAAGAGATGCCTCTCAGCAGCTGCTCAGGCCATGTACAGCCTCCCCTATTTGACAGGCCAGGTCCCAGGGTACCAGATGTTAAACTGAAATGCTGACTAACCTTCAAAAAACCCCAAAACCCTAGGGTATTTTTGTTTTCTTTTGATTTTACAAGTAGCCATGCCTCTTCACAAACTGCTTCTCAAAGACTCTTGATTAACTAGTGATAATAGGTTGCATTGCAGGTTTACTACAGAGATTTCCAAAGCTTATTTTGATACAACTACACAAAAGACAAGGAGACTAAGTCTGGTTCTTTATTACCATGCCTCTTCAGGCACCCAAAACCTGAGGGGGAACCTGCAACATCTGCAGCCAAACAACTCCAGTGCTGTGCTGCAAGTTCAATTAAGTCTTAAAAGCACAAGAAAAAGTTAGAGTTTTTGTAGCACACATGAATATTCCAGCCCAGGATGTCTTTACCAGCTTGGGATGATCCACCAATTGAGTTTACTAAATCTTGATGATTACTAAAACTGGAATCCTGTCTTCTCACCTCTAAGGGAAGATGGAAGATGCAGGCTGAAGAGAAAGAAACACTCTGTGTATTTGTAGCTTGAGACTCACCTGAACTTGCTTGCGGAGTTTGCTGCATTCATCTGTCAGCACCTGGAGCTGGAGACGGCTCTGCGCAGATTCCAGCTCGGCCTGTCTCCGCAGCATCTGCTCCTTTTCTAAAGAGCTGGAGGAAGGAGAGGAAAGCAATCCTTAGGACTAGGTATTATCTTGGATACTTTTCTGGGCTGTCAGCTCCTGCCCTCTAACTTCATCTCACCATATGTCCTGTTCAGGCCAATCCACAGTCACAGAAAACCTGGTACAGCACTAACCCAACACATTCACCTTGAGATATTCAGTTATGCAATTGTTCTGAATGACTCACTCCAAGTATTGTTCCAACAGCCTTTCTCCTCATCCTCTCCAAAAGGACTAATTTAGCAGAGGAGAGTGAAAAAGAAATCAATTTTCTTTCCCCTACAGAAACACTTGAGCAAATCCTATACCATTATGTCCATGTAATACACTGTGTCAGTAACACAGCACATCATAGCATAACTATAGAACAGCAAGATCTTCAAGCTTCTCTACCACCAGTAGCTAATCTTGTATTTTAGGAAAACATATCTGTACCAGAAAAAATGATACAGATAAATTCTCTGTGAATGCCCATAAAGAAGACCCACTTACTACCTCACCTTGAGCCCAAAAGTTCATACACACCATTTAGCAGCAGCATTTTGGTTAGGTTACTTAAATTTATTTCTCTTTCATACGGGTTTACATGAAGGAATAGCTAAAGTGGGAAAAGACACACCAACGCTCCTTAAAATTAGCTGTACACTTGGTCTATGTTGCCCACTGCATTCTGTATGTCAAAAGCTGCAATATTCCAGTTATTTCTGTCATTCATGTGCAGGGAGCTCTAGCTTGCCTAAGTATTTTGCAAATGCACAGACCTAGTCTTGAATGTTCCAAAGCACAGAATTCTGTCATTTCCTTACAGCTTTTCCATATGATTTTTTTTTTCCTGCAGAAGAAACAGGTGAAATGCCTATTTAACATTCTTTATGTCAGTACCCAAAGGCTGAAGGCTGGTGGGTTTTTTCAATGTGACAAACAAACCCCATGATCTTATACCTAATTTAGGACTACGTGCAAACAAGACTAATGCATGCACACACACATCTCTGCTCCACTTGTGGCTGTGTGCCAGAAGGCAGCCACTGCCAGCAGCTCCATGGACTCACAGGCAGTCACTGCTCCCTACCTTACAATAAAAACATGAGGCAGAGGAGGAGCAGGTCATGTGGGGAATGGCTGCAGTGAGGTTCTGAGACACAAACAGAAGTCAGGCAACTACCCCTTCATGAGAGATAACAAGATTTATCACACACAAATGTCTTCCGTGCTTTTGAAAAAAATAATATATATCATTTATTTTTCTGAGTTAATCCAGTGAAAGAAGCATCACCCTTCTAAAGCTACACTTCAAACACCATCCAGCTGTGGCAATCTGGAGAGAAGAGAGATTCTTCCTTTCCTGACTGTTACGCCTCAATCATTTCTGATCTATAATTACCAGGATAGTGAGGTTTCTGTTGAAAGACTGCCTTGAAAGAACAGTGGTATAGTTGTAGATATGTGAAGAAAGCCCAATTAAATTTTATTCAACACAAGACTCAGAACTCAGATATCTGCAGCAGTTTCATTTCAGAATAGTATCTGTGACAGCATCTTACTGAAAAGAAATGAGTCCCCATTTTCATACCTGCTTTCCCCTTTTTCAATACAAGGTCTACATTTAAGCTGGAAAGGGAAGTGGGAGTCATAGTAATGCTTGCTGACCTTTTGCAAGTAAAGCTACATGAAGAGTTTGACAAAGCAAGATGGAAAGTGATTCATATGAGGTATTACTCTGTTTAATGCATACAGAAAAGGAGGCAGAAAAGGTCAGCTATTCACCCTCCTTGCATTCCTAACCATGCCTTGCTTTTCCCATCTAATGAAGAATTAGCAATATACAGCTTTTTGGCATCAACTTTGCATGTCCTCCCATGATAACATTTCAGGATATAGCACAAGACAGCTTTTGCTGTTTCAGGGCCACAAAATGCAAACTCAAGAATTCTGTTCCAAAAGAAAATTAAGATGTGCAATTCAGCAAGGCCTTGGTTCTTTAAGGTAGCTACACTCCTGATACACCCCAAGGGAATGCACAAATTGCTTCAGACCATGCAGGAAATGAAAGCATGGAGTAGCAGGCAGAGTGCAGCTCTCAGTGGCAGGTACCTTCAGGTGGAGGCTCCGTACCTTCTCATGCGCTCCTGCTCGCTGGTGTCCAGCGCCTTCAGCGTGCGGGCATACAGCACCACGATGTCGGAGCGCTTGGCCTTCTTATTGCACTGAAATCAAACACCAGCTCAGGTCATCTACAGGCATTTAACTATCCAAACTACGCATCCCTACGAGTCCCTCGGTATGGTTTTATTTAGCTCTGAAAGGAGGGGCTTTCTGCTGGAAAACAATGCCACAAACACAAGTATGTTGGCAATGTGCTCCCTCATACAGACACCAGAGCTCTAAGCAGGGCTACAACTAAAGTTGCATGTCCTACTGCATCTTTAATAATCCATCTCTTTGCCTCCCACTAAATGCATTCTGCTAATGCACTGGCAAGGCAGCACGGTCAGGTAAGTTCCAGGGACAAAAAATCCCAAATCAGACAAAGAAGCGAAAACAAGAAGATCTAGAACAAAACACCAGCCCAACCTCAGGTCTGAAAACACCAAGACTTGATGCTTGGCCAACAGCCAAGGATTCAGGAACCCTTGAGCATACTCCCAACTCTTATTTCTGTACTATATTCCTTTAATCACGTTGTACAGGCCCAATTCCATAAGAGTGTTCCATTGCTGCATGAAACACTGACATCCAACTGACTTCAGTGACACACAGGGAGTCAGATATTTCAATAATTTCATAGATCTAGCTGAGCTGCAATCATTTAGTACATTATATTCACCTTAAAAAGAACTTGCAGATGCCATAATTTCTTCCAAGTTTGTTTTGCAAATATTCTTTGTTGATAAGAAAAGAGGCAGGTGAATACTCAAATCAAGTAACCTCAGCTAAACATTAAATTACTGCATATGCTTCAAATACAGATTTGTCTATTACTTAGCAGCACAAAGTTATCACAAGCAAGACTCTCGGAGCAGACAACCTCCCTCCCCTTTGTAAAAACTGCAGTAAATGGCCAAGACAGTTTTCCTGGCAGCCAGCAGCTGCCACTGGCAGGTTCAGGAATGCTGCAATTTCACAGCAACTCACACACAAGCCACTTAGTATACAGACCATGCACGGCAACTCTGGGCCATTTAACCAGAGAACACCCAGCTGCAAAGGAGGGTTACTGAAAATGAAGGAAAGATGATTTAAGCTTCAAGGTCCTCTCCAGAGCAAGTTGACCCAGGAACTTTTTAGTATTTGTATCATTGGAAGAGAAAGAGGGAGCAAACAGCCCTTGAGATGTTAGTGTTCGAGAAGAAAGCAGTCAGAAAATTCCAAAGAGTAAATATGCCAGGCAGGTCTCTCAGAATTCTGTCTGGACCTCAAGTGGGGCAAGAAAAGCTTACACAGAATTGATAGAGGTAAGAAAAATCAACTTTGGGCCTTTGCTATGGCAACAGGGATTCTTTAGGTTTAGTCAGAGCACACGTCAACAGGAAGTTTCTTGTTGAGAGAAGGGAATCCTGCAAAGTCAAGCAAGAATACAGAAGCTCTCAAAATGACAAAGCCAAAGGAACCCTGGGCTTCCAGCCACTGACTCAGGAAGTGCCAGAACTGAATCCTATTTACAAGGTACTCATTGACCTATTTTTTGTCAGCATTCCTTCATGGAAAAAAGGAGTAAGGAATGGAAACACATCACATAGAAGTGCAGACCTCATCGAAGGAGATCAGTATTAACCATGGAAAGAAACCATTCAAAAGCTGATTTATCACTTCCAAAGGGACATTAGAAGATGTAACCTGGTTCTCAGTTTGCTCTCTGCCAGCTTCCTAAACAACCTGGTCCTCTTAAAGGCTGCAAAAGCGGACACAGGTCAAAACAGAAGATTAAAAAACTGAAAACTGAATTTGATGATCTTTAGGGTCCTTTCCAACCCTAACCATTCTGTGGTTCCAAAACAGTTCTCACACATATTTCCTGTCCAATAACACAGTCATTATGTTTAGCTAATTGTGTCTAGGCATCCATCTGCCATTTCCATTCCAGGTGGGTCTCTCCAGGACCAGACTGGGGCATTGTGAAACCATTTCCAAGTTTAGCACTTGAACTCTCAAACCTTTACATCTGCTACTCACAAACGCTTTACGTCAGGGAGAAGATCCAAGTCATAACCTATCCTTTAAAGTACTGCTAGTTGTTACTGGCCTAATAACAACAAAGTAATGGTGAGGTTTGTTACTTCTGACAGCAGCTTCATGCAGCAACCAGCTGTAACACTCACAGTGATCACATATGAGGCACAAGTTAGGCACACACAGTAAGTGCTTTAAGTGCTTTCCAGTGCACATAAACAGCCATGTTACCTGAGGGCACTTCCCTGCCTGTCCCCTGAGCCACCTCTCAATGCAGGTGTAGCCAAAGAGGTGCCCACAGCGCAGCGCAGACAGACGGTGGTCCCCAGCATTGGTCCACTGCTCAAAGCAGATGGCACAGGTATCTCCTTCCTCCTCATCCAGAGGTGCAACAGGAACTGATGGCTCCAGTTTCTTTACTGGAGTTGTCTAGGATTAAAAATTTAAAAAACAACTTAACTGTTTCAGAAAATGCAGCATTTATCATGTATAATCTGTCTCCAAAAGCATTTAGTTCACTTTACTTGCTTTTGCTGGACTTCATCTTCATGACTTTCATGTTCTGCAGAAGCTTGAGACAAAGCTTGAGGTGGCTCTGCTTGGACCTGACTGGAAACTAAAGAAAGCATTGCTTAAATAACCTGATTCATAATGGGGTGAAAAGGAGTTTTCCTGCTTTGATCTGAAATCATCAGGGCACAGGTTAAGAAGGGACACAGCACAGGTTACTTACAAAGCTTCAGATCAGTGCCCTGGACACATTCTGTGTGCAAGGCCTTCAATACATGAACAGTAGCACTGAAAATTTTTATGTTTTCTTTTATGAAAAGCAACAGAATTTCAGTGAAAAATGAGAGGTCTTTTAAGGACAGCAATTTTTATCAGAATTTTCTGACCTGCACATAACAAACAGACCTGGTCTATAGTTAGGCTGATGCAAGATTATATTCCTGCATCATTATGCCCTGAGAAAGACAGATACCAATATCAGAAGTTGCTTTGCCAAGGGATCTAAGCATGCATATTTCATGTGCCAAGAAAGCATTTCCCGTATGCTGGCTGTCCATTCACTCTGACTTCAGCAGTTTTCCAGCTGGTAATTGTCTGAACTACCAATTCTGCTGGTGTTCTCCCTATGTTTTTGTGGTGGGCCTCTGTCAGCCCATCTGTTGAGGCATGGGCACACTGAATTGCTATGTGGAGATCACCACCACTAGCACAGTAAAAAAGGAGCAGAAATCACTGCCTCCCCCCTAGCTCCTGACAAAACAAGAGTCATTAATCATATTTAGAAATCAAGGCAGATATTCTCCATCCAGTGGGAGTATCACCTAACCCTGGCTAATGTCAATAAAGTTTTCAGCCTCTGATTCTGGGCTGTAAGAGGAGCTACTGGCTTATATAAGCAACAAGAGAATTCCAGAAAATCCAGCAGAGAGCATATGTTCACACAATAATATACAGCACTTAACAGCTTGAGCTCCTGTCATGTGTAAAACTAGCCCAGAGCAAGCAGAATGGATATGTTCAAAAGATACCTCATAAATGTACCCTTTTAAAAAAGGTAATGAGGTGGGCTGGCCAATCAAAACCAAAACTGAGGGCAGAGAGTCAATCATAAGGACATTCCTTAGAGACTGAAGTAAAAAGATATCCTTGTTCTTATATTCTCTGGGCATCAATAACCTTGACTAGCCAGTTAACTATTTGTCACTCTTACATAAACTGTGCATGTTAATCACACAAAATGTCACTGAAGTGTGTGTCAGCCTGTGAACATGATAAAGAATTCAAAGACAGAAAGAAATGAGGAGCGAAAAAGAAAAACAAAAAGGACCTCCATCTCCTCAGCTAAGTGTCACACAGGAATGAAAAATCAACTGAAGCAGACTGAGATCTCAAATAATTAAAAAATACTGAATCAGATCCTGCTCTGAAAGGATCATCATCTTGCTCATGTCCAAGCTGTGACCTGATGTCTTCAACAGCACTCCTTAATAATATGTGGGAGTGGAAGCATGGCAAACAATAATCTCTAAATTTAAATTACAAATAATCCTGGAAACTTTCAGAATAAATAGCAGTCTGCAAACAGCAGAAAGATTGTATTTAACACTATGGTAGCAATCACCCATTGCTGCTGCTGCTGCTCTTAGGAGCTGCTTGCCAGGAAGCCGTGTGGCAGCAGCCTGCTCCTGTCAGCTGTGGGCACAAAAATCTCTGAGCACTGTCTGTTGAGAAGCTCGAAAGGATTTCCCTGCTGAGTTTTCAAACAGCAAGAAAAGTGTCTGAAATCAGTCTCTACACAGCTCCAATACAGCACAAACCTCCTGAGCTTGCTGCTGGAGGAGTCTCCTGGACTGCTGGTAACAGTGGTGCTGCTGCCTCCACTGCTTCCTCCTCTTCCTCCTCCTCCTCCTCAGAAGTGCTGCTGTCAGAGTCACCCACTTCTATTGTCTCGGCTGGGCGCTGTGCCTGGGAGTCCCTCACAATACCAGGGAACTCTGGGTGTGGAACTGGTCCTGCAGATGGCTCTTGGGTCCTACTGAGTTGAAAGTAATGGTCCAATGCTGCCCTGAGTCCAGAAATGCAAGAAACAAAAGCCACAGTCATTTCAGGTAAGCTAAAGACTCACCATGTTTCCCCAGGAATGCTAGCAGGAAAATTCCTAGGCTTTGACTGCAGCAGGAAGGTGTCACTAGGAAGGTGTCACTGTTATCAAGTCAGGCCTTCTCTGGTAGGGGGGCAATCACATAGGATTGTTCACAGCATGGTCTATCAGTGGGATCAGCAACAATCCATTTTGCTCAGTTCAAAGAAAATCTTCTCATTACAACAATGATATTGCTTTCTTTTGGGGGAGAAGGGGATGGTGGGGTTGGAGGGGAGAAAAACAAAGAGTATCATTCAGTAATAAGCCCTAAGGAAACTCCTAATCTGTCTCTCCAAAGCTAGCTGAGCCCTGGTTCCTGGTACTGTGAAATGCATACCACATGGATGAGAGCCTCATGCCATTGACTACTTTGTGCTTAGTCTTTCTACTTTCCTTCTTCCTTTCTACTGGAACTTCATCCCTAGATAGAAACATCCTCCCCTCTCCCCCATCAGCTGAGCTATCATCTCAACTATCCTTCAGATTCAAAGGAGTTTCTTGGGTTGCCTTCCAGCCTCACAACTACAGTGACCTTCACAGGCAATCCAAGGGCAAACAATACAGTTGTGTTTAATCAGCTGGGAGGAGAGGATCTCTTGGTCTTGCTGAATTTAAAAGCAATGCTTCAGTTAATTGTAATTTCACCCTTAGCACATACAAAAGCTAGAATGATGAGAGAAAAACAAATAAAAAAGAAATTTGGATTTCTTTCTGGCTGCAGAACATCCCCATTCATCCCCCTGTAATCCCATCCAAATGGTATTAAATAGAGAGGATTTTTATTTTGTCTGAAAATAAAAAAAAAAAAAAAACAAAACACAAACCAAACCAAACCAACAACAAAGCCCAACAGAAAAATAAGAAAAATATCCATTTGTATGTTTGTGAACTGTCACCAGCAAATGTAATCAGGCAGACCCCAAATCAAAGGTGAAATGCAAACCAGAGCACAAGCTCCACTGAGCTAAATGCTGGCTGGAACTGCTGAGAATCAGTACTGCTGCAGGAATCATGGACAGGAATCTGGCTGCACAGAGGGAACAGCAGCAGCACAAGCTCAGCAAGCAAAATTCAAAATGTAGAAGGACTCAGAGGTCAACATCACCCCTGCCAACATATGAAACAGGAGGATTCACTTAACAAGAGCAAAGAACCTGCCAGAAGAGACCAAAAGTCGCTGTGCTATTACTGAACTTAAAAGGTAAGTGATTTGGCCCTAGCCACACATCTGGGCTGGGCTCTGTAAGAGAAAGCAAGGAAGTTTTGAACTGATGCTGGACTTGATCAGAGGGCAGCTCAGACCCAATTTCATTTCTGCTTTACCTGGCACTGATTGTCCTCTGGGAACCACCAAGTCTCTGCTGCCTGCGCGCTCTCCTGGCTGGCGGGCGCTGTGTGAGCTGTGGCACAGGCAGTGGCTGGGACTGATCAAACAGCCCCTGCATCCTCTGCAGCCCACTGGGGACCGTGGCAGGACCCGTCTGCAGGTCAGGCTCTGCAGCTGCTTCCCTTGCACCAGCGCTGGGTGTGACAACAGCATCATCAGCAAGGAGGGCTGCAGCGCTGCCTCCTCCTTCCCCGAGCACAGGAATGTGAGAGGAGAGCGCTGTGTGACCAGAGGGCTCCGGGGCAAGTGTCTGGAGGGTCTCCACTGAGTAACCAGCCACTGGTTGGAGATCAACTTCCATCTCTTCTTGGGCCATTTCTGCAAGGAGTTGAAGAAAACTAGTATTTACTTATAAGTATACCCTACTTGTAGCCTGATGGTAGCAAGAACCAGGTACAGCAATCAGTGACTACAAATGTTTTTAGAATTCAGAGTCAAGAGAAAATTTGTCCTTTGCAGCAGAGCTAAACCACAAGTCAATATTCATATGTGAGCTGAGAGCACCCTCCCAGAGTCCTGGGCTCAAAGTCTTTGGCTCAACAGCAGCTAGCACCAAAGGCACACTGCAAAATCAACTTAAATAAGCACTTGGATGAGTATGTAAAGCTAATGTTTTCTTGCTGCCATCATTTACTTGCCAAGTAAATTCATGTGGACCTTGAAGAACAGTTGGAAATATGAGAGACTCTCCCAGGTGAGCAGCACTACACAAGCACCCACAGATACAGCCAGAAACAAGCTCTATGACAGTCCTTTGCTGCACTGCTCTCTTGACTGATGTCCAAGTTTCTTCAAATGAAATTGCCTTATTGTAACAGATCAATGTGACCCTTACCCACAGTGCACAGAGCAGCCCTTCAGGTATTTACCAACACCAGGCAAAACCAGAAAGGGCATGACAGCAGACATTACTGGTACCAAGTTATCTGCAGCATCAGCATTTGTGGATCCAAATTCAGCCCAAGACTGGATAAACATTAAATCTGCAGTAAGACTGCAAATATATTAAGGGTGGTGGCCCTTCTATATCTTTAGCATATGGATTTCAGGTTACCTCCAGAACAGGAGTACTACCTTAGGGTTTGAAGAAAAACAGAGACAATAGTTTATGCATTATTAATTCTCATGCTACTGTCAGACACCAAATTAAGAGCACTTTGGTCACACTGCTCTTACAACACAAAAAGTTCAAGATTATCTCATCAATTGAATGAACAGATTCACCAAAAACTCAAAAGTCCTTTATTGGAAGAGGTGTGTGGATTAAATACGGCAAGCTCCTGGAAATAATTTACATTCTCCAAAAAGTACTTAAGCAATCATAAACTTGAAAAGCCTTGGGAATTGCAGACCTTTAGCACTATTTAGAAGCCCAAAGCACAAACACCAGTTTTACCAAGCTGGTAAAACTTACCCAGCTAGGGCTGCATAAAGAGAACAAATGCTTGTTGTGTATAAAAAGTAGCTAGAAAAGGTATACAAGAATTAATAAAAGAGGTTGTAGTAAGGCTCAAATATTTTTATAGGTATTTTAAGAAAGTCTAAGTTACGAATTTTTATCATTCTTATCCTGATTATCAATTCAACCTAAGCTAGGCCAAAATAGACATTCCCACTTCCCACCAAAACAGCTGCATGGCCAAGATACAGTAATATTCAACAATCAAGTACTGCATCTCTAGTACTATGTTCATGTTCATTATAGAATTGCCAGCCAACACCATAATAAACCCTTTATTTTCACCACATGGAATCATGATGTTAAGGGGTTAAAGATACAATCCCAAACGCCCCTGCCAAGGGCAGGGACACCTCCCACCAGGCCTTATCCAGCCTGCCCTGGAGCACTCCCAGGGTTGGGACATCCACAGCCTCCCCGGGCAACATGTTCCATTGCCTACATGGCCTGTGAGATTTACAAAGAGGTTAATAATGGCATTTTCACGGTTAATTCTTGGAATCTGGCCTAAAGGATTATCAAGTCAGGCCTTCCTCCAGCCAGCCAGCCGCCTGCCAGGCGGCCCCGGGAAGAGGAGGGTCCCCACAAACGGCCTGCCCTAAGGGCCCTAAGGAGCAGCCCCGGGCGCCCCCGAAGGCCGAGCCCGGCCGGCAGCCCCAGGCTCACACCCGCGGGCTGAGGCAGCAGCTTCCCCTTGCGGAGGGCACCCGGGCCTGCTCCTGCCGCACCTGCTCGAACACGAAATTAACAAAAAGGAAACAGCCCAACACGGCCCGAACGGAACACACGCTCCACAGGCGGGAATTCTCCGCCGTCTCTTTCACAGAACTCGCGGATTTTAAAGACGAGCCCGTCACAAAAAGGGCACGGGAGAAGGATATCCCCCCTCAGGCAGCCCGAGCGCTCGGGGGAAACGAGCCGTGCTGGGGAACTCGGCCGGGCCCCGGGGATGGAGCTGTGCCGGGATCCCGGCCCGGAACCACCCGCCCAGCCCGAGCCAGCCCCGCCGCCCCTCGCTCACCTCTGTCGGGCCCAGTCGCCCGCTCGAGCGCCGCGCCGCCCCGCCCCCGCCGTCCTATTGGCTGGCTGCCACCCCCGCGCCGGCCGCCATTGGGCTAGTAGGAGCCATTTCCGCTTTCTCATTGGTCAATCGCTCTGTCCGTCTGTCCAACGGAACTGGGCGTGACGGGGCGAGAGGCAGGGAGGTACGGCATGTTCTGATTGGTCAATGAGCCTCCATGAAAGCCCGATGATTGGGCAACGAGACCTCTGACGGCATAGGGGGCAGGGCAAGAGCAGGGGAGCGAGTTTTCATTGGCGGAGACACCTCGTGGCGAAAAGAGCGGGAACACATGTTCATTCAAACCGGGGGAGGTGGGTGGGGCGTTGCCATGGCGACGGGGCAGGCCGGGGTGAGCCCGGGAGAACCGGGGGGAAGTGGGCAAGTGCGGGGGGAACCGGGGAAGACGGGGGAGGCTGCGGGGGAGGCGGGGAAAACCAGGGAGAACACCGAGATGAGCCGAGCGGAACCGGAAAGGATTTGGGGGGAACCGGGGGAAGCCCAGGGGAAGCCGGAGGTGGCCCCAGGGTGGCCGGGCCCCGGCGCCCCGTGGGCAGGGCTGAGGAGAATGGCGGGATGGGTCAGGTTGGAAGGGAGCGCGGTGAGTCATGTGCTCCCACCTCCCTGCTCAAGCAGGATTGTCCTAGAGCACTTTCACATCATTGCATCCAGATGTTTCTGGAGGATCACCAGCGAGGAAAACCCCGCACCTTCTCTGGGCAATGTTCCAGTGTATGATCACCCAACAGTAAAGAAGTTCTTCCTCATATTCGAGTGGAACTCCCTGTGTATCATTTTCTGCCCCTTGGCTCTTGTCCCGTGGCTGGGCGCCACTCAGCAGAGCTTGGTCCATCCCCTGAAGTCTCTCTCCCAATAGGGACGGGCACTGGTGGGGTCCCCTCTCTGCTGTCTCTTCTCGAGGCTGAACAGGCTTAACTCCTTCAGTCTTTTCTCGTAAAAGAAGCTGTGTTCCATCCCTCGGTTGTTCCATCCCTCTGGTCCCCCTAGGCTTCTTGGCAGCCTCTCTTCAAGTCACCTCTCTCCCCAGCTGCCTCCAAGGCCACCTGGGCACGGCCCCTTGGCGAGGGGATGGTGTCACACACAGAAACAAACAGGAGCACTGTGCTTGTGTCACACACAGAAACAAGCACAGGAGCACTGAGCCATCAGTCTCTGTCAGGGGAAAGAGGGGCCAGTGGCACCCCTGGGCTTGCTGCCCCTGGTCACCCCACCCCCTTTTCCACAGTTAACTTCCTTGGTTTCTGCTTTTCTCCAGGTCAGCCAGCGAGTCCACAATCTCTGCAAAACACAAGGATGGCATTAACCAACACAGAGGATTTGTGGTAGGCTTGTCTGGAGTTTTTAACAGTTGAGAGGATGGCTTTCCCTCGCTGATGGTGACTGGGACATGGAGTCACACTCTCCTGGGGCCAGCACAAATGGGCAGGGACAGGGGTTAGCAGGGGACAGGCCTGAGCAGACAGCCCAGCCCAAACACAAGCAGCCGTGGTTGTGGATACAGCCTTGTGAGCAGCTGCAATAAACTGTCCTCCCAGCTCAGCCCCACACAGTGGTAGGTGTTGGATTAGGGTCATATTAGGGTAATAAAGCCATCCTATTTCCTCAATGTGACTTTGTCAACATCTCTGATGATATTTTGGTATTTTCTCTTCAGCCAGGGCTATTCCCTGTGCCAGGGAGGTGCTGGTGGGAAATGGAAGCACACAGATGTGACACTCAGTGGTTTCTTGGGCACATTTCCCACATCTCTTTTATGGATCTGGTCCCATAGGATGGAGGAGATGAAATTGAAGAAAATTTTCTTCCTTTAGACAGATGAACCAAGGGAAGGATATGAGCTCTGTGACTTCAAACACACCAGAAATGTTCCTTTATAATTTCCTGATGTTGTTGTATCTCCTGCTGGAGACCAGTTACTTGTCTGATCAGACACAAACCAGCTTCAGAGACAGTGAAAACTTCCCTGTCATAGAGCAATGCCCAAGACTGCAGTTTACTGCTAAAGGCCAAGGCAGGAAATGTTCCTGCAGAGTGTTGTGGCTGCTCCTCCAGCTTATGGGATCTGCAGGACCTGAGTAGGGATTAACTCACAGACCCCTGCTTCCTGCCCCTGCTTGTCTGATAGAAAAAGCTCCTTCTATGTGATACCAAATAAACAAACAGCCTGGTGATTATTGTCATGGCATGGGTAAATAAATGTCAGTGTGTGAGGTCTGGAAGTGGGGGATTTGTTAGCATAAAAAGGATGGTCAAGGCAGGATCCTGAAAGACAAAGCCAGGCAAATTCATATGGGAAACAAGGGGCAAACTGCCTGCTGAACCAGCTGATGGAGGGATGCAAAGGGCCTGTGGAGCAGGTGTCTGGGACACTCACCCTCGGCAGAAGGGCGCTGGGAAGGGTCAAAGGCACGGCACTGCTCAATGATTTTCCTCAGATCTTCTGGACAGTCTTCCCCAAGAGGGTCCCAGTAATGGTGATTGCAGATTTTCTCCACTATCTCCTCAGAAGTGCAGCCTAGACAGCAAGTGCAAACAGGAGTGTCAGGATGGAGCTCTGCTGCCACAGGAGGGTGCTGGGGAGGGAACCCAGCACAAAGCCGTGCCTGCAGCCTTTGACAGGGAGAAGCCAGCAGGGAAGTGACCCAAACTCCCTCTGCAGTGAGTCCCACTGTGTTTGGCACAACACTGTTGGGCTTCAGTAGAGCAAGATGTGTTTATGCTTAAGTGCCCATGACCGTCCAATAGAAACAAAAATTATTTGCATGTTTGTGGTTTAAGCAGGTTGCTTTACTACAAGCTGTACTTTACTATATTGGAGTTTCAGGAGAAGTTATGAAGCTGTCAGGCACACCAGGTATGGCCACTGGCACCTGCATGGGATGCTCAGGGAAGGAGCAGGGAGCATCCAGCACCAGACAGGAAACACACTGTGCCGGTGAGGCTTTTATGCAGGGAACCAGATACTTCTGTCTCACCTTCAAATGGGATTTTGGAGGTTGCAATCTCTGCCAGAACGATCCCAAAGCTGGAAGGAGACAAGCAAGAGTCAGTATTCATTCCACCATGTATTCCTCCCTTCTAATGGAGAGGACTGTTGGTCTATGCCAACTGGAAGCATCTGCTGGTGTGTCTGATTAAACCTGGCCTCCTTCCATAGCTCAGCAGCCACTCTGCCAGACACCTGCCTGCTCACAGGCATCTCCTGGGAGGGACAGACACACCTGTATATTTCACAGGGCCTCTTGTAAGGGTAGTTGATGTCTTTCAGGTTCTCTGGAGCGATGTAGGCCAACATAGAGACTTGTTTCCAGTCCTTCTTGGCTTTCCTCTTGATGGATGATTCTGTTTCACACAGCTCAAATCCTGACAGCTAATTGAAAGAATGAGAGAGAGAAAAGAAGAAGTAGAAATGTGTGGTGCAGCTAGACTGCCCCAAGATGGAGAAAACAGAGCAAGATGCCCTGGGCAGCAAAGGCTGGAGTGCAGCCGTGTGTGCTGCCCAGCATGGGCAACTTGCTTGCTTGCATGCTTCCTTCTTGCAAGCAAAACCAGAGGTGAAGGCAGGTGAATTGCCCCAGCTTCAGCTCATCCTAGGCTGGATGCTTTAGGAACACTCACTTTGCTGATGATAAAACCAAGAGAGGGAGGTTTAAGTGCCTAAAGTCATAGGGGAGATGCCACTACCCCATTTTATCCTAGACTATCACAATTCCTATCAGTGTTGGTGGAGGGAGACATCCACAAAACCATTTAAAACTCCCCAAAGCATCTCCAAGAGTGGTGCTTACCTTCACACAGTAATCCCCAGCCACCAGGAACTTGCTGCTGCAGATGCAGCCGTGGAGTCGGGACTTCTCCCCTGTCTGGTGCAACCTGCAGATGGATGGAACCAAGGACAACACATAAGCCAGCAGCTCTCTGCCTGTCTTGGTGGATCAACCCTGCCAAGCCAACCTTTCCAGCAGGCTGGAAGAGCTGCTGTGGTCAAAGCAACAAGCCTTGTGGATGAGCAGGACCTGTAGGGAGAACTGCCATGCTGCGGGGTACTTCCAAATCTGCCCTGTGGATCTAGGGAAGGGGATTTCCCCCTTTCAGGCCTTTCCAGGCTTGAAGCCAGATGTAGGGGGCAGTGACCAGGATAGATGGGAGCTACTGCATCCAAATCCACTACTTACCCCTACACCAGCCTCCCATCCCAGGGTCCCTAGGTGGAGTCACTGGGAATCAGTGTCTAACAGGATACCACGGCTTACTCTGAGATACCAGGAAGCTGCACTCAGCTTTTGGATGATCAGGTGAAGTTACTGACTGCTTGTACAGGTGCTCACCTGTAAAGGCCTCTGGCAGCTCCCAGGGCCATCCGAATGCGGATATCCCAGGGAAGATGCTGCTGCTTGCTCAGCACGTCCCGCAGTGTCCCGTGCTTGCAGTACTCCATGACGATGGAGAAGCAGGGGCTCCCATCTGCAAGGCAAAATCATCCTGCCTTGTGCCACCTCTTGGGAGGGGACCACAACAAGGCACGTGCCACCAGCTAGCACTGGGGATGGCAGGGGAGGAAAAGGGTGACATGAATGTGACACCCCTACCGTTCTCCTCAATGCAGATCCCGTACATGCGAAGGATGTTTGGAGACTCAAACTTCTTCAGGGTCTGAATCTCCTTCTCAAAGATGTCTCTCACCTTGCTGTGGAAATGGACAGTGTGGTGAGATCCCTGGAACAAGGCATGGCACGGTGCTGTGCCGCCCTCCTGGGGCCGCACTTGTTCCCACCCAGGGCAACTCACACTGGGTCAGTGGTCAGTGGCCTCTTGAAGGTTTTGATGGCAACAGGGTACTTGAGGTACTCGCCCTCGTAAAGGTCGTAGCTCTCTGTGTCCTGCAGGTGCCTGTGGAAAGTGAGCTGGTCTCGCTTGATCTCAGTGATGTCTTCTCTTTTACCAACGTTGACCTTCTTCAAGCCTGCTCCCACCATGTGCCAGAAGGGAACAAGGGACACATTAGGCAGGGCTTGGGGGAAAGGATACAGTGCACAGGGGGCAGGTGGTGTGACATCGGCTTACGCTCCATCTCGCGAATGACTTTGTTCAGCTCGCTTTTCATCCAGTCCATCTTGCTCTCCATACACTCCCTGTCAATGTAGATCTCCTCAAGAACATCTTTGGGCTCCTCAGTACCTAGGGAGAGAAACAAGCAGAGGTTGGGCCACTGGATGAACAAGCACGACTGTGTGGTTTGTTTCTTTCATGGTTTAAATGTCCCTTTGGCTCTTCATGGCCTTGGCCGTCAAGCCAGAGCTTGGTAACAGCTGGAGAGAGGGGCCAACCACCAGTCACAGGTTAGGACAGTTTGCTAAATGCACTCACTTGCAATCACCTGGTCCAAGAAAGCTCTGTCATCCTTCAGGTCCTCAGCATCCTGCCTGCGACACGTCTTTGACTGGAAAGCTTCCAGGAAAGCCTGCTTCTGCTCTGCCTGCAGCAGGAGCGAGAGCCCCTGGGCAATGTCCTCCAGGCTTTCGTTCACCCAGACAAACTCCTCACCAGTACTTCGGGCTCGCAGGAACTTCTGGATCCAGCTGGTCTGGCTGTATTTCATCACCAGTTTCTGGGCTTCCTCCAGTGCCCGGAGCAGCTTTTTCATCAGTTCCTCTTCGTGGTGGGAGATGTGCTGTCGTGGCTGAGCCCTAAGGATCCTCACGGGCTCCAGCAGAATCTGGATGCGCTCCACGAGGCGCTGGCACTGGTGCTTACAGCACTTCACCTGCTCGAATTGGGCATGGATGGCCTGGGCCACAGAGAGGACCCTCTCCACGATGTCCATGCTTGCAGCAAAGGGCTTGGCCACGGGGAATGTGGGCTGGCAGTGTCTGGTGCAGGGAAGCCTCAGGCACTGCTTGGAGATCAGCAGATGCAGCTCTTCCACGCCTTCTGCCCTAGGGAACACCCTGATATGGCACACATCCTCCCACAGCCCCTCACATCTCCAGCTGCTCTGCTTTCCCTGCTTTGCCTGCCACTGCAGCTGCTCGTGCAGACTGGAGCAGGCACACACAGAGACATTGGTAACAGCAGCAGTGGCACATCTTTCTCTGCAGTAGCAAGAGATGTTTTGGCTTGATTTATGTACATTAATTTAATGTACAATAATCAAATGTAATTAATTAATTAATTACATGTGTGAGCTCAATTTAATGTGTGAACTAAATCCCAGAGAGCTTCCACCCAGAGGAGCAGGGATATCAGTGACCCAAGGAGCATCCCCTGGGCAGCATTCCTGGCTCCAGCCCCACATCGCCCTGGGTTCCTGCCCATAGAACCCATATCTTTGGCTGTAAAGATCTATTTTAATTTCTACCCAATGTCTCTCTCTGTGGTCACCCATCTAATAAAGGTCTGTACTTCTTCACAGCCCCAGCATCCCCAGCTTCTCCCCATAGCTCTGTTCTGCCCACTTAAGATTTTAAATCAAGCTCTTTCTGTGCACTCAGTATTCCCTCAAGGATGGTGCCTTCTCCCCAGCCCACATGCAGGTAGCGAGGACAGAAAACCACCCTTGTTGAAAGGAAATTAGCAGCAGCCCCTCTGATACAGCCAACACTAAGACAGGGGTGCCAGGCTCTACTGGCTGGAAACGAGATGGAAACGCACCCAGAATCCAGCTGCAGCCACTCTCCCGTCCTCTTCAGGCTCTCTCCAGCAGGGCCCCCAAGGAAGGATCTCTTCTGCTCACCAGGAGAAAGAAAGGTCTGTCACCTGCTCGTGCTTCGCTGACCTCGGCTGCCTCCGCAGGCTGGAGGGGCACGGCGGGACGAGCGCGGCTTTAAAGGGTGTCACAGCGGAAGGGACATTGTGCAACCCAGCTTCCCACGCCATCACAGCTCCCAGTTCCCAGAAAGCTACCCGGGGTATTCCCAAGGGCTGGATGCCCTTGTGCTGGGTTTTGTCTGATGGAAGAAGGAATTGCCCACAGGAAGTGCAGTGGGAAAAAGGAGATGGGGAAGTTGTGCGTGCCTGTATTGATGCTTCTGCTATTTTTAGCACCACAACACATTCTGCTGTGCTGGCTGCTGTGGGAAGGTTTGCCCGGGGCACTGGAACACCCACAGCAAGGGCTTTGTGCCCTGCTGGACTTCCTGCTGTGCAGTGAGACCCTCCAGAGCACAGCCCTGCTCCTCTCCCCATCCCTGAGCCCCAGGAGCCCCCAGCACCAAAGGCTGTGGGCACCAGTGCTGGAAGCAGGGCTTGACCTCTGCTTGGAGTGCAGGAAGTCTTGCAGATGTCTTCGTCAGAGGGCCGGGCTGGTTTTGGGAAGCTCTGGGGTGCATGCGACGCTATTGCCCAACTTCAGAGAAGTGAGTGGCAGCTTCTGCTTACCCAGAGCCCCGCGTCACACAGGTTTGCTGAGAATATCCCCTGCAAATCTCCTACCTCACCGTGGCTGGTGAGGGGAGCCAGCAGTGGTGGCTCCAAGGGCCATCAGCACCTGGAAAGGGACACACCAAGGGTGGGAGAAGGGTGGGAGAACAGACTAGTGAGCAGCCCTGGAGGATACATTTCCCAGACCCTTTTTAGAAAGTTTTATTTTTCAAAATATACAGATTATTTACAATTGCAGTGTCTACAGTTTTACATATAAATTTATTTCAAACCTTTAAATATCTGCAGTAAACATTAGGGAAAAAATAATAAAAAATAAAATCACAGGATCAGAAAAAAAGGCATCTCATAGTAATTCTTTTCATTGGAGTTTGAGTTTCAAGTAGCCAATGTCTATGAAAACCATGAACTTGATAAATCTGGCAGAGAGATATGGGTTAGAAAAAGGCACAATCCAGAGCTGTGGAACCTGCCCCAAAAGGGCTGCAGGCCAAGAAAACCCTGTGCTGATGGACTGGGAGAAGGACCTAGGACAGGAATCCCCTCGGCTTGAGTTAGGCAATAGAGGCAACTGCAGCGTGTAGGGTGCCCTGGGGAGAGGGCAGCCCAGGAGAGACAGGGGCTCTGGCAAGGTGCCAGGCAGAGGAGGGAGGGTGGCATCAGGCACTTCATCTTTCAGGCAGCAGATCTGCCCGTGCATCCATAGCCTGGAGTGGGAGGGCAGCGAGGTAGGGGCAGGAGTGCACCAGGGAACCCCACAGCCTCTTCCTCCCCTTTCCTCACCATCCTCAGCCCCCCATCCCCTTGCCAGTGCCACAGCTGGACCACAGCACACCACAGGGATGCTCCACTTTGGAGTCACTGCTGTGGCACAGCCCCCAGGAAGGGGGCAGGGACCAGCTGGCCTCACTGGGGGCTGGGGAGGGACACCAGCCCCAGTGCAGGGGTGCAGAGCCAGCAGCTGAGCCCTGGGCTGGGGCTGTCAGTCCTCTTTCTTGAAGGTCTCCTCAGGGATGAGTGTCCGGAAAGGATAATCCCAGAAGCGTGTGCTGATGCCAAAACCTGCGGGCAGGGAAGAGAGAGCTCAGCCCATGGCACCATCATCGAGGTGTTGCAAGGGCTCTGTGTTAACTGGTGAGGGAGGAGTGTCCACATTTTGGGAAGGGAGGAAGGCAAAGTGAAGACGAGGAGGAAGAGCAGAGGGAGCAGGAGCTGGCTGAGCCATGCCAACAAGCCCCATGGATGATAGCTTATCTGGATGGGGCGTTTTCTCCTAGGAAACCGGGCAAAGGGCAGGTTGAGCAAGCACTGGGCTAGGGAAAGTGTGGGGCGGATCTGGGAAAGCCCAGGGCCTCACCCTACACCTGTCAATGCCTCCCAGCAGAAAGAGATGCTGCCCTGGGCAGGGATAGGCACCCACATCCCAGCACCATGGGGGCTTGGCATTCCAGGCAGCACTGATGCCCACCACTGAGACGGGCTGCTGCCTTCACCCCTGCGCTGCTTTGGGTCCCCATCCTCAACCTGGGAGCCAGGAAATATTCTCCATGGGCTACAGCTCCTCACATGCTGCTTCCCCAGCAGCACAGTGCTTGGCTTTCCTCATCACAAATCCCAAATATGTTGGAGCAATCAGGTGCACACACGCAGGTAGACTGGATCTTTGACAGCCCCTGCCAGCATGCACGGGGAGCGTGGCACTACCTGATTTTTGGTGTTCAAAGTGGTGCTTGACGTGGTAAGCCTTGAGGCCATACAGGTAGGTGCCCTTTTTGGGTGAGCCATAGTGGAGGTAATAGTGCATCATGTCGTAGATGACGTAGCCGCAGAGCCCCCCGACGAACACGGAGAGCCCCAGCACCTCGGGCAGCAGCAGCCGCAGCACGCCGTAGAAGAAGCCGATCACCAGCGAGGCCGGCACAGGAGGGAAGACCAGGCGGGAGCTGTCGAAGGGAGACTGGAAGCAGAGAGGGACGGTGGGACAGGCAGCTCCTAGCTCACCCTTCCTCCCCCCACACATCCCTGCCAAGCATCAGGGAAACTCATCTGGGAGAAGCCACCAGCAAAAACCCTCCCCAAAGCTGTAGCCGGTGGTGGGAGCAGCCCCCTGTGCACGCCAAGGTGCCCAGGCAGGTGGTGGCTTTATCTGCTAGGTGCCCAAGCTCCACATTTCCTCCAGCAAGGCTGTGGCTCTTTTGGTTTTCCCCCTTGCCCAACCACACAGCTTGAAAATTTAACTCCAGCTCCTCCAGGGCAGTTTTACAGCCCTTGCTGGTATTGGGCAAGTGCCTCGCTTGGGATGCCACCAGTCACACTGAACAGGCAGCAACAGGCTCTGTCTGGGCAAAGGGCACACAGTGACAGGCTCCAGTGGGGCAAAGGCCACCATTCCCACGGCCCAGCAGGTGCCAGCGGGGGTGGGAGCTGCAACTCACCTTGTGATGCTGCCCATGCAGCAAGAAATGCAGCGTGATGAGATAGTAATTACTAGCGGGTGGCTTCATGTGGAAGACAAAGCGATGGATGAGGTACTCTAGCAGGGACCACAGAATCATTCCCAGGAGGAAGATGAAGGGGAAGTAGTATTTGTGGACAGGGATGGAGTACTCTACACAACGAGATGTGCAGCAGTCAGCAGGGCAGGTGCTTTTATCCATCATCATCCTCCCACTGGCATCAGGGTGATGCTCAGCTCTCCCTCCCTCCCACCGCTCATCCACCTCCTGTCCTGAGCTTCTCTGGGGAGCTAACTGCCCAAGCTCTGCTCTAAACCACATTTTCCTTTGATTCCTACTAATTTACAGAAACAGCCAGCTTCTTGCTGCCTCAGGAAGACAGTGAGGGGAGCTCCCTGCATTCCAGATTCCAACGGGGGCTTGGATGTGCACTCTAGGGACTGTGTCACCATTACAAAGCTGCTTCACCCACCAGAACAAGGCAGGAGGGACCTTAGTTGCACAGGCAGCACTCGTGACAGTAAAACAGTGCTGTTGGTGTTTATTTTTCTGGGGGAAAAAAGAAAAGACTTGTTGGGCACTTTCCCCCGCAGAACATTTTTCAGCCACCTCCTTCTTTCAGGGCTGGCTGCCAGCGCTGTGTCCTTCCTAGCAAAATTTTGGTTGCCCCAAAACCCACTTATTTTTAGGGAAAAAAACCCACAAAACTTGGCAGCAAGGTGCTGGATGCCACAAGGAGCAGGGAGTGCCTGTGCAGCCGGCGCTCCCCACCCCACAGCTGGGCACAGCTGGCACTGGGTGGCACCTTGCAAAAAAAATAGGGAACCCAGAAAAAAAAACAAAACCAAAAAAAAAAAAAAAAAAAAAAAAAACCAACAACAACAAAGAAGTCAGCTTGCCCCGGCCACGCTTGTTATTCCCGGGGGGGAGCAGGGAGCAGACAGTGGGAGATTGAAGGGCAGGCGCTTCGGGCGAACAAGCCCCGCTCTGTGCGGAGCCGGCGGCGCTGAGAGCCGGGTTTGTTCGCCCGCTCCGCCGGCATTCAGCCGGCCCGGGGTAGGCGGCAGCGGCGATTGGAACACACCCCAGCACCGGCAGGGCTCGGCTTTGGGGACTGAGGGAACCGAGGCAGGAGAGAGCAGGCTGCAGCCCAGGTCAGCGGGCTCTGTGCCTCTGCTGATCTCCGGGGGGACCAAATCTCGTGGTGAGAGGAAGGGAATGGAGGTGGTCGAGCACAGGTGGCTTCATGCAGGGGACATGCTGGTGGCCACAAGGGAGAGGTGCTGAGCTGCTGCTCTTGCATGTGGCTTGGGGTGAGCACGTACAGAAGGAGGGATGAGGAAGGGATGCAGGTGTCCACCCACCCATTCCTGCCCCATGGACCAGAGCGGGGTCAGTAATGGAAGCCCAAAAGCTTTGCTGCTGCTCATACCTGTGGTGAAGGAGGAGAAGAGCCTGGTGTTGCCCTGAGCAAGGGAGGTGTAGCTGACCCAGCTGAGATAGAGCACCACGGGCGTCCACACCAGGAACACCACGTACCTACAGGGTAGAAGGAGCTGTCAGAAGAAGTGTCCTGCTGGCTGGTGAGCCATGTCCCCCTCCCAGGTCAGGCACCATCCAGGGCACAGTGCGGACCCTGTGAGCTCACCATGCTGTCTTGGAGAGGAACTCAAGGAAATCCGAGTGGAAGAGGCGGATGGGCCGGTCCACGGGCTGGTGCACCCACTCGTCGTACTTCTCCCCTAAGTAGCCCACCTGCCACAGCAAGGGCTTCTGCCAGTCTACCAGGTCCTGGGGGAGCAGACAGTGGTTGTAGTGCTGTGGAACCCACAAACCATCCCAGTACCAGGCACAAAGCTGAGCTGCTGCTGCAGGATTTTGGGCTGCACACCCCTCCCATGCTCCAAGAGCAGTTGTCTCTGGTTCCAAGGTGCCCTGAGCTCCCTGCAGGCACCAGCACAGGGCAGACAAAGGGCCAAACACACATCAGCCCAGGGCTTAGCTCACCCCTGTGCCACCAGGTACCTGCCAGCAGTTCAAAGTGAAGGTGTCTGTACCCAGACATGGCTCAGCATCAGGCCTGATAGCTGAGGCTCTTTGCCTCTCAAGCTGCCAAGATTAGATAGTGAGCAGTGATATGGCCCAGCAGAACACCTCTGGTGCCACACGGATCCCATCCCCACAGCACTGCCCCAGCCAAGGACATGTCTCCTTGTGCAAAAGGACACATGGGGCGGCCACGGCTGTTTGGGTGCCCCACTGAGGAACAAATTGGGAAGGGATGGGGAGCAGGGATACAGGATGGGAACACAGACTCCAGCAGTGCTGCTGAGCGTGGCTGAACTCAGGTGCAAGAGTAACGAGGGACCTGTGCATGTTCACATGTTGGCATGGCATGCAAATGGGAGGTACAACTGGCAGCACCACCTCTGCCACTGCTCAGCATCCCTGGACACATCTTCTGCTGGCCTGGCCAGATATGGTCCCACCCCTGTGCCAGGACTGAAACCACACTTGCCTGGCCGAGCCCTGGGCCTGGCAGCTCTCCTTGGGGTGGCTGTGCACACAGCAGTGGCACAGCCATCTGGCACCTGGGGTTGGGCTGCCAGTGGTGGGGGTGGCTCTGTTCAGGGCATCCCAGGGCAAGGAGCTGGGGTGGCTGGGGGCATTTTGGGGCTGTGCTGCAGGCAGGGATGAACACAATCACACAGGAGGGGAAACAACCCCAGCTGGTGTATGGGAAGGGAACAGAGCCATTCTCCACTGGGGGGAAGTTAAAGCAAAAAGGTCACTTGGAAATGGAAATTCTCTTTTAAAGGTGCTCAGTGATAAAATATTAGTTTGAGAGGTGAAAGATGTTCTCCTGGTCTAAAAAACCCCCAGCTTTCTACAAGATAAAAGCATGCTCACCAGCAAGCTGGGATCATGCAAGATGTGGTGACCAGATGGTGGTGCAGAGGGCAGGGACAGTCAAAGGCACCTTGGGGACAAATCCCCACTGTTGTGGCATGCTTGGAAAGCAGCTGGCAGGGCAGGAAGCACCCTGCACACACAGGGATCACCCTGCCCAGGTTGGGGAATCCCTTACTGCTCATTACGAGTGCTCAGGCAAGGGAAAAAAAATAAAATAAATAAAGTAATAAAATAAATAAAGCAAGAAAGAAATAAAAGCAAGCAAGGTGCGGCTTGGCAACACTTCCCTGTGGAAGGGCACAGCACCTGTCAGAGAAAGGCATCTCTCCCATGCTGCCGCAATGGGAGCCTCCCAACGTGGCCACGCCTGTGCAATAAAGCATGAGCAATGCCATCCACACCAGGAGAAAGGGCACAAGTGGCTGGGTCAGCTTGGCTCTCTCACGCCACCCCTCCCATCCAACAGGCCAGCAGAGACCCAGCACTCATGCAGGGAAAAGGAGACCTGGTGTTTCCCAGGAGCACCCTGGCAAGCAGTGTGCTGGAGAAACTCCAGAGCTCTTACCGTCTCCACATGCACTGTTCTGTAGCAGAGATCTGTCTGCTCTGGAGCCTGGGCTGCAGCAACCTCCTCCTTCTCATCCAGTGTCTCAGAGAGGCCCTGAAAAGAGAAGGAAAACTCTGTGGTGAAGCACCAGTGGTGGATTCAGCTGGGATGGTGATGGCTGTAGCACCCAGGAGTACGGCCAGAGTGAGCTCCTGCCTGCTAAACAAATATGGGGAAAAATCTGGTGAATTTAAGTCAGACAGTTCCTGCAGAGCAGGTTTCCTGAGGGAAGCAGCTGCCAGTGAGCTGCCCTGCCCTTCAGACTGAGCATTGTGGGCTCAGGGCTCTTTGGAAACCTCTTGAGCCCAGTGTTTGGAATACCCTGCCTGTGGCCAGGACAGCACGGGTGCTTCAGAAGCTCTGGGCCCTGGGACAGCACTTTCCCCTGCAAATGGGCAGTGCCATAGCAGAGGTCACCTTGCCACTGCCAGTAAAGCCAGGGGCATTGCTGGGTTAGTGCTCCCTCCTCCCACCCCACTGATCTCCAACAAAAGCCCAACTTGGCTTTTCGGTCCCTCGGAAAGCTGGGCTGGCAGACCTGGGGAGTGTGGTACAGCTGGTGCCACCACCCTGCCTGTGGGCACAAAGAAAAACACACAGAAGGAGGGACCTTGTCCAGGGAAAAAGGGAAAGTGTCCTTCACAGGGTGACACTGGGCTGGCTGCCTTTGCCGTGGGCTGTGGGATATGAGGTGGGCTTTGGTCGTGGCTCAGGAGAGCACGTTGAGGCACAGGGGATGCCCGGGCGCAGTGGTGGCAGGATGAAGACCCATCTGCAGTCCCACTGGCAGGGCGGGCTGAGGAACAGGAGAAACCTGCCTTGTCTGATGCTTGGAAGCAAACAAGCTGCCAGCTGCCAGCACCAGCCTCCTTCCTGTAGCCGTGCCAGCCCCGGCGCCAGCCGTGCGCTGGTGGGGGGCTCGCTGAGCTTGCGGCCGTGCCCATGCAAACCCCAGGGCGGCCGTGCCCCCCGGCAGCAGCGCCGGCTCCCCTGCAGGACGTGCCAAACATGCCTTTTCTCCCGCTTTGTCACCCGGAGTTACCCATTAACCCGGAGCAGGGTACGGCGTGGCCCCAGCACAGCCGTGCCGGACGGGGCTTCCAGCCGTGCCGCTTCCAGAGAGGGAGGATTTTCTCCCAGCTCCTCAATGGATGCTCTCCCCACCGCCCCGACAGGGATGCACTGCCAGCCTATTGAGGGGAATACCGCCCTGGCAGCTGCAGGAGGGCCTGGGATGCAGGAAAACCTGTGTCACCTTGCCAGGACGTCAGGACTTAACTCTGTGCCTTGCTGGGGACACCGAGGCAGGGCTCAGGCACTGTTTACCGACGGCAGGCACTCCTTGAAAGCTGTGCTCCCACCCCGTTTCTCGGGCTAGCCGGATTTCAAGCCTCATTCTGCCGGTACAGGAACTGCATTACCCAGCTCTGAGGCAGTGCCTTGCCTGGGGAAGTGGGCAGGGGAGGACAGGGGATATTTCCAGCCAGTATTTCCAGGCTGGAATCCCACTGGCATCAATTTTACCGTGGGCAGAGCACTGATATAAGCTGATGCCATGTACCACCACACTTCTCTGTGAGGATTCCCACTGCTATTTTCCATGCTGCACATTCTGTCCTTCAGCCAGACATTCCAAAACCCTAGGGCAGATGGGATGTCTTAAAATCCAGCAAAGCACGGTGGATTTATGGTTTTGCCTCTGCCCTGCAGGTGCTTTGGAAGAAAAATCGGCTTTAAGAGGGTGAAACGGCTTATCCGTGCCCTGAGAAATGGGCTGGTGCTCTCCACCTTCAGCTTGCACCACAACCCGGCCAGCAGCAGGAAGGATGCTTAGGAAAGCCGGGCTGATGCAATGCCCGACACCTCTCCTCCCTTTTCCGAGAGGTTCACACACCTCCAGTTCCCCTGCCCATGGATGCCTGAGCACCACGTCATGGCTGGAGGCTTCCCGGTCCTCCCAGGTCAGGGAGATGGACTGGGGGGGCTCACAGCCCACCTCACCACCAGCACCTGGGCTGGGTGACATCAGTGACATGCCATTGCCCTGTGTGCTATAGCAGCTCCCTGTCAGCACCTGAATCATCTCCTACCCCTCCTCTTCCTCAGCTGGGGAGCAGGAGGAAGGCTCTCCTCTTGCTCACCCTGGAGCTGGCACTGAAAGGACCGGGAGCTGTGTCGCAACCAGGATGCAAACCACGCTGGCATGTCCCAACTGGCTCCCCAAAGGGTGGCCTGTTCCTGCCTGCCCCAGGCACGCAGGGGCCCTGCTGAGATCAAGCTCCATGGGACCTGAACCAGTGCTGGGGCTTCTGGCCACTCTCCTCCAGATAGGAGGTGGGCTGGGAGGAGGCTGAAGGGCTCTGCTGTCACCTGTGGGTGGTGAAAATGCATCTGAGCTGTCCCCAGGCAAACAGGTCCTGCCAGGGAAGATGAACAAGGGGCCTGATGTAAGGAAGGGAAAGTGAACGCCTACAAGGCACTGCACCTGTAAGGGAGCAGCAGTCCTGGTAAGGTGCTGCTGGTACACAACGGGGCCAAACACCCAGGGCATGGCGTGATCCAGTGACTGGGTGACCCAGCATCTACCTGAGAGCATCTGGCTGCCCTGCGTGGGTCACACAGGGCGCTCAGCACTGGTCCTGCACCAGCTGGAGAGCACTGGCTGTGCCAGTCCAGTGCTGTCCTGCATCAGGGCTTGGGGCATTAAAAGAACAAAATCCAACTGTGATGTGAGCTACAGACAGGAGGGGTGGTCCAGCACAGGGTTCAGTGTTCTTGGGACACAGGCAGAGAAGCTGGAAACCTCCCCCTGGCCCAGACAGGGCAATGCTGCCTACAGACAGCTGCTCTGCCAAAAGCCTGGACCCAGGGGTATTTTCCATGCATTTTCCCAGTGAGTCAAACCCCAGAGGAGTCCTACCATACTTCTGCATTGCTCCACAGGCTCCAGCACCTTCACTGAGCTCCTCAGAGGCTCTGTTTGCTGGTGTCCACGCCGGACAAGCTCTGTTGGCAGTGCAGGTACAGGCATGTAGAATGAGGACACCCCAGGAGGGGCAGAGAGCACCACGAAGGTGCTTGCTTGTGGGGGCACCATCCCAGCAGCACCATCCCAGCAGCACTGGGGTCTGTGTTCTCTGGCTGGCAGAGCCCCACAAGCTGTGTCTTGGCCCATTAAACACTGGGTGCAGCAGAACTATTAAAAGGAGGTGAATTGAACTCCTAGTCACAGTAGCAATATAAAAAGTGACTTCTTGTTACATCACTCCCAAAGAGATGCCCCAGGTGTCCCGCCTACATTCAAACGTGCTCGGGCTGGGATGCAAAGCCAGGGTAGGTGCAAAGCCAGGTGCAGCAATACAGGCAAGAGGAAGAGAAGGACAATAAACCTGAGAAGGATGGAAGATTTACTGTGACTCACAGCCACGTCATGCACCCCAAAGAGGCTGTGATGAAAGTGTCTCATTGCTCAAACTGGAAGGGTAATTAGATGATCCAGTTCCCTTCTAGCGAGGCTGTTAAAATCCACTGTCTAGTTTAGGTAATTATTGGTACTCACTTTGATCTCCCCTATATGTCCTGCTTGCAAAGATAAATTTTTTAGGGATTTGTTTGTCCTTAGCCAAAAGGATTTGGGTGATGCAGAAAAGGGACCTGTGGCCAAAGAGGAGAGCCACAGGAAGGGGCATGGAGAGGCCAGTGGAAGGAAGGCCAGATCTTATCTTCTTTATCTCTCTTGCATTATCACATGTTTCCCCCTTCCCAAAATCCTGGAAATTCCTGCGGGAAGCAGGGGAGGATGCTGGATGCTTGTGGGACCAGAGAATTCTGAATTCCTCAGCATGGGGATGATGTAGCCCCAGGACATCCAACAGGCAAGGAGAGGCACTGGCAAAGCTGTGCCTCTGTTTGATCTGGAATCAAACTGGGGTAATGTAACACTTCCTCCAGAGAGCTGTTTGGGCTACGCCTGCCCCAAAGCACCCAAAGCATGAACCCAAGCACTACCAAGGACATCACCTCTCCTCAGAGAGGATTTTTGGGGGGTGGGGAGTAGGGCAGAGCAGCTCACGCATCAGAGCATGCTGGACACGGCCTCACCATGCAGCAGGCAGCTCTAATCCCTGCCCCGTGTGTTACAGGCTGGGATGGTTTATCTGGCACCAGGCAGTGTCAGATCTCCCTGCGCCTGGCGTTATCACGCCATGTATTTGCATTGGGATGGTGGCAGCTCCCCTCGGCACGAGAACCCGTTTGTCCGGTACCTTCCTTCGCCCCAGCCCGCTGGGCTCGTCACGCCTGCGAGGAGGCGGCGGCTCAGCGAGTGTCCCAACAGAGGAGGTGCCATCGCCGGGATCCGTCCGGGGAAAATGCAGGCATTGCACCGAGGCTGAAACAAAGCCCTGTCTGTGGCGCTGGGGCCGAGGCTGCGCCCTGGGCAGGACACCCAGCGAGAGCAAACAAGCAGCCAAAGGGACCGGCCGGTCACCGACCCCGCTGGGATGCCGAGAGGGGAAGTGCTGGGCTGGTGAAGGGGGCTGGGCTGGCCCCGCTGCTCAGCATCCTGCCCACGGCGGCTGGGGAGGGCTGGTAATTGGGTAGGAGTGCCCAGGGCCGCCCGGAGGCTGCGGAACTTCCCCAGGGAGCTCTCCCTTCCGCCGGGACGGCGCGGGACTGGCACAGCGGGGACAGAGCTGTGTCCCATGCCCCACACCAGGCGGTCAGGGACATGGCTGGGCTCCTCTCCTCAGCAGTGGCTGCTCAACACTGGCAAACCCCAGTGCCCAGCACCTTGGTCCCTGGTTGAGCGCTGACAGGGCCAGGAAGGGTGTCCTGTCCCATTGCCCACTCTGTGCCATACAGTCCTGCTAAAACTGACACTGAACTCCGTCTCCTGCATCCCTCCAAAGACCCCAACACCTCCCTGCCACATTGGCACCCCAGATCCACCCACCAGCCCTGCTCCCTAGCACGGCAGGGAGGGATTGGCCGTGGAGTGGGACCCTGTAGGAACCCAGCTCTGTGCACTTGGCACCCTGTGGGCCTCAGGGTCCCCTGCACCTCAGAGCCCAGAGAACTCCTGGGAGCCAGGAGGCACATGGGACCTTGGCTCCCTGCACATCAGGCACCACCCATGCAAGATCCCAGGAGCCTCAAACATCCTCTGTCCCCTTCACCCCTCATGCCCTGTAGATCCCAGACCCTACAGAGCCTGATCCTATCGGTCCTGTCCTGCTCACACCCAACACACACCATGTTCATACAGCTCAGACTGAGATCTGGGTGCACGAAACACCTTATATGCTACATGCACCCCAGAAACTTCCTACCTTGTACACCCCAAAGCCTATTCAGCCTCTGTATGTCCTGAACAGCTTGGACGCTGAGAAGCCTGGACCTGGAGTGCCCTACAGACCCTGCATGGTTTGGATCCAGGGTGCCCTACAGACCCTGCACATCTTAGACTCCATGCACTCTGGACTTGATATGATCTATAAATCCAGCACTGTACAGATCCCAGAGAGCACAGACCTGGAGCACCCTATCAAAACTTGATCCAGGACCTAGGGCACCCCATAATCTCTCTATATCCCGCTCCTGGGACATGGGGTGCCCTATAGAAACGCTGTTTCTGCCGGCCCTGGGACCTGGGGTGCCTTAGAGAGACCCTGTACATCCTGGATCTGGACCTGGGATCAGGATATTTGCTGTACAGACCCTGTACATCCTGGATCTGGACCTGGGATCAGGATATTTGCTGCACAGACCCTGTACATCCTGGATCAGGACCTGGGATTGGGACACTCGCTGTACAGACCCTGCACATCCTGGATCAGGACCTGGGATCGGGACACTCGCTGTACAGACCCTGTACATCCTGGAGTGGCATCTGGGGCACCCTATAGCCTCTGCATTTGCCAGTTCCGGGACGCGGGGCACCCCACAGCCCTTGTTCACCTGGACCCGGCACCTGAGGCACCCCGCCGAGGCTGTATATACCCCGGCCTCCCCTATAGCCCGTGCCCCCCGGTCCCGGTTCGGCCCCGCGGCGGTACCTGCTCGTCTCCGGGCTCTATCTCCCCCACGTAGTACTGCTCCAGCCAGCGGCGGGCGTTCTCCGAGTGCCGGTGGGGCGGCCCGTCCAGCGCCGCGCTCACGTCGGTGCCGGCCCTGCGGCGCAGCAGCTGCTCCCCGCCCGGGTGCAGCCGCACGAAGCCGCTCAGGTCGTACAGGCGGCGGTGGCAGGAGACCAGGCAGGCGCCCTGCGCGCAGCGCGCCCGCACCTCGGCGGCGCTGAAGGACCGCGGCCCCGCCGTGGCCATGGCCCCGCCGCCGGTCCCCGTCCAAGTCCACGTCCCCGTCCTGTCCCGTCCCGTCCCGCTGCCGCGCTCTGCCCGCACCTGCTCATCTGCATACATGCATATGCAGCCCGGCCACGCCCCGGGCCGCGCCCCGCCGCAGCCCATTGGGCAGCCATGGAGGGTGGGGCATGGTTGGGGTGGGGAGGCTCCGCCCCGCCGCAGGTACCCTGGAAAGTGGGAATGAGGCATCCCTGGAGAGACAGAACGGGGAGAAGGGGGCACAGGGCCCCCACAGAGTGAACGGGGAAATGAGGCGGCCCCAGGGGAGCGGAGTGTGCCCCCGCAGGGCCCGGGGGTACGGTAAGGGTGGGGGAAGGGGGGGTTCTGGGCAGCCTTGGATGGGTTATGGGGGGCACTGGGGTATCCCGGGGTGGAACTGGAGTATGGCCATCCCTGGGGCAGGGATGAGGCTGTGAGGGCATCCCGGGGTGGTAGCCGGGGGTACAGGGCACCCCTGGGGGAATCGCCCTTCCCAAGTTACCAAGCCCCCTCCAACTTCCTCGGTGGGCAAGGCAGGGGACACCCCAGTCCTGGCTCAGAGTGCCCTCGGAGACCAGGGTCCTTCCTGGGGTCACCCGGAGGCCAACTCACCCCAGTGTCACTTGGTGCCAAGCACCACGTCCCCTTCCCAGCTGTTCAAAGATATATTTCAGTATTAAATTAAATTTGCAATTAGCCAGGGGGGCAGGAGGCAGCCCCAAATACCCCTAAGAAGCACAGCCAAATAATTAATAAATAATGACAGGAAAGGAGTTTCCCATGCATTTTTTTGGGGAAGATTTCCCTCTGAAGTGAGGGGGGCTGCTTTGGGGTGACACCCTTGACCACAGGGGCTGGCCAAGTGCCAGCAAATCTGGTGTTGCCGGCCACACCAGGCTGCAACCAGTGATTAAGGTGGGGTTTGCCATCCCAGGAATGGGGAGCCCCCCCAGCCCCACCTGTAAGGGTGGGTCATCACACCACCTCAGCCCCCTGGCCTTGGGGTGCTGTGGGGCACAGGCCAGGCACTCACTGAGGCCTTTAATCAAGGTGGATGCAAAACCTGCTGTGGCAGTCGGCTCCACTATCCCACCCAGCTCCTGGCACAGCCCTGCCTCCTGCTTGGGGGAAAAGTCCTTTTTAAGGTGGGCAGATTGATTTTGCACCCTGATAGGAGCAGAAGGGTTAAGGGTGGGCATGCTGCTGGCTGGGGCTGCTGCAGGGCACCTGGGGTGCATTGGGAGCCCCTTGGGGTGGAGGACAAAAACATTTTCTGGGGGTTGGGGGGGCAAGAGTTGAGAGGTTGCTGGGAGACCCCAGACGAGGTGCTGGAGTGGGACACTCTCCCAAGGGGGTTCCCCAATTCCCTCAATGGCCAAGGTGGTCCTGGTTGTGGCAGGTGAGCCTAATCTGGCACAGCTCTCTGGGGCATTAGGGTGGCTTCTGGATGGACACTGAGGATTTTTTGATGAGCATGAGGGCAAAGTGGGGGGCAGATCTGAACGAACTGGGGCTCTCAGCTGAAGGCCGCTGCACACAATCCCAAACCAGGGACACCAGACCCCAAGCATACTCAGGTGCAGTGGCCACTATCCCTTTGTGGGGTGCTGGAGGAAATGGAGGGGACACCTGGCTGTGACCCCACCACACAGTCCCCACCAGCTGCTCTTGCTTGTGCAGCCCAGCCCTACCAAGGGTTTTGGGGCCACAGGCTGCCAAGGGCCACCCTCTGTACTCACCACTCATGGCAGAGGTGGGTCCAGCCTTTGCCAGTCCACAAAGCTGCCGGGTGACCTGTGGGTCCCTGCTGCCATCCTCTCCCAAGCACACGGAGCTGTGGTCCTCAAATGTGCCACAGCAGGGCCCAGGGATATGAGCCAGGCCCTTGTGAGCTGACATTTCATCTGCCCATGTTGCCTCCTGGGCTCTGTGGTGGGGCTGTCCCCCCATGCAAGGCACAAGGGTGTCCCCACAGTGGGTGAGCCAATGCCCAGCTCTGCGTGAGAATGGGGCAGCAGGGGGACCCTGTCACCTGCAGAGCAGGAATGCACTGAGCACAGGTGGCACGGGGAGAGGGACAGTGCTGGGATGTACACCAGCATAACAGCATCAAAGTGGCAGCAGAGGGTTGTGCCAATGCCCTGTCCCTGCTGCTGTGCTCGTCCCTGTCCCTGTCCCTGCACCGTGCCAGCCCCAGGACAAGCAGGATCGGGAAGTGTAGCTGGTTTGCTGATCAGCCTGGCTGGAATGAGAGCAGCCAAGTGGCTTTGGCTCATCAGTTCCTAAACTGGTTTCCCCACCAGACAGACGGACAGACGCTGGGGCTGGCACACAGGAGACAGCAGGAATGTGCTGCTGGGCTTGGGGCAGGATTAGGCCCTGCAGTGCTGGAGGGGCTGATGCTGGGATAATGGAGCTGTGGCCGCCAAGGAGGAGGAGGCCAATACAGACTCTGCTTGGTATTGCATCCATGGGAAAGGTTTTCCCTCTCTGCTAAACACTCCCTGCTTCTCTGCCAAACTTGATCATCAGGGATTAAACTTCCTTCTTTGCACATGGAAAGCCTCAGTGGGGATAGGGAAGGCACACCACACTTGTTACACCCTCAGAAGGAAAACAAATAGGATTTAAAATGCTGACAGTGGCCTTTAGGGCACAGCGTGGGTTGTCGTGGGAGCCCTCTCCCTCTTCCAGCCCGTCCTTGGGAAAGCTAATAGATACACAGGTAACAGCTCCTGGGATGCACTTGGCAGGCAGCTGAAGCAAGTTTTGGCAAGCAGCTGTTTTCAGGGTCAGACCTAAGGTCTTCTGCCCTCGGCATCCTCCTCTGCACCGGCCTGGGAAGAGTGCCAGAGCAGGCGTGGGGCGCGTGGGCATCTCTGCAGAGCTCTGTTGCCTGGGCTCTCTGGACGGAGCTGGCCTGGGATGGAGCTCCTCTCCTTGGCAGTGTCCAGTCACTCCTGGAGGCCTGGCACACCCGTGGCACCAGGGATGCCCTGAGGGAAGTGGTTTGACACCCCTCCCACGCGGTGCACAGAGCGCTCCTGCGTCCTGCAGAGTGGCTGGTTCAATCCAATGCCCCCTTGCTCCTGCTCCAGCAGAAACCATGGACGGGTCATCCCCTGCCCAGCAGCACGACTCACCACACTCCTGAGCACTGTGCATCAGCTGAAGGCTCTATCAATTCACCTGCTCGTCCATGGCAGCATCCCCAGAGCCGGGCTGGTGCTCTCTGGCTCGCACTCACTGCCTGAGCAGTCCCTGCCTCCCCTCCCTTCTCTAAAGTTGCAATTCAGAGCGAGGTTTGGCCTCGCTGGGGAACCTTTTGCACTTGGTACCAAGTTATTCCAAAGAGCAGGTGGGTGTGGGGAGAGGCAGTTGGGGGGAGCAGCACAGAAGGGGCTGGTGTGGGGCACCACCACGCCCCATTTCTGACCATTTCCTGCTGCCCCGCGCAGCAAAGGCAACAACGTTTCTGTCTTCAACCGGCTCCAGGCAGACAGAATAAGCCGTTCGTGTTTCCTTGCAATAGTCACTTCTGCATGGAGTGGAGCTGCTCCCAAAGGAACCACCAGACATGCTGCAGGGTGTGAGAGAAATGCTGGCAGCATCCGGGAAGAAATTCCACCTACCTGTGCAGGGCTACACAAACAGCCACGGCAAGGGCTTTTCCGCCTTCCTCTGAAGTGCCGGCGTGCTCCGCCTCGGGGGCATTCACATACTACGGAGATGGACCGTAATGGACTGTAATAACACACTAAATACCACGATTTGTCGGTCTGTCACCTTTAAATAACAAATCTCCTTTCCCTTCCAAGCTACAGGAGCACTCAAGCATGGAAATGAAAATACTTCCAAGCTGAATGGCTGTCACGCAGGGAGGCGGAGGGCGGGAGCGCTCTCTCTGCAGCTCCGGGCAAGGAGCGCCCCATCCTGGGGCTGCCGCGGCGCCGGCAGGACCCCGGTGCCCCCGCCTGCTTTCCTGGGGGGCAGACGCTGCCCAGGGCCTTCCCAAACTGCAGGATGTGGCCTTGGGTTTGCCGGCAGCTCAGACGCCGCCCGCCTTCGCTTTCCCAAGAGGAGCCTCACAACCGCGGGCAGTTCCCAGTCCGGTGTGGCAGGTGTCAGCACATGGTCCCAGCCAGGGCTGGGGGACAGCTCTCGTGGGGCTCTGCTACTACCGAGCCCCCTGCTTTGGGGTGCAGGGAGAGGGCCATGGGTGCAATACTCACCACTCAATGGGAGGGGAGAGCTGCTGGGGACTCCCGATAGAGAAAGAGCCATCGGAGCAACATTTGATCAGAACAGCACTTAAAAAAATAATTTTAATGTTTTAATTGTTTAAGATACATCATCTGTTTATTCCACAGCAGGATCCTACTGCCTGAGCTAGCACAGGGGTTGGGAAGGGCACTGGCACGTGGCCCCACTCAGCAGGCAAGCGTAGGAGAAGGGATCAGTGCCAGTACAGGTGGGGGTAGCTCCAGCTGGCTCATCCCTGGCCAACACATTCACCCAAATCCAAAGCTCAGGCTGAAGCCAGCCCTGGAGAGGCACAGGCTGCATGTTCCAGGAGTGTACACACTGCACAGCAGCACCCCTGGACCAGGAGTGCCCTGCAGGCACAGCCCCAAACAGACAGATCCATCAGTACATTCTCCAGTTGATGCTCTACAGTTAAACCTATTGCCTCCATGGATTTCATAATTTTTCCATAGCCCCCTTTTCCCTAGAAATTGCTGCTTCCCTGTTAAAGAGCCTCATCACTCCAGAAGCAGCAAATCTCAAATTAACCCTAATTTTCCCCATAGAGCTTGGAAACAACAGCCAAAATGAGCTGTATCGAATAAGTGTCCTTCTTGTGTGCTCTCAGTGAGGGAGCAAAGGCTTTCCAGAACACCACATCTAAAAGACAGTGTGCATCCCAAACTCAAAAGGCAGATGCCTTTCCCAGTGACCAGGAAGTGTCACCCCCAAGACAGGGACAAGTTAAAGTGCATTTTATCACCTGGTCAGAGCAGGAGATGGAGACACCTTAAAGCCTAACAGTACTAGAACTGCTGGAAGTCACTAATCCCAGGGACCTTGGGTGCTTGTCTGGGCTTTTCACAGGTACTGACTAGTAAGCAGAAATTATTTAAGATGTAATCCTGAAAAATGCCATTTCCTTTTCTTGCTTTGTGGGGAAATCTAAACGATGTAAACAGCCATTCAAAATAAGGACCCTGCTGCTTCCAGGGAAACTCTGAGCATGGTTCCATGGACTATTTCCTCTTCAAGAGCCACTTACCACTCACCTTCAGAGCTTACTGCTGCTTGAGAATTATTTCTGCTTTAATTGTGTAAAAACAACTGTTTTGCTCAGTTTGAGCCCATGTAAGGAGGCACCTGGAAAAGACTCTGCATTGCTGAAGCGAGTTTGGCTCTGCCAGGTGGGCCCCTTCTGGGGGAGCTTTCAAAAACCTCTTCATACCAAACTAAGGAATATTCATACACCCTTCTGCAGGAGAGAGCAATTTTTCTGGTCTGGCATCCATTGCCAGCAATGGACATAGGGAATTTGGTCTAATTGGTCTGAAAGTAACCTGGGAAGCGTAGGAGTAATGGAAGCACTTGTAAACATCACCACAGCACATTGCCAGGACGTCCTGCTTCAGCTCCTTGCGTCCATCTCCTCCAGAGAGAGCGGAGCAGAGCTGACTCAGCATGGCTTGGGAATTAAATATTCAATCAGTGCCCGCTGTCCCCACTGCTCAGAAGGTGCTCTCGAGCAGGCAGTGGCACCCACAGCCCGTGGGACAGACCTCCTGGGTGCGAAACCACTCCATCATGTGGCTGGTGTGGCCGCCGTGCCCGCAGGTGAGGCAGAAGTTGGAGGAGCCCCGCACGGCCACGTGGCAGATGGCGCACTGGAAGGTGAAGCCCTTGCAGATGGCGCACTGGGTGCCGCGCACCTCGCTGCGGCAGTGGCTGCAGTACACGCCGAACTCTGCCAGAGGAACACAGAGAGTGGGACAGTCAGTGCTGGAATCACGGACAAACAGCCCTGCCAACAGCCCCTCACACTGCCCAAAGCTCCATCAGGATGGGAGGGTGGCTGGTGTTTAGAGATCTTGGTTTGCTCTCCACACGTGATCAAAGGAACGGGCAACTGGAGCACTGAGGCACTAACTGGCCCACCAATTCCCCTGATGGCTACAGCTGTCTGCTGGAAATGTGAGCTGGATTTCAAGCTTTGGGGACACTGACTCATGAAGGCTTCCTGCTCGTCTCCTCCACCTCTTACCACTATAAAGAGTCATTAATTAAGCAAGAACAGCCTCCATTTCTCATCAGAGAGCCCACCTGATGCTCCTGTATCAGACTGTCAGCCATGGAGGAGCAAAGGCAGTGGTTAAGTCACCTGTTTTCACCCCAATTACTCCCCAGCAGTTGTCTTGGGTGACAAAGTGAGACTATTGCTGTTTCTCTGGCATCCTTCACCTGTTTTTCTCCCCCCCCCAAGGTCAAACACATTGGTTTTTATAGGTCTGTGAAGACAATTTGGCAGCTGTCCTTAAGCTGGGCATCTACGCTGCTGAAAGTATTTCAGGAGGAAAGTTCTCTTTACCTATTTGCTGGCTAGCTCACCTAGTTAGAGATCTTGCAGTTTTAACATAAGGACACTTCAGCCCAGGATCAGAGATGAAGACAGGGCATCCCAGAGGGAACACAGGACATTCATCAGCACAGAGCTAGGCATTGCTGGCATGGCAGTATGTGAATTTTTCAGCTTTCCTGGAGAGATGTTACAGTATACAAAGCCCTTGAACCAAGGGTTCTCCAGACCTCTGAAGAGGTCAAACCCATTTACTGGCAGAGCTGGCCTCTGTCAGAGGTTAAATGCCACATTTACTGTGACATTTCAGTAACCAATGGACACTATCCATGTAGCAGGCTACTCTGCTTAAGCAAGAGTAAAACAGCTTGGATTCTGCCTTACTTGCAAGCTATCAGTGATGGATTGAGCAGGGTGTGGGGGGGCTGCTGTTCTTAGTGAAGAATGCTGAAACCAGCTTGATCATACTACGCCAAATTAGACCCATCACATGGATAGGTAAGGCAAATGTTGGCATCAACAGGGATGTGAAAACCCTAGCAGGGAAGGGAGAGGCAGATGTTTACAGAAGAAGAAACCAAAGAGCTGATAGCATCTTACTCAAAAATAAAGCACGTTCTGTTGAGCAGGCAGGACAACATTTTATCTAAAATTGTGTGACTGACAGTCAATCACTTCACACCATAAAAGACCAGTTCCATTTTTAAATGGTGAAAAATTTTAACACACCTCCCTTAGGTGTGTGTGAAGATCCTTACCTTGGGTGGGGACAGCCCTCAAGGTCACTCCTCAAAGATGAGTGAGAGAGATTTGCCCATGGTCATTGCTATGGATGGACATCAGTGTCTACCTGATAATTATTAAGCTAGCTTTGATATTACTTATTTAATAACCAGTGCATTGTATTTCTAGTTTTGATTTTCTATACTGTGTGGTAAATAATTCTGATTAAGGTCTTTTTAGTCAAATGATTATCATTATATTAATCAATTTAAATAAACTCTTCATATTTTATTCATATTAAATAATTGGTTTGCCATCATTAATCCTGTGGAACAATTTGTACCAAGGTTCAATTACACTTTAAACCCTTGTGACTCGCTTGGGTGGATCTCTGATAAAATGTGTTCATTCCATTCACAACACATCCTGCCCTGCAGATTGCACGTTCCTAAGCTCCTGAGGGAGAGCTCTGGCTCTGCCTGAGCAACTGGACCAGACACTCACCAATTCCCTTGTGGGGATCAGGAGGACATGAGACAAACTTCAGAACCTCAGCCCGCTTCTCTCGCAGGCCCCAGCGATAAAGGATTTCTCCATAACATTTCTTAAAGTCATCAAATTGCTGAGTGTTGGCAGGATCCAGAAGCCTAAAGGAACAAACAGGCTTGTAACTGATTGACTCTCACAGACTCTGGTTGCAATCCTCTTTCCTGCAATGGCTATGCAACTAGCTCACATTGCTGGAAATGCATCAGGGCACTTCCCACGGGTTGCTTTGCTGAAACATTGCTCTGGCCATGATTTGTTCTACACTCCATGGGGGGACTGTCCTTTGAGACTCCCACCATGGCCTCTTAGGGATGTATCATGTGTAATCCCAGCAGCACTGATCTGCAGGATGAAGCTTCTTCAAGTAATTGTGTGAATGATAAGGTCTAGGGGGCAGGTGTGGTACTACGCAGCACCAAGAGACCTGGCCATGGAGTTCCATGGGACTGAGACACAAGGAAGGCATCTCTGAATACCTCCAAGGCATGTGATAACCTACCTTTTGTTTTTCTCATGCTGGTCCTTCTCCCTCTCCCGAGGATCAGGATACGTCAGGTTTCCGTAGCGGAAGTCATCCGGAGAAGACTCGCACCAGGGAGTGGAGGTCTGCTCTGAGTCTTTGTTTGCTGCAAACACCAAGAGGCTGTGAGTGCATCTCCCCCCTCAAAACTGCAATCAGGAAGGGACATGAAAGACCACAGGTTTGCACCCCTGTGTTTCAGTCCTATCTCTGTCCTAACACCCTCTGCATTCCAATAAACACTGCCCCGCCTCCAAGAACTACGTGCCAGCCTCTATGTGCCAAGTGCTTCTACTACACTTTTGGTGAAAGGACTTAATGGGCATCACCACGCAGAGAAATCTGATGTGGAGGAATCCTTTTTGCCTTCTGCTTTAGACAAAAAGTAACCAGACAATCAATCCCACGGAGTTTGCTTGGGAACATTTTCCTGGGCGGACTTGGGTTCCTCTTTCCTAGACAGGGAGGACTCTCATCACCAGGACTGCTGTTACGTAAAGGGACCTCTGCATGCAAGGTACTGCCCTGGGGGCAGGGAGATGACTGCTAATAATTGCTACAAAAGATTATCCACTTCCCTAACCCCCATCCTCTTCTCTTCCCCATGTCACACATGCATTGATATCACACTGAAAAGTTACAGCTGTGGTGCTAACAGGGCTGATGCTGCCCCAGGCTGTGTGTATCACTAGGAATCTGCCAAAAGTTTCAACTCTGACCCCACCACTTCGTCACAGTGAAAAACTTCTGTGGATATTCACAGCACCAAGAACCCAGTCTTTCCAACTGCTGCGTTTCTTCCAGTGAGAGAAGAAAGCCCAACACTGCTTTTGCCCCAGATGCTGTGGAATTAGCCAGTTGATGACATTCTGGGGCCATTTTTGATACTCATTGAATGAAGTAATTACTGAAGTCAGAAGGTGCAGGACTGCAGGAGCCTTGACACAGATACTGCAAGGCCGGCTCACTTCCAGCCATGGAGTCACACCATCCTGGCCAAATACCATAGAACTGCTCTGGCAGAGCACATCTGCAATCCCAGCCAGTACTAACTCCCTCTTTCCCCCACCATAGGAACCATCTAAAACCTTGGCTGGAAGGGTGGGAGATTCCTTTATTTACTAGCCAGGTCTCATACCTATGCTCCAGCCTCCGGTGCCAATCCCAGGATCTGACATGCTGGAACAGGAGCCAGAGGAAGTAAAGCTGGGCTGTTGAGGGGGAAAGGAGAATAAATCATGTCATCTATGTGAGAGATGTTCAAAGATATCCAAGACAAATGGGAAAGAAATGGCGATCGTACGTATCGGCTGTGAGAGGTCAGGTTGGAGGCACGCTGAGGAAAGGGGACACAAGAGTTGGGGCACCCCTGGAGCCTGGACTGGGCTTCAAACACACTGCAGAGCATGGCCAGGGTCTGGACATCGTGGAGCTGTGAGTAATGAGCCAGCCTGGGAAATGAAAAAGACAGCATGAGACTGGGCAGAATTCAGCAGCAAAACCATTGAGACTCCAGGGCAGCTAATTTCAAGCCGGTTGCACACATGGGTTTGGGTGTCATGACTGCCAACAGGAGACACATGCACTGAGGGACTGGGTTGGCTTTTCTGTCACACCTTTGAGAAGCCAAGTTCTTCTTCTGAAAACGCTCACACCCTAACTGGTGGGAGAAAGATGGGAGCTCTGGGAACTCAGCAGTACTTGGGCTCTGATGTAATGCTGAAGCCATTAGACTCACTCCCAGCCACAACATCTTTTTGACAAAGCCCTCTGGGTGCAAGTGTCCTGCACCTGGATCACAAGGCAAAAGGCTGCTGCAGGTTTTCTATGAGGCTAGGAAGTTTCCAGTTTGCTCTGAAGGCTGAGAGTGATAAAGAACAACCTGTGCTGTGGTCCCACTGCTGCCATGCAGCAGGAGAGGGCTCAGCCAAGCAACAGCATGGAAAGTACAGCACACAAATCCTGCACCTCCAAATAGCATGGACTGACAAATAATATCAGTCATGGATTATGTAACTCCTGAGCAGATTCACATGGAAAACATTTGCAGCTAACACTTGGCTTGGTGGCCACTGGAACACTTCCCAATAAAGCTATATGATAACAGGGAATCTGAAGGTGGAAAAAAGGGTGCTGGACCAACAGGCTCGTTTAGTGGGGAGCAGGAAACCCAAATCTCCAAGTCAAGCATTGTGGGCATGGAAAGCAGAGCTCCACCTGTGTCTGGCCTATTGCTCAATGCTGGCCAAGGAAGACCTGACTGATCGGTGGAAGGTCAAGGGCTGCCTCCTGTATGCCAGAAACACATTTGGAGTTTCCCTTTGGGATGCATCACAGGCTTGAGATGGGAAAAAAAATCCATGCTGTGGCACTACCCCAAAGCTGAAATGACCCCTTACAAATTCATAGTTATGGAGGGTTCTGCTTCAGCAACCATTCCCCAACCCCTCCCCAGCATTCAGACACGTACAAGGACTCCAGTAATTGACGTCCAAATGGATGTTGTGCCCAAGGTATCTCTAAATCTGGGTCAGACTTCGGTCCAAGACAGAGATCAGTGGCTACCATGGCCAGTGACCAAACCTGGCAGACAGGAAGGAAAAGCAGCAAAGCTACAATTAGGATTAACCACACTCCCAGGGCATAGGTGTGCACAAATTCACACACAGACAGATAGATAATAATGGAGCTTGTCTGTTTGGTTGTTCCCCCCCCCCCCCCGACAGCAGGGAACAGTTTTGGTCTCTGTGTCACAAATAATGCAGAGAATAACAGAAAACCAAAGCTTTCCCTATCCCACTCACTTTGTGTTTGGGTTAAATGCAAAAGCAGAACAATCTGTAGTCTATTAGTGCATTTTACAGTCACAAGCCTCAAAATGGTTTAGATTTGATACAGTTCTTGGATTCAGTGATGTCTGGTGGCAGAAAGTTTACTGGTAAATCATTATTTGCATGAGAAGTACCCTTTCATTAGTGGTATCACTGAGCACTATTCTCCTAATGCAGCCTGGCACAGAGAGGACACTGTCTGCTTTTTCCATTTCAGAAGTTTAACCACTTCACATGAAATTTCTCCTTCATTTATCATCCTCTACTTTGAAAACAGTTCCATCTTGTCAGTCTCTATATCACTGATCTAGGACTATTTTTTTCTGCTGTGCCTTTAAACATGGGACAGTTAGAATATTCCAGGGAAAAGGAAAGTTCCTAGTTTAGCATGAAAAATAAAGCAGGAAAGGAAAAAGAGCATGGTGCTAAAAAGACAGCAGAAATCAAAGAACTGACAACATGGACAATAAAGAAAAACCACATGCACCAAGTACAAAGAACAAACAGCCAGAAAAAGTAGCCCCAAAGCTGCTCCCTGTGAAACCAGAGAGAGCAACCAAAGAGAAACCGAAACAAGGACTGGGCTGAGTAAGAGAGTGCACAAAAAGCAAACAGGAAAGATGGCATTTCCTACACTGCTACAGAGCACATCAAACCTGTAACTTGCAAGTCAAGCCTGTATGTCTGCTGTGAGCTGCACTACAGGCTTGAGTTACACGGGACAGGGAAAACCAAGCAAGAAACAGAGTTATCTCAGAGCAATCTTGCTGAAGTTACTCCACCCAAACTCTGGTCCAATGTGGACAAATCAGACTGCAAGAGAAATAATAGACAACGGGGAACTAGACCTACTTTCTCTATGCTGGTGTCGCAGAACCCACCAAGAAGCAAGACAACAGCTTGAGTCAGCTTATGCTTAGATCAGGTAAGCCTATGCATGTTGCCTATCCAGTTCTAGGACGAGCCAAATGCTGAGGAGATGTGCACAGCTCCTGTGGCACTGCCAATTCCCATCTCTTTCAGGTGTTCTCATGTCCTGTCAAATGTTCTGCCTGTTGCAATGGACTAATCACAGGGAAAAGCATGGGCCACAACAGCCATTTTTCTCCTATTTTTAGCTGAAGGCAAATAGCCAGCCCCATTTTGGGGCCCCTGGGCCCAGGCTCTCTTGGGAGAAGATAGCTGCAGTAAGTACCCAGTGCCAGCAGAATGCCAAACAATAGGAATAATTACATAAGTATGAAAAAAATTATGGATCAAAATGCTGACAGCAGCTAGGCAACTCTGCGCACAGTTACTCCATTTGATGACTCAAAAGCAGGCTGCATTCCTCACTTTGCCTACAGGAATTCCCTGAAAAATGTGTTTCACTCAGTATGACAAAGGGCATAAAAGAATCTGTGTGCAGTCCTGGGAAGGAATCTCTCAATGCCCAGAGTCAGCGAGGTGGGGACCACCTTGGCAGCTGTTCCACAGGCTGGGTTCACCACCCAGAGGGTCCCTGACAGAGCTGCTGAACCCTAGTGGCCTCTGGGTGCTGGTGACAGCACAAGCCATTGGAGGGTAGCACAGCATGCTGAGGAAGAGGTCGGATTCCATGGCATACCTGTACGAGATCCCTCCGGCCCACAGCCAAGGCTGAGGCAGCATTCTTCTGGCAAGTCTCCTGGATGTTATTCACATTCAGTCTGAAAAGAAAGGAGGTAACTCAGCTCTGATTGGCACATTACCTACAAAGGTGGGGAGGAATGGGGGGAAGAAGGAACATGGCTCTGGCAGCAGTGAGCAGCCCAGACCTCCCAATCAATACAAGGCTCTTTGCATGGGATGGGCCAGGATCCCATCCCATCCTTCTCTCTTATTCAGGGATCACTGCCATCCTCCTCCCACTATTCATTTTTGCTAATATACCACACATCAAGTCCAGCTCCACACTAGCTGGGATTCATTCTAAACAACACCATTTCCAAGAGGATATCAGACCAAACTTCTGCTGAGGTATCATGAAGCCCAGAATCATTCTTGTCCCTAAAAGCTGCTAGCACTGGCTACATGGTCCTGTTCCCATTCAATCCATCAGTCTGCTCTGGCTGACTCAGAGGGAGACAGGGGCATACTGGGAAGAACCAGGCCTGCTGGGGGATAACACCCACTCTGTGAAGCCTTGACAGGCTGGCAAGGTGGGCTGAGGAAGCCCACGTGTGCTTTTCTGCCTGTCATCAGAAATCTTCCCAACACTTCAACTGCTTGAGATTTTTACAGTACATGGAAAAGGGTCAGGCTGTTTACACAAGATGTCCCAAGAAGAAAGGTCCAACAGGTTTTTCAAAAGAATATTCTTTTTAATAACATAGAAAGGGAGAGAAAGAAGGGTTTTTTCCCCCTCTCTTTCTTTCCTCATAAAGGAAACCTGCTTCTTCCCTGAATGTGCATAGATTGGAAATTCTGTTAAGGACCAGCCAGTATTACCAAAGCTAAGAAAGAAAATTCAGGAACTGAGGGTTTGTAACCATGTGATTTAGAAAGTCTGGAAAAAGGAAGCCCTCTGTTAAAAAAAAAAAAAAAAAACCAACAAAAACACAAAAATACCCACAGAACTCTATCCTTTCCAATAACACAGAACAACCTGCACAACAGACCTGAACTGTACAACCAAGACTCCAAGTGGGAACATATTAAATACTTCTGAAATTAAAAAGCTTTATGAGCTGCTAATAGTTTTACAGCCATTTACTGAGATTTTTTTCAGCCTGTGCATTTAACATGAGATTTGAAAAAGAATTTCTACTGATAATTTATCTTTTTAGCAGGTAAAAATTGGAACCTGTAAAATTTGCAGTGATGATGCTGATTCATACTCTGCTCACACCTCATTACAAATTTCTTCCCTCATATTTTCCAGATTTACAGGAGACAGGTGCCCTCTCACAGGCAGAGGGATACCAAAAAAAGCAGTGAGGCAAGAACAGAGGAAGAAGGTAGAGAAACACTCACGGATCCATGCTGACTGATGTCAGGATTAAAGCACAGCAATGCCAAAGACAGCTACTTTCATTTGGAAAAGGATGACAGCCCACATGTACTCACATGTAGAGCTCTCCCAGCAGCTTGTGGACAGGCAGCAAACAGGAAATATCTTGGATAATAACTTTCCCAGCAGCTTTGATGGGTCGGTTGTTGGCATCTGTCCCCTCTCGTTTGCTTTTCCACCTCCTTGATTTCTGCAGAACCAATGGCAAGGTGTTACTGGGGAAGAGGACAGTAGGCTGCTTGGGACAGGGAACAAAGCACTAGGGTCAGGAATAATGCAAGCAGCGCCCAACCTGCCTTTCAGAAGGCTCTGTGTTACCCTGGAAAACATCCATGACATGCCCAGGAGAACAAGCATCTCCATCTGTAGGAAGTGAAAAGCAGGTCAAGGCAGCGAGCTCAAGGTCAAACTCACTCAAAAAGTATTTTGTGAGTTTCCCTGTGAAAGCCAATAAAAGAATAAATCAGCATCGGGATGCCAATCAAACCTGGGCAAGTTTGGCAGAAGGACCATTCAATTCTCATTCTCTGGGAACCCTTTGCAGGTAAACCACTGCTGACCTCAGCCAATGTCAGCACAGAGACATGCTGGAGGCAGCTGCTGCTCACCCTTTGCCTCAGGGCAAGCCCACAGCTCCAGACTGTCTCTAGGTCTGCCCTCTCAGGGTGAGAACAGCCCTGTTCAGTGCCAGCACAGGGCTCCCACCTCCTGCTTTATCAGCAGCTTCAAACAAACAACGGGCAGATGATAAAGCAGGGCCCAAGTTTTCCTAGCAAGGATCCCTAGCTACCATGCTCACAGCTGGCTCAGGACATAAGAGGGGGGAGAAGAAAGGAGAGGAACCTACAGGAGGGAACAGAAACAAGAAGCCAAGATTCCCAAATACTCCCTGTAACAGATACAGAGGCCATCTTAAAGCCAAGCTGCATAAAGTTACCTTGGCTGTGTGAAACACCACAGAGTATCTGTCTGGTATCCTGACCTCTTCCAGCTCCTTGCTCCAGGAGAGTGAGGAGGAGGGATGAGAGGATGTGTGGCAGCATGACAGGCAGAAGGCACTGGAGCTCTACTGAAGGAAGCACTGGCTGCTGGGCAGGGTTCCAGTGCTTTGCAATGCTGCTCTCCTATGGCGCCTTCCCTCACTGCCACACGGAGCTGACAGAGCAACCCGGTCATGCTGAGCTAGGGAGGCTCTCCTGGGGCACTCATGCTGGGGCTTCCCACACATCTCATCAAAGCAGAGCAGCCCCTCTCTCAAGGGGCCAGCAAGGCAGCCCTGTGCTGACGGTTCTGCAAGGCAGACACAGCTTACACAGACTCACATTGGTGCTCCTGAAGAGCAGACTGGGATATGGAAAAGGCAGGACTTGGATCTGCAAGCAGGATCACCTTTACTGTGGGTGTGAGCCCAGCTCTGCGATGGCTGAGTGCCAGCTGGCTTTTGACCATGACCATGCAGTCCTGTGAGAACCTGGGCAGGCTTATCAGACACAAAATGTCCTTATAAAACTCATTAAAAGGTCATTACTCATGACCTTAAGGAATGCCACTGCCTGCCTGCCCCAAGTTTAGGCCAGTGCACTGAGGAGGTCTTGCCATGCTGAGCGTACTACTAACACATGCAACAAGAAGCAAAAAGGATGAGTCCCTGAAGCTTCTCTGAACACTGTTGAGAATCAGAGGCTCCAGCTTGACAATAAGTGAAGAAAGCATTTCAGCCTCAAAGGAGGTGAAGGTGGGTTTTTTTCCCAGTGATGCTGATGTTACAAAGCATCACCATTGCCCTGATATCCCACCACCCCTGAGTAAAGAGGAGCAGAGCTTGCATAGTGCCCAGCATTCAGAGGGGTGAAACACTGGTAGAAACAGGGCTGTCAGCATCCAGTGCTCTGGAAAAGCTGACTGACTAGTTCTCTGCCCCATCTTTTCAAATCCTAATTCATCCAAGAGGAATCTGCCTGCAGTATTTATCTGTCCCCTGAAGGTGAAGAGCACTGTGCAGTGGAAGGTGGCTAGAATGGAGTCAGGTGGGAGACTCACCTCTCTTCAGTCCATCAGCTCCTAATCAAGGCACAGTCTGGATCAGCTCTGCCTCTCTTGACATTGGGCAGGCTAATCCTGTTTTGATAACACCTTAAAGTTTAGCTGCCAATCCCATGCTGAAGGATGTGAGCTGTACTACAACAAGGTTCCCAAGTGAAAGTGGCACTTGAGTACCTCATTCTTTCTCAGGACAGCAAATGCTGTCTCCCAGGTGTGGTAAGGAGCTGCTGATGCTACCAAAATCAATATATAAGTGAAGCTTGGGAGCCCCAGCATAATGACATGCCAGGAGGAAAGAGCTCAGGCACTGTCCTGGAAGGGCTACCAGGCTTCTCACAGCAAAAGCTGTTATTTGTGCTGTGTCTGAGCAGGTGTTTGAGCCCAGGCTTGCAGACACAGAACCACGTTCTGCAGGGCTTTCAACAAGAGCTTCTAGAGCTTGGTGGGTAATTTGGAGAGCAACTTGGCACCTTCTGGCCATCTGTAAGCCAGCTGCCCCCAGGACTCACAATGGAGAGCTCCCTCTGCCCAGTCTTTGGGAGCAGATTCAACCTGCTCCTGCCCCCTGCAAGAGCAGACTGAAGAAGCCTCCCAACAGGCATTTCAAGACTACAAACATGGACAACACATATCATTTTCCACAGGCAATTGTGTCTTTTCTTTTGGGGGGGGGGGGGGAGAGAATGACAACAAATGAAGATGAGAATGAAAAAGAGCTCTCATGAATGGTTTCCACTGCTTGCTTTTAGCATATCACCATACAAATGGAAACACTAAATGTATCAGAACCCCCTGGGAACTTGGACTCAAACCAAAATTGTCCTGTTTTCTTCCTTTTAACTCTGCTTATTTACTGTCAAAAAAGGAAATTCTAATTCTTTAATGGTGCAGCTCCAGGAATGGAATTAGTAAATGGCCACAGGCCCTGCCTGCACTACACTCCCATGCCCACCACTTCCAGTCCCTAAAGCTGTGACAGAAAAAAAATCATATGTAGAGTCACCATTAAAAATGCCTGGTTTTTTTTGCAATTCCAGTTTACCTGAGCTACAGCAAGTAAGAGTTAGAAAAAACCCACAATCCAGAAGTATGGGAAACATCACAGATAGGGTAAAGTTCATCACCATTGACAGCAGAAGTTCTGCTTTGAATCCAGTAATTAGTGGTGTTAATTAGAGGAGTAGTTCTCCACCAGGTGGTATTTGAGTGCATTTAACAGGGATTACCAGAGACAAAGAAAGCTTTAGGCTGGGTTTGTCTGGCCAAGGTCCACCTCCCTCCCATTCCACCTCCTCTCCCAGGAGAAGCTCCCACTATGGTGTAATCAAAAGGTGTCTGCAAGGCTCAGGGGCATTAGGGTAGAACAGAAAACACATCTCTTCCTAGGGGCTGGAGCACAGGTCAGGAGGGGGAGCAGGGAACGTAACAGTTGGAGCTGAAGCAGGAATCAACATGCACCAAGCTAGCTGCTGGCAGCTGAAGGACAAAGGCACAGGTCTTCTGCACTGCCCACGACATTTCTAGCTCTTTCTGAAGCCTAGAATCCATGCCAAGGAGAACTGATCTACCCAGCTGCTCCTCAGTTTAATGAGAGGACGATACCAAAGAAAATAGCTACAGTGATAAGTAAATTAAGACTCATCAGTTCCTCAGAGCACGAGAAGGAAAGAAACCAGAGCATTTATGGCAATCATGGGTTGGAGGTGACAGCAGGGAACAGCACTGGATAATGACTAAAAAAGCCAACCTGCACCTGCACTACTATACCCAAGGCTGTAATTTGCTGCAATCTGAGGTGATAACGATGGCAGTAAATGGGTTACATGTAGAAACAGATAGCCCAAGAATAAGCCACCAACTGCTTTGTAGCAACCACCATCATCACTGCACACTCAGCAGCAGGAGTTGCAAAATGCTGCCTGCTTGGAAAGGATGCTGAACACTTGGGTGTGTGTGCCTTTGGATCCTGCTGAGGCAGGCAGTGCTTGAAGTAGGATCCTGAAATGTAAAGTGCCTGTTTCACATCAGCATATGCAAAATTTCAGGGTTTGTGGTATAAACTGGCATTAGTAGGGCAAAGGTAAAGGTTGTGAACAGAAGAGAATAGACTCAATGCCAAGAAATTAAGCTGCAATAAGACATGTATAAAATAGCTAAACCTGCTCAAGTCAGGTTCAAGCTGTTTCTCATATTTATTTTTTTTAAATAAAATGGAAAAATTGCTTCCTCCCTGTAGAATGCTATGCTTCTTTATTCTGAACAACTGCCTACAGATTAACTCCCCCGTGTGGCTCATGCAGCACTGCCTGGATTTTCTCTTCAAAATAATCAACATTTACTATTTCCAGCATCTCCCACAATATCAGGCACCTGCCATAAATGTGCTAAAAAAATCCAAGGCCTTTTTGAATCAAGTGCCCCACAGCAGGAATATTTCTTTATAGCTTCCATCAATCAATAGTTGGCACCAGCCCTGAAGCATGGGCACTTCAGAAGAGGAGGCTTGAAAGAAAGAGGAATTATTGCTTCTTGTAAACTTGCTAAACTCTTGCTTCCCCAAACACCTTCAGCAATGCTGAGCTCTTCTTCCAGAAGGAAGGCATATTATTTGCACTAATAACCTATGCCTCTCCTTGTGTATGCCTGTGTCCTCACCTTAGGCACTACTGCCCCCTTTAGAGAGTCAGTTTAGTCTCTTTCAAAGGTTATCCACAAAAACAATTAATCCTTACAGGCTTGGACTAACCCCTGTATCCCTTTTAAGCATTCTTTACTGAAAATTTTAACTTAATCACATCACTACTTGCTCTTCTTTCCAGGACAGTGGTAAGGGAATTAAACCATAGCCTTAGTGCTCTGCAATTTACCACACAAGCTGGCAAGTTCATTGCTTGATTTTCTTTCTTTCAGTATGCTCCTGATTCAAGACAGAACTTCATTTCTTAGCTCTGCTGCTCACAAGGCTCTTTGCAAAAAGCCTTGATGGAGTCAAGTAAATTACTTCTGGTTTCTTTCACCTATTATTTGTTAGTACAGTCTTAGAATTCTTGCAATTAGGAAAACTTGATCGCATTATACCAAGTTAAATCAGGTGTTACAGGATTCTATTTTATTCCCTGCTGTCTTATGAAGAGATAGCATGAAGGACTGCAGCTGTGAAAAAACAGTTGTTCGTGCAGACATTAAGACAAACAGACTTAAAGAGATCATCTTTTAACTGAAATGGAATTTTCTGAGCTTTGTCTATGCTTGGAAGATGAGTGATGAAATAGTAATTGCCCACATGTACAGCGCAGCTTGAGCAATCCTGATATCATCAAGAAGATGATATCATGAATGATGTTGGAGCTTGAGGGGCACGTGGACCTGACAATCAGAAAACTGTCAAAGCAGACTTGGCAGGGCAGGTGCCAGGAGGAGGGAGCACCTGCCAGGGTGGCTGAAGTGCAACCACTCTGAATGAATGCAGTGGTGCAACTCCAAGGGCTGCGAGAAGACCACAAGTTAAGAAGAAATTGTATTTTTTGATCCAGGAAATAGCACTGTGTGATGGATTGCACTGAGAAGTGGCAGTTCACGGTAATGAGATGACAGATTGTTGTCAGAAACTCAACCAGTTTCCTTCTTCCACAGCTCTTAAGTGATCTTCCCTCCCTCTACAGCAAGGCTTTGTCTTTCCAGAAATTAGGTGCTCTAATGTCAGTCTCATCAGTTGGTTGATGATATATAATAATCACTCAGCTCCTCTACAGTGCACTCTGTATCTTAGAGGCTGATCTTTTCTTATACTTCAAATTACCCCTTGGCATCCTTTCCTGACCACAAGGCCAGGTGAAACAGGCATCCTGTAGGTCAGTTAATTGCACCTTGCAAACTGCTGTCTGCTCCTGCCCACTTACACGTTCATCTGCTCTTGTGAAGCCCTAGGCCCTGTGTGGAGTGCGAGTCCCCCAGCTCTGTGCAGGTTACTCAAAGGCAGGCAGGTGGCATTTTATTCTTGGGCCCTTGGGCAGAAGACAGGGTCATATCAAGGACAGAATTAGCACAGCACACAGTACCGGGAAGTCGTTAATTGCTTGTATGGACCAACGCCGCCGGGCAGAGCGAGGAGACATCTGTACGCGAAAACATTATACCCAGGAAGAGGGAAGAAAGACACCAAGAAAATTAAAGACAAAGGTAAATAAACTGAAACGAAAAGTGCCCTGAACCAGCAGAGTAAAAGATACTGTTCCCAATGGCTCTGGTACACAGCGAACATTGCAAACCACTTTCACCCTCACACAACTGTACACAGCATTACCTATGGCTGTGGCTGAGCAAGGGCTGCGGTGTCTGTGCCCAGCCAGCCTCTATGGAAGACTTTGGCAAACACAAATCTGAGTAAAGTCTTCCACATAGAATTGTATTACTGCAAGAAGCACTGAACTGCTTCATTGACCTTATTCATACTATGAATTGAGCAGAGGACAACACCCAAGTGCCCCACATGCCTAAACTCTGAAGTTTTACTCCTCTTGCCTAAAGAGGAAGGCAGCTAAGTGTAAACTGCATCATTTTTAACACAGCTGTCCAGTGCCATGGCACAGATATCTGCAGGAAGCTAAATAGACATGCCTGCTTACTCAGATTCCCTTTAACATCCGGCATCCTCCACAACTTAATTCACTGGAACCTGTTGTAATTGTTCACTTTCATTTTAAATAATAAAAACCATATGTCAGGATATTAGAAGGGATGTAGAGACACTGCTACTTGGCAGGGCCATGTGGATATTGTCATAATGGGTTGAGAAACTCATTCAGACTGAGTAAGCAATCAAATTCACTGATTGACTATGCCAAATAGCTCCAAAGTAGGCTTTCATTAGGAACTTGAAGATATTTCAGTAGGTACTCAACACATGTTACAGCAACAGCAAATGGAATCTTTCAAAGCACATTAGTGTACACTCACTTGCAAAAAAGTTTTGTGTACAGATCTCTAGGAGTCAACACAATAAAAGGGGATATTTGGGGTCAGGTACTATGTATTTTGCATTTGTTTTCAGTTGATGATAGACAGTCAGGACCATCAACCATGCCTTCAGCCTCTACATCCCCTTGCATCTCACTGGGAGAGCCCTACAGCCAGGAAGCCAAGGCTGGCTGCAGGGCCCCATGGAAAAAGAGAGGAGAAGGCTGCAGCCATGTGCTACAGGTTCCTCCAGCAGGCCTCACAGAGAAGGAGAAAAGGGTTAGTTGAAGGAAATTCAGTATAGTGGAAAAGCAGCAAAACTAAACTCAGTCCCCTCACCGGTTCCCTGATGGAAAGCATAAGGACACCTCTGTCACCATGCCCAGGTACAGCAAGGCTGAGCAGTCCCCAGGTCCCCACCGGCAGGACCCTCTAACTGCAGGGGAGAAAAAGAACTCCATGGCACCTTCTTTAAGAGACACTCAGGTTCAAAACACTGATGGCATTGCCATGGTACAAATAAAGCTCCTCCTTTCTGCTGACTACTGCTCTTCAGTGGGGTTTTTTTGAGGAGTGAAAAAGAGGGAGGAAGAAATGAGGAGTGTGCATGTGTGAATAAAAAGTGAGAAAGATATATATATAGATGTGTGTGTGTATGCATATATACATATATATATATATATATATATATATATACACATATTTAAATGAGCACAGAAAGGCTCAGGGCCAGATTTAGTTTCATTTTGGCTTACTAAGGAGCTCTCTGCTGGAATCAGCAGCTCTCCTGCCTTTATGGGAACATGACATCTTTCCTGTCTAGCAATGGGCAAATTCCATTTGTTTGCTAATGGTAGTGGATGCCAGTGGTTGCTACATTGGATTTAAATATTTGGTTATGGCTGATAAATTCAGTTTTGGGGATAAGGTTGTCTGGTATCACAGTCTGATGCACAAAATTTCAACTTTTATTTAATGTGAACATAAAATCCAAGCTCCAGAGCAAGGAGTTAACTAAATTCAGAGTCTGGGCTTTTTAAAACCGTCACAATGAAATGACAAAAATATGTAGCATTGATCTAACAGAGGCCATGACATCAACTCCTGAAGAATCAGAAAACCTTTGCTGAAGGGACATACAGAGTTTTTTTGTTTGTTTGTTTGTTTTTCGTTTTTAATACTATTTCATCTGCAAGAACATTTGAAGTTGCTCCCTGCTAGGGTTCTTACATTTATTCCAGCAGGCAAGGAGATAGCTCAGTAGGGGAAGGGGAACACAGGAATTTCCTTTGGCTTTCAGCAGACATGGCTGCACACATGCTTTGTTCTCTTGAATCCTTTTACCCTGTGACAAAAATCTTGTTGCCATCAATACAAGGGCTGGGGAGACAGGTCACATGAAATTGCACCAAGCTGGTTCCACATGTTATTTTTAGCTTTGTCTGTCATCTTAGAGAGGCTCTGTGTCAGAGACAAGCCTGCTGCAGAGGACAGAGGTAGCTCTTTAAATAAACTCTCTACAAAGATTAGGACAGGCTATAATTCTGTTCTATAATTCCAGGCAGCACCATTTTCTCTTTTCATTAAAAAAAGAAAAAAAAAAAAAAAAGGTTGTGTGTGGGGAAAAAAACAGGATGGGGACTCAGAGTTTTCTGGGGTCTGTATGGAAGCAGAACTTGCACTGAGGACAGGGGCTCCTCCCACAGCTGGGAGATGTAATGACATCATGTAAGCAGGACACAGTCCCAGAGATAGGGTTGGCTGTCACACCCAGCACCACCAGAAAAACAAGACTTGTCTGGGTGCCCAGGAAGGATGGGCATTTGACTTCCTCTGCTCCTGGGACACGAGTTCACAAACTTTTCTGCCAGCAGAGTGCAGACAGCTTTTGGCTTTCCCTGGGTTACCTGGAAGCTCTTCACTGCTGCAACAGATCCATGTCCTCTGCAGGGACAGTGAACAAACTACTCAAATTCTGCCCCAAATTCTGAGGCTCCCAGCGGAAGCTTACTGCATTTTTGCAAGCCACTTCACTCCCTGCTGAAGCACAGTTTGCTTCTAACCATCTGCTTGGCCTACTGCTCCCACAGCATCTGCTCCAAGCACATCAGGTCCTCACAGCTGCTTTACAACTACCCTGCAGCCGCCCTACAATTACAACAGGTCTTCCTCACCCAACATTGTCCCAGAAGGAAACAATCCCACTCTTCTCCAAAGCCTTGTAAACAGGAACAGCAGCAAAACCTTCACCTAAACCAGAATTATGTGAATTGGAAGGTCTTCAGAGAATCATGTAGAAATTATTTTAGTTTAAGAAAAAAAGGGGCACATATCCCTGAAAGAGACACCTGAAACAGAAATAACCAACCACATCCCATAGGTCAGGAGAGGTTGGCAGTAAGCTGCAGAGTGTCACAACCCTTTGCAGTTATATATATCAGGGAGTACTCAGAACAGCAAGAGCTGCCTACCTGTACCTAGCTGAAGACTACAACTTCTTAAAGGGTGAGATTTTAACCCTACATAATGCAAAGGGAGACAGCATAATGCTCTGAAGGGAGCTGTGATGGTCAGCACAGAGAAATATCAAAATAAGCAGGTCAAATGCTAGAGAGGATTGGTAAAGAAATTACTAATAGGAGATAAATCCATTTGACAGAGCTGCCTGTAAAAAGATGTCTTTTCGAGAGGAATACAAAACTTCTGTTACTGGCAATGCTAAATGAAAGGAAAACAGATCATGAAGGCTGAAATGCTGGGAGCACTGTTTTGGTGTGGTACTTACCCTTTCTTTGTAGTAGAAGGAACTAATGGAGACCTGCTCCTTCTCACTGCGTGTTGGGCTCCCACTGTACAAGCGCAGGTTGCCTGGAGTCTCTGTGCGGATCTTCATTGGAGTAATGAGGCCACTATGATAAGCTGATAAAGCTGACAGAGACCTGGAAGAAAGGGAATACACTCCCAGGGCCTCTTCCCACCAAAACATCCTGCAGGCTCACACCTGACATCTCCACTAACCCAAGCTGCCAGCAATGGTGCCACTGCCTGGAAAGAAGTCTCTGCTCAGGCTCTGTGGTGTAAGGGCCCAGGCACTCTGCACAGAGGGCACAGCTAACCCTGGAGGGTTCTAGCTCCAATGCAGGACCTGGTATTTTCCTGCTTTCCTACCCATGACAGCAGCACACCTCAAACTCCACACAGGGCACTCACCTGGGCGTGGGCTCCATCGGGGACACGGCGCGGTGCATGGTCATGGGTCTCGTGAAATACACCAGGTACCCTGAAGGGACAGGACATGGCATAAAGATCATGCAACAAGGAGGAGATTACTCAGGAGTGGTTCAACTTAAATGACCAGATTTCTCTGTGTATCAGAGGCAAGGGGCTTGGTTCTTATTCACTACCCTTAGTAATTATAAACTAAAAGCAGACATTCTCTCAACCCAAATCAACTCCCTGCAAACCCACTACAAAGCATGGGGGTTTTGAGATGCTTCTCTCAAAAGCACAACTTCAAGTGGCTTTTAGCTGTTAGAGAAAAGACAGGAAAAGAAAATGAGCAAATAAATGCTCATGTTTAACTCTCCACCAGAACTTGCCAAGCACAGTTACTCCAGAGGTAAGTGAGGTGATGTTTGGCAATGCAGCTTGTACAACTCTTGTCTTCAACAGGAGAGCCCTAGACATCTGAAAGCAACTCCAAAACATTCTCTCACAAGCCTTATCCCATTTGTTAGCCTCTCAAGTGTCTTCAGCCACCTACTCTTGCAAGCATTTCAGGATTTAGCAGTTTTACTGGGCCTATTCAATGCAATATTATTCTGTTTTACTTTCACTTGGGAATTCAGGGAGGCCTGTAGAAAGCAGCTTTCAAAATGTGCTCACGCTGGGATGCAGTCAGGTTCAGAGAAGGCATGTGTGCATCTGAAACAGCTCAGTGAAACTTAACAGCTCTTACTCAGATCTTAACCTGGCTTTTAATGAACTTTACCCTCTATGTGGTCTCCTGGAAACCTGGATGTGATTGTACCCCATCTCCCATTTAGGAGAAGTTTCTTAATGACTTTGGGAAAGCTATTTTGAACAAGTGGAAGAATAAAGAATGAGAAAAGAGTGGTTAGTATTATGAATATGGTTTCAGCAAGGGGTAAATTCAACTCCAAATCACAGGAATTTTGTGAAGACTGAGTGCCAGAATACACCCAGTAATGTGATGCTGGTAGCAGAGAAGTAGGCAAGGAAAACAGCTATTCACAGTGTTCTATAAAAAGAGATCTGTCAATGCTTCTGGCATGCCATAAGCCAAAGGTTATCTCTTCAGCTAGCCCTGCATTTCCAAATCCTAAAGCACCACATGCAACCCCAACTGCAAACACTTGCTAACTAGTCTCATCTCTAAATTTACCACAGTATCACTGCTTTAACACCATTCCTTACTCCTTGCATGGCAATGACCAAAGCCTCATCTTGTTTAGAGGCAAGTGTTCCCCAAGACATCTCAAAGGACCATTCCCCGGGTACCTGTTTTAATGTATCAGTGACAGGGCTGACCTGCACCACAGAACCTGGCTCCAGAGGTCCGTGGAAATGGGATGTTCGAGTCCTGGTAGGAGCCATAGGCATTGGAGACCCGGGCGAACGTGGGCAAGGGGGGTGTCACGGAGTTGGACAGAGCGTAGGGATTGCTGGATGTGCTGTCCTCTTGGTTCTGAAACAGAAGGTACCCAAGGTCACACTCCTGCTGCCACAGCAGAGAAATCCAGCCAGAGCAGCAGACATGGCAGTGCCAAGCAGCCTCACGGGAGGTGCTCATCCTTTGAGCCAGAACAGACCAAGCTCAGAGCACAGTTGCTGCTTCAACTGCAGAGGCACTTGCAGGCACATTTGCCTTTAAGGAAAAAGCTTCTCTGGCTGCTTGTCCAGAGACTTCTCTCCCACCATAACCACGATGAAATGCAGAGCTTCACCTGGGGAGGAACAGGAGGAAACTAAACAGAAAATCTGACCCTCAGACTTTGACTCTCAAGACAGCTAGTTGAGCTGAACATGATATCTCAATGATGCACAAATCTCCTTGAGTGGGAATACCACACAACCATGGGGTGTCAAACAAACAGGTTGGGAGTCTTCAAGTGAGGAAGGCAGGTAGTGTGAATTACTGGGGTCCTCAGGACTATCCACAGGAATTTTGGCAGAAATCTGCATTTATTTGGATAAATAATACTACAACTTCAGTCTAAAGGAATTCTTTGAAAGCAGTGGTGCCTTGAGTCATCAGATTTCCATACAGCAGAGAAAGTTCCCACTCTTACAATATTACGGCTGCAACCAAGCAGAATAAGCCTTCACATGTAAAAAAAAACACCCCAGCCCTTTATTTGTGATGAATAAACAAAACCTTTCAGAAAAGAAACCTGAGGAGACTCTCCAATCTTTTCCTGAATGCTAAAAACACCCACTCCAGTACACTTCACCCACACAAAGACCTAATACCTGACACTGGGATGCTGAGTAGGTATCACAGATCTTGCAGCTAAGAGCAGAGTGTGACTTGGATTTATCTGCAATATCATCCCTACAAAACCTCAGCAGAAGGCTGCAGAAAAAAATAGATTTTCACAGTTTGGGTTTTTTTTCAAGGAAGAAAACAAAAACCCTAGAATAGGACTAGAAGGACCTTTGACTTTGAACTGAGGAGGTGAAGACATCTGCCACTGCCTTTCAGACAAGAATGAATCCATCAACAACCTGAGGCCGCTTACCTTCTCTCACAGGTGATAACCAGGCCCTGGCAGTGAAATATGAGCTGGGAAGCTCCCACGCACCACTAAGATTCTCCAATCTCCAGTCACTCCTGGTAACCTGGATATCAGAGTTCCCCAAAGCAAACCTTCAGGGCCTCATTTGTGGAAAACAAAACACATCTAATCATCTGCCCAGCTCTCTTCAACATTAACCAGAAGTGCTCACACAAATGTAATGGCCAGTCACAGGGGCCTATTTACATCTAACGAGGCCAGACTCTCACTGCAGAGTCAGAAGTGTGGGACATGGGAAAAGACAACAAACTAGGGCAGAGAGCCCACGCAGCTCTCCGTACCACGACAGACTCCAGCCAGGAGACCAGCTGACGCAGGCAAGGCTCCAGGCAGCTCTGGTTCCGCTTCACTTTCTGCAGGGACGTGTCTTTCAGTATCTGGAATGCATACAAGACACAACTTTATTCATGGTTACCTCCACACTTTGCCCACATCCTTATTGTCTGCAGAGCAGCTTAGATGCCAGGAACAGGTCACAGACATCCCCTAAGGTCCACTGGTGTGCTATCTGCTCTGAGCAATGGCTGTGTGCTTTGATCAGAGCACTGAGGTTCATCTAGCAGCACATTGAGCCAGGACTTAGGCTTCAATATTACTGCAGCCCATATGTTTCATACCAGTTTGTGGCAAACTGGATCAGTTTTTTTCAGGAAGAAACCCAACCTGATCCATCAATGTGTTGCTGGGTAAAGGATTTCATTAGCAATAGTATTTGCTACACCAGATGATCAAACACCTGGTCTGAATTAGCAGGGTCTGTGTAAAAAAATCCCCTCATTTTTAAAGCAGCTTCTGTAGCAGAGCAGTAAGCAACACCCTAGATCAAAAGTAGTATCACTCTGCAGGTGAATGCTTAGCTGGTCATCTGTCTATTATCGGGTTGAGGGCAACTGCACGAGGAGAAGGATGTTAGGGATCCTCAGGCAATACACATTACATTGGAACATTACATTCTTCAGCAGCAATGAAGAAGCAGTGGAAAAAGGCAAACACTGGGCTGCAGCACCAACAAAAACCTCATCCTATAGGCTTCACAATTTACCAGTTCAACAAGACTGGTGGTACGTCTTCAGCAAAGTCTGATGTTTAGTTATATCTCTAAAATCCAGATGTTAAGTATCCACCATTTGTACATTTATAAAGACACTCTCTGCTCCTTACACACCTTCAGCAGCTTTGCCTTCATGGAAGCTGTGATGGAGGTTGGGTTGATGAACTGGAAGGAGGGTGCAGCATTATTGGGATACTGGACAGGGAACATCACCAGCATCCTGACTCTGTGGTTGCCGCAATGCACCGACACCGTACAGCTGCGACTCACTGCATCCATCTGTGAGGAAAAGCAATTGGTCTCTAGTTAGATCTCCCAGGACTTTTACACTTATAGTGGCTTAAATTCATGCTGAGGGACTGATTCCTCTGCACATAAGATGAAGTCATGCTGTTCTCAAGGACAGGGAACACAGTGCCAGCAAAAAGCCCCAGGCAGATGGGGACAGGCTCAGCTCACACCAGCAGACTGACATTCCAGCATCCAGAGACTGTGGCCAGCCCAGATAACATCAAGAAAGGGGCTCTGCTCCCAACAGCCACTGCACCCCAGCCCACTTCACTTGGCCATGGAGAGCTCCTGGACGAGTGCAGCAGGAACAGGCAGTAGAAAACTACATCACGATCATGCCATGAGCTGTGAAACCACAGGGGTGGGGAAAGGAGACAGGCAGCTGCCTCGAGCCTTCCAGCCCAGTTCAGTTCTGTGCCTCCAGTCAGCTTCCATGCACGGAGGAGAATTTGGAGTGCAAGGAAGGGGGCAAAACTGAGGGACAGAGTTCAGCATAGAGAGGGCTCAGCACATGGGATTCAGATCCAGTTGAAATGAGATGAACTGCATGAAACAAGTCACCTTCCACTCCGCAGTCTAGGCAGAGAAGAAAACACCATCCAGCCTTCTCAAGATCAGCCAGTGCACTTACTGTGCTGAAACATTTCTCTCACACCACTGTCTGAGATTATCCTCTTTCTTACTACCCCTGGCCAAGAGGATCTCAACAGCTCAGAATAAAACTTGTTTACAGACAGCAGTCACTGCAGCAAAGAAGGTTCCCTCTAAAGGCTCCAATAAGCCAGCCTGCCCACATCCTCTTCTAACAAGCCAGCAAAAGGAAACTCTGTACCTCCACATTGACATTTCGGATCTGCACATTGATCAGTGAAAACTCCTGCTGCAGTGTTTGAGGCAGCCCCAGTTGGTCTGGTTTCTTTCCCACTAGGGGATCATTCAGGAAATCTTCTTTTAAGGCTGACAGGAAAGATGGAAAACAAGTTGAGACAAGCTATAACAGGCAGAGTATCTCACATGATGTCAGGAGGCAGCCAAGACAGCAGGTTTTCCTCTGCTCTTCTGACAAATGGAGGTATGAGCTTTACCTGGAACAGACTTGTGAGCTGGACAGTCTCAGCTGTTGTTTGGACACAAGTTTCTGATCCTTCCTTCTCTTCAAAAAACAAAAGCTGTCTGCACACAGAGTTCCCAAGAAAGTTACAGAACCTGCCTGTACTTTGTACAGTCCTAAATGGTCCTTCTCTTCTCTTCTCATGTGAGACCCTTTTTCCTCCCTACACAATGCTGCCAGAGTCACGACTGGCTGAACTGGAGCATCTCAGTTCAGCAGAAAAGAACTGCAGCCCTAGTAGTCTCCAGGAGGAGCTCTGGTCTTTGGGACTAAAACCCCACCACTCCTGACTTTCAGGGAAAACTTCCAAAGCATAACACTGCTTTGGGAAGAGAGCGGGGAGTATTTCTGGTCCTAATAGAAGCTTATTTCATTTGCAGCAGCCATTTGCATTTAATGTTGCAAAGCACTCTAGTGCTTTAACAGCCTTTAAAGACTCATCAAAATACTGTGTCTAACTCTCTAGCTCCAGCACTTTTTAGGAGGACAATAACCCCTGAAGGCCAGAACACATTTAAACAGCCAGGCAAGCGCTGCAGGACACAAAGAATTACAGTTAAGGTAACAAAATTCACTGAGTTTCAGAAAAACTGGTCTCTGCATGTGGTTGTGCCCGGCTTTTGCCTTGCTTCTTGCTGTGTAGCTCCATAAGGGCGTTTTGCTGTAGCACCACTTCTTAAGAAAGCCAAATGTATTTTATCATGATGGTTCCAAGGACAGAAGGAAGTCCTGATTTTTCAGCTGTCATTCTCACTCTTGCAATATCACATTGCACAGACTATTCCCAGCAAAAACAAACAAATGAAAAGAAATGCAAGAAGTTGACCTTTTACAGGCACTTGCCTAGAAGGTACTGACTTTGGTGCAGGGACAAATATCTGGTATTACCACTAACCAATGGGTTGCTGGATTTGGATAGGTAGGATGCTTAGCCAATCATTCTTATTTGCAATTCTATTACAGCGCTTAGATATATTCCAGAAAAGGGAGCTGAAAAGGAGATTAAAGGAAGATCAGTGGCTCTCAGGGAAGATAATTATTTCTAGCTCAAGACACCACATAGCTTACTGAAAAGCCATCTCTGAGGTTCCCAGTATGGGCAGTACCCTCCCTTTGTCTTCTCCTCCCATTCCCTTCCAATTAGTTTTTAATCCTCCAAAGCCCCACGTTTGTACAGATTCCTAAAGCTCCTCTCTAAGCAGCAGCAAGCGCTGTGCAGCAAAGGCACAGCTGGGGCTCTCTCGTTCACCTGCAGAGCACTGATCTCTTCAAAAGATCCCCCAAAGTGTTTTACTAATGTAACATGGAGGCTTTGTCTGCAGCTGAAATGTAGCCACCCCCAGGGTGAAACATCAACAGTCCACAGCAGCTTTTTGGCTAGAAAGAACTGAAATTCCTACCTAGGGATTTGCTTGTGTGTTAATCCTGCAGTCCTATTATTTGCAGCAAAATCTACCCTGCTACAAAAAAGCCATATTCATTCCCTTTGGCCACAAGGAAAACAAAAACAGTCTGAACCAATGAAGAAACCACATGGAAACCAGACCCACACAGTAACCACATGGGATGTTTGGATGTGCACCATCAGGGACAGTGGAAGAGTTAACTCTCACTTGTGGAAAAAAGAGAGGCCAGGCATTCAGAATGAGAATGCTCCCAGCTGGAGCAAGAGAGGTTGTGCTGCCTGAGAAGTACTGCTCATGGGAAGCACAGGTATCTGGGGCTTTTTCTATCCTCTTATAAAACCCTGACATTGACAGAAATTCTGATGGCTTTCAGAAACTTGTTTTGTTGCCACACAGGACAGGAGGCAGAGAGGAACTTCACTGTTAATTGCTGAGTAAGAAACTTACAGTTAGGAAGAGATGCTTTCACTAAGGGACTGCACAACTGCTCCTTTATTCAAAGACCACTTTCTCCCCTTCTCTGCAGTTTATTGGCAAGCCAAATGGAGAATCAAGTTGCTTCCCCCTAAACCCATCACATGGGGACCCACTGTGGCACAGCTGCAACACTGAAAGGAGCTCTGAATTTAAACCCAAACTGACACTAAGGCATTGGTGCACCCAATTCTTCTTCCTCAGTGTAGCTGTGGAAATCCCTTTACATACCTTTTTTCCATGCACATCACCATGTGATGCTATAACCTCCTCTCCTTGTACTTACACTGTTCAAACACTAACCCTGAATGTTTAACCTGGCCAGAGCCTTAACCACACTAAACCTCCTTCATGTTCCTTCCTTGCATGCCTTCTATTCTGTAAGGATGCACAAATACTTTCTGTCAGTGTCTCCCATCCACCCCCCAGTATATCAGAAGCCAGAGACACTATCCCTTCCCCCTCTGCTCTGTTAGCCTTCAGCAACTTTCCATCAATACATGACCAAAAATTCATGACCTGTCTCCATATCTACTTCTGGTGAAGACACCATCAAACACCTCCTTGTTAGATCAGTTCGCACAGTGACCCCAGCAGAAATGTTTAGGTACCAGGCGTGATGTAAGCACCTTGTGTCAGAGCGCCTTACTCACACACTCCCTCTTCTGAAGGCTCATCTCTCAGCTTGAACTAATCTATCGTCTTAAAAAGGAGAATTCACTTTCTGATTGCCTTACCTTTGGCAACAAGCCATAGCTACAACCTAAAGAGCATGAAATTAAACTAAAATCATGACAAGGAAGAGCTTCATTTTGCAGCTAGAAACATTGTGTTGGAAGAGAAAAAACTTGGGAGGACTATCCTGAGGAACCCCTAGTGGTTTTCCTCCTCCCTGATGAGGAATCCATTAACCTTTGAAACAGCAGCAAGTTGTGCTTTGCCTATGTTTTCTTATGCCAAGATGTATCTTCTTCCCACCCCAAAGATGCTGGTGTTTGAGGTTCCACAAGCCATCATTTCTCTCACCTTCCTCATCCCCATGTCCAGAGTTATGCTGGGGCTCCGCATCCTGGGGGTGAAGGGTCTTGTCCGGCTCTGGCAGATGAGAAATCCCATCAATGAGGTCCTCAACTCCATCCAGGATATCATTAGCACAGAGCTGAAAAGAACAAACACACCCACATGCTGCACAACAGAATCCAAGTTGTGGGAAGAGCCACCACTGAACAACTCACTTCTCCAGACAGATGGATTTGCAAGGTGGGTCTATCCACGCAACAGTCACGACTAAGACTGCATTGTTCCTCTGACAAAGATGGGTCATCTTTCACTTTCCAGCACCCTCAACTCTCTCACCTCAGACAGCCTGGCCAAATCTCCTGCTCACTTAAAAAGCTACTTAATTGACAGGTCCAGACTAGGAAACAGAGGTTTACCTTTAGTCAAAACTAAAACTGATATTACTTCAATTCCTTGAATTAATTTGTTAAAACATGTTTAATTTTTAGATCAAATTTAATAGTAGCACACTTTCTGCATTTGATATTTACACTCCAGAAGGATTTAGAGACCCAGGTACATACATGGGGTCCTATTGTTCTAGGTCCTCTATGAAAATGAAACTATAAAACCCTGGATTCAGCACAAGAAAACGGGGAAGATGAAGGGAAGAGAAAGGATAACGGTGTGATGTAGCAAATTACAGCATTGGTCACCAGCAACATGCCATCATGTGCAAAGATTGATCCAGACAAAGACATGGACAAAAGATTGGGAGCCAGCAGAGGAAAAATAAAGGCTCTGACAGGAATGAACAATTGATTTATAGACAGGAAAGAAATCAAATGTTCACAAATATATCAGGTAGGAGAAAAGGGTCATTTTTCACAGAGAAAGTTTGTTACAGACCTGCAGGACTCCTGCAGGATCTGTGCTGGGACACATGCTTCTCAACATATTCATTAAAAACCTGGAATAGGAGGTGAATAGCGACATGACCAGGTTTGCTGATGCCACCAAGTTTTTCAGGGCAGTAACAAGTGTGGCTGATGGCAAACAATCACAGAAGGACCTTACAAGAGCAACTGTATTAAAATGAAAGATGAACTTTGGCTCAGATAAATATAAAGCAACATACATCGGGAAAAATTTCAAGCTGAAAGTTCCAGCTGAGGGAACAAGATGTAGAAGCAGGACTAAGCTGATGATTTCACGGAATTATGCCAAACAATTTACAAACTAAACTGAGTACTGAGAATTCTTTGGAAAGAACAAAGCTCAGATCCCCATCCCCAAAGGTATATACTAGAACTGAAAAAGGGTGGTGAAAGGCAAAAGGACAATCAAAGTTCTAGTACAAAGGATGAATTAAATCAAGAACTTTTGACTTGAAAAAGGAGGCAGCTGAGAAGGATATGATGGAGGCCTACAGAATCATCAGTAACACAGAGAATATTGCTCATTTTATCTTCAATTGAATGAAATTAGGTGGCAAAATAAACAATTGAGATGGTTTTCCACATAACATGCAGAAAAGCCATGAAACTCCTTGTTGTCTGATGTTTAAGGTGACAAAAATTTACACAGGTCCAAGAAAAAAAGAGAACAAGTCTATGGAAGTGACATTCATCAAACTCTATCGAATACAAAGATGCCAGACTCAATGAGCCTCTAAGTTGCAAACAGCAGGAGGCTGACAGGGCATTTGAGAGAAACATCACTCCATGCCTGCCTCCTTCTTACCCCCTCCCAAGACATCAGCTGAAGGTGTGATAGGGCCATGTGGCCCACTGTGGCCATATGAACCTATGGTATGAGCCAGCACAGCTGTTCTAGTAATTGCTTTAGAATCTGTAACTGCTGCAGATCCACACACTCACACCACCCACCCCAGGCTTAGAGGCAATGGACACAAGTGGAGGTAGAGGAGGGCACAATCCCTACATTTATCTGGCACCTAAACCACCAAGAAATACAGTCTTGTGGCATTTTAAAGGCAATGCAGGCAGTAACTGCCCTCCACCTTCTCCAAATAAACTTCTGCATTTAATGTTAGACAACAAAGCAGCCTTGTACAGCCACTGAAACTTTTGAGACACAGGCTCAAAAGAGAAGACCCATTACAGGTCTCCTTGGGGATATTTTTGGGCTGGAGCTGAAGAGAAAAGTGAAACAGCAGCTGCCTTCTGTGTCTGCAGCTCAATGATACCAGAGGAGTGACTGGGAGTGCAAGGAAGGGGAGGTGAATGCAGACTGTAAGAAAAGTGCCTACGATTCAAGAAGCAGAGCATCCACGTACCCTCTGCAACTGAGAGTCAATCCGCCACATGCGCAGCGTCTGGTCCCGGGACCACGTAACCAGCTGGTAATCTTTAGAGCCTAGAGAGGACAGAAACAATTAGAGACCCCACCAGAAAACAGAGACTATCTCAGCCTTGTGTTCAGTGTAAACAGATTCAAACAAGCCAGCAGGCACATCCAATGGATAAGGCACTAAACTGAAAGGTACACAAAGTCCTTTTCAGCTTCAAACTGACCCAGGTACATCAGCCTTTGTGTCTCCCCACACCACAGCCACCATACCTCTAAACAGGCTGTGATTTACAAGCCAAAAGCACCAAGTACAATGAATGTGACACAACCAGAATAAACAAGACCCACAACAGTATTTAAATAGAAGAAATAGTATAGTAAAAATAAATGTTTCTCCACTGTAACTGTAAAGTGAAAATATTTTTAGTTAATCAAATCTGTTTCAAGATGTAGATGTTTTAAAACATTTCTAAGCAATGAAAAGATGGTTCTCCCCTTCCTCTTCTTCCTTCTGAAAGAGTTGGATGATGCCAAGCTCAGGTTGTAAGGAAACAGATCTAACCACATACTATTTATCAACAGGCAGAGGTACACAGACCTATTTATGTCCATGTTTAGGTCTTGTGACACAGTTTTAAGTTTCCCTCGACAAACAGCTGCTATGCTTAAGAATTTGCTGCTGCACAGCTGCTTCCTACACCCCTCTGCTGAGGCACAGGGGCTGTCTAAATACAGCACAACAGACTCTGTGGAAGAAAATTTATGCTATCTTGGTTGTCTCCACACTGAAGCAGACTTGGAATGTTTGTGTGATTGATTTATGTTGCTTGAGACAAGCAAGAAGCCCAACCCTGGGTATGTATCTATTAAAGCAGCTAAGACAACCAACTGTAGCTCAAGCCTGCTTCAATGTTCATTCACAAACTATCTTAGCCTGTGCCCACAGATCCTTACACAGTTCTCCATTGCTCTCCTCCTTTTGAAAGGGGAAAATCAAGTTATGGAGAAGGACGTGACTTAACTGAATGGCCCCAGCAGCTGGTGGGAAAGGACTGGACCAGCACTTTCACACAGCACCGCAAAGCTGCAGCACAAGTGACACCAAAGCCAGACATGCACATTCTGTCAGTGGCAGCTGAGGTGCTGGAAACAAAGCTGTGCTCTGTGTGGTTGTGCAACCTCTGGTATGGAATCTCCTATTCTTAGCTGCTTACACTAGAAAATTTAGTCAGGACTGAACTCTAACAGCAGGCTCTCTATGCCACGTTATTCTTCCCTTGCCTTGCAGCAGACAAGTAAGGTGTGCTTGCTGGGTCTGTGGTCTGGGATATGCTGGAGGCTGCTGACCCAGACCATGCTGAGGGGTTAACTGGTTAGCCTGCAGCTCTGAGTAGGGAAAGGGTATCTGCACTCATGCACCTATCTAATAATTTGCACAATTTATACTGAAAGATTCATTTAGAAAGAGACTCCCGGGAGAGTGGAAGCAATGAAAGTCACCACTGACCCACTCAGCATTTGGTAGATTTGCTTTGTTAGCATGGACACAAGGCAGTGCTTCTGTAAGCACTGTCACACAACCAGTACAGAACAGCTGTAGCTTGAGGGAGGCAGTGGGGGGCAGGAAGGTGGGCAGGAGCTTCTTCAAGGAAAGGCAAGAGTCAAAAAGCAATAGCATTGCAATCAGGAGCCAGGTCTCTGGCTAGGTGACAGCCACAGTGCAGGGAAGAGAGCACATTCAACCCTGAACTCACCTTCTTTCTGCTTCCTCCACTGGAACTCCAGTACTACATCATCATGTCCTACAAAAGTGTGGACAGGCGTGTTCAGGTCAAAGACATTCCAGAGGAGGAGACTGTTTTCCCGACGGAGCTGGGGGACCATCACTGTCACCAGTCCATTGCTGAAAGGCTTAGGGAGAAACACCCTTCCAGTTAGCCAGGGAGAGTTATGTTCCCATGGTGCTATTATCATACTCTTATTTTTCCCTATTCCCACCAACACAAATGCAAAGGTTTTAAATGAGCTCAGCACAAAACAGAACCAGACCAAAACCTGGGAAGGTGCAAGGCAATTGGTGTGCAAAAACACTGTGTTTCAAGGGACAAGCTGTAGTACACTGAGATATTCAATGCAGCTCACTTTAGGTGAGTAACTTCTTTCTGCTACTTCCTCACTTTCCATCTGTGAGGCTGGAGGGATTTCACCACTGACTTTTCACTGGGAACCCTTACTGCAGTATGCCTGGAGCTGCAAGAACTGCTACCGGGGGACTGAGCCCCAGCAGCTCCTCAGGGTCCAAGATGCTCAGAGGAACATGGAAACCAGTCCTACACCCCTCACTGCTTGGACAGGGAAAGGGGATCAAGATTCAAAGCACAGCACTGGCTTCAGGCCACGTTCAGATCTCTGGGGATTATGACTGATATTAAGAGCCTTAGCTTCACTTGGGTGGGTGCTCGCCCACTCCTCCTGAATGCCCCCACTGTGGATGCTGCTTTTCTACGCCTTTTAGGCACCAAGAAAGATTTTTAAAATCAACTTAATAATGTCCAAAAGTAGAACTGGTGAGAAACCCTATGGCAGTTCTTTATTTAATGTCTCTTTGTGCATTCTTCTCAGAGCACAAGTGGAACTGGTGGGACTTTCTCACTAACCGTGTATCTTGCCTTCCAGACGGGAACCTGGCAGGGAAGGATATTGAGGTATTTCCGAGGCTGACGGTAATCCCAGAACTGGAAAAAAAATACAAACCAAGTGAAAGGCAAGCAAAGGCAGGAGTCAGCTGGCTATACTTTCAGGCTGTAGTTTTCCATGTGGCTTGCAGATAGAACAGACCAAACAGCATGCCAGGGTGCCCACAGCATCATTAGTAATCCCATTCATTAACAGCAGAGACAGCCCCAAAGGACAAATACCAAGCTATCAGCATCTGGCAGCATCCCTTAGAAAATGAGTGACTTGGGGTCATATTCACAGTGATCATAGCTTGAGTAATTAGAGCAGGGAGACAGGCAGCCTGCTTGGGCTTTCAGAGCTACAAGGTACCCTGCAGGCTGCCAGCCAACGTGCCAGTCCAGGCTGGAGGCAAGCCCACCCTGCTGTTACTGCTAATTTTCTAATGAAGAATCTAACCTTTTGCTTTGCTAGACTACACATCAATTGCATTTGCCTCAGAGCTTAGCTCAACGTGAATGAACTCCATTTGGCTGATATACAAAGCACACTATTTCCCCCCAAGTAAGAGGCCCTGCACAGCAGTGCTTGCAGGCAGTCTCTTATTGATAATCCTGTTCAACATGAGTTTGGAAACTCCAGGGGCTGAAGTATGTCTCCCCTCAAGTTACTATAATCACTTTGAGGCTGGCAACATGAATTTCTGGAAAAAGGCTCTTCTGGCATGTGTGGTCTGTTCCTTTCTGGCAATCAACAGCCAGAGACAGTTTTCAGCTTCAATACTGCCCTAATCTCCACAGACATGTGGCAAATGTATGTGCACCCATTCTTCAATCACCTCTCTGCCTGTTTTGAAAGTGCAGTCCTGGCTCAACACACCAGGTGGCCAGAAACCAAACAATAAATATCCAGATCTTGCCAATGGCAAAGCATTTCCCAAAACTTCAGCAGCAGCAGAAGGGGATCTGCTCCACTATCCTTCCTACTCCCCAGGAGGAATTCAGAAATAGGACTTACCCTGACAGAGTTGTCCTGGCTGGAAGTGGCCAGTGTATACTCATTGTCAGGATGCCAGTCGAGACCGTGGATTTTGGAGAGATGAGCTGCCAAATACTCCACTGCAGTGCTGGGTTTCTGCAAGGAGAGACACTGTCCTTCTCAGCATAGGACACCTGAAAATTGGTCTAGTTCTCTGGCATAAAAAGAGACTTTAACCAGGGCAAGACAGTTAGAACAACCACCCCTGCTGAGGAATGGCAAATAGCTCAGCATAAGTAGCTGAAGAACAAATTCTGTGAAGGTATGGCAAATTCCAGCCACCAAGTGACCATATTTTATACTCAGTTCAACAGTTAAGTACTATGAGATCAAAAGGAAAATGGTAACAGGTACAGTCTCTGAGGAAGGAGGTTACCTATATACTTTCTTCAGACTCTTGGACTCCCAATTCTCTCCAGCTTAAATTGACCCACAAGAGAGATCTGAGATAAAGTAGTACATTTCCTCAGTATTTATCTGTCACCAGCATTTATCTGTATTGGGTAGGTGGGAAAATGTACAGACTGTTCAAAAATTCCTCAGCTTACCCTTTTGTCCCATATTCGGACATCCCCATCGTGGCTTGTTGCTAAACAGTTGGCATTTTTCTTGTTCCATTTCACCTGGGAAGCTCCAGCTGCAGCACAAACAGAGCAGGCCAAAACAAGCAATTACAGAGAAAAGAGCACAGTAGTCCCATTGGCTGGGCCGAGAGCTGCTCTTAGCCCAGGAAAGGCAGTTCAGAGGAAGGATATCCCAGAAGGCCAGCATGAAGGATGGCATGAAAATTACTAACTCCTGGTTCCTTAGTGTATCATTTGTATCCTCAGGACAGCAAAGCAAATGTTCCAGTTGCATGCCTAGAGATCTTTATCACATCTTCTAGCCAGGGGCTGTACTTGATTAGAATACTCATGTCCATTAGCTCCAATGGAGGAACTTCCTCCAGACCAGAGATGTAGGTTCATCACCTCCTTCCCAAATCCCCTCTCTTTTTATTCAAGTTAATTCTAGGTGCTCAGGGACTGTTTCATCTCCCCACCACCCCCCATACTATCAGCTGCTACACAGTCAACTAGTGCTATTGATCTATGATTAAACTACAGGTGTAGGAGAAGGCTGCAGTGCAGGTGACCTTGGGTGGACACACTGGGTGGACTAAAAGGTCCATCCACTAAAATAAATCACAGAAGTCAAAGACACCAATGGCAGTGTAAAGAAACTGGATGATGGTTCAGATATGACTCATATGTGGTACCCTGAGGGTCAGTCAAATCAGATGATGGGTGGTTATTTCTAATGGAAACAAAGCACAGCTTCAGTTAATGTGGATTGTTCAGGTATTGTAAGCATAATGTATCTGTTCACCCTTATTCTGCCAGTATTTTCAAACCTTTTGAGCTATCAGAAAGGTGAGATCCATGAGAAAGCTAAACAGATCTCAGCCTGCTGCTATTCCCCACCTCCACTACCCACCTCCTGCTGCATAGTGAGCAGATTCATCCTGACAACCTGGCAAAAAGCTATTCTGGGGGATAAAAAGCTGCAAATAGACTGCCAGTTGATTGGTTTGATCCACTCACTGAAGGCTACACAAATGTCTGGACCAGCATTAAACAGCAGCAGGCACAGGAGGAAGGAAGGAAGCAAGGAAGCTTTCTGGGGAGCAGGCTGCTGGGCTGCCTCAGCCGTGAAACCTCACCCCAGACACCAGAACTGACCACTGCTTCTCTCTGACTCAGTAAGGTTTTTTGCATTTCTGTGACAGAGAGGTTTGCTGGCTGGGAGGGGAATAGGAGCTGCCTAAGGAGATGCAAGCAGCAGAGCATGAGAGTCACACATTGTAAGGATTGCTCCAGTACTGGGGACAGTAACTCAGGGAAAGGACGTTTTGCTCATCATCCATGCCCAGTCCCAGCTCCAGCCAGTGAGGACAGACACACAGCACCTGCTAGCTGGTGGTATTGCAGGGGCTGGACACACACCTTGCCAGCAGCCAGGACAAGAGCCTTTCCAGAGAAAGCACAGCCCAAAGACAGCACCTTCTGTGCTCCCTGCACGTTGCAGGTGCCCCAGGGAAGTGGATGCAGCCAACTGCTGTATCCAACCCTGAGTGAATGAGGGGACAGCACAGAGAGCTGCTTGGGGTATGATTTAGTTCCTCATTTGATTCAATCAAGCATAAAAGGACGTGAGGAAATTACAGATAAGCAACCCAGGACAAGCAGTGCAGCAAGGTGGTTAAGCAGGGAGGAAGCTCCATGTGGCCATTCACCAATGCTGGGGCAGCAAATCCAAGTACCATGACTGCCCTCCATGCCTGGGAACTTCAACGGGCTCCACATCTCTTCTGAATTCTGCTTCTCTAAAAGGAGCGAACTGGAGCCTCTCAGGCTGCTCCTACATGGGACAATCACACATGGCAGCACTCCTGCACTTCGCCACACCTGGCCTTGGAGCATGAAGGGAGGGAACAATAACAGCAGGGGCATGCAACAATAATGCTGTTTAATGCCTACATCACACACATCAGACTTACCAACTGCAGAGAGTGAGACCGTGGGCTTCCTGGTGTCTCTGAAATACAATGTGGCCACTGTAAGTACACACAGCATAGTCCAGCCTTCCCAGCGAGCTCCCTGCTATTCCAGCACTAAGGTAATTGCTGCCTTGGGACCTAATGTACCTTCTGCTTACCAAAATACACCAGCACTAAATGGAATAAAGGTGACCATCTGGAGGACAGCAACCATCCTGGAAGTGTCCAAGGCCAGGCTGGATGGGTCTTGGAGCAATCTGGTCTAGTGGAAGGTGTACCTGCACTTGGCAGAGGGATGGAACTAGATTTTTAAGGTCCATTCCAACCCAAACCATTCTAGGATCCTGTCTTGACAGCACATGCAGCAGGAAGTTTAGGACAGAGACAGAGCTGGACCGGATCAGAGGGAGGAGAAACATACACAAAGTGTGGCATATTGCAACTGGGTAGGCAAGGAAACAGGGCTCATTAATTGTTGCTGTGGGAAGCAACAAAACAGCATTTCCAAGGAGGATTAAAGGAACAAAAAGAGCCGTGGAAGCGCTCAACAAAAGCCACTGATGTGTTCATGGAGCCTTTGCAGATTCTGATTCAAAGCAGATGGAGTAGTTACTACAGAACAAAAACTTCATGTCTAGCATATAATAACAAAATTAGTAGAAAATCAGCCCAGCTGTGTGCAGACCAAATTCTGTCTGTCTACAAACCAAATTTTGCAGCGGCAGAAACCAGTGTGGCACCATGACAACTCCTAGCAGCCAGGGCATAGATCAAGGCAATAATGTACTTCCTGGCCTTGCTCCTCAGGATTTCACCTGCTCTTTCATGAAAAGTGACAGTGAAAATAAGGAATATTATCTACAGCTTTTTCTGTTTGCTGAAAAACAGAACATTTTCTGGAATGGACTGCACTCCTCCCTCTAAGAATTTCTGCCTAATCAAAAAGTTATTTTGTATGAAAAATTAAGTGGGGAATTTCCAGCTGCCCTTACTGCAGGGCTACCTCCTTAAGGTGTCATTAGAGACAGCCACTTCAGCAGGATATTAATTTGCTGGAGGCCAGCAGCACCAGCACCTCAGTGCCACAGCAAGCTCAGAGCCTTTCCCAGCACAAGTGGGATGTAGAGGCTTTCAGAGACTGCCTAAGGAAGCAGTTCTGGGCAAGTGATACAGGCAGACACAAAACAATGGAAGGGCACAATAGAGTTAAAGGAGGAGTTCTGATAACAACCTTCAGACATCTCTATTTTTTCTTCTTGGCATTAAGACAGTATCACAGGAAAACAACCGGCAGTTATTGTATCTCTGTCTTTTAATTACACATTAATAATATATTGTCATTCTCAAGCACCATTTAACCAAGGATCTAAGTGCTTGTTCATAGGAACTAAGCAAGCCTCCGGGTAGCCTGGTGCAGTGGGGTTATATAATTATCCTCCTATTATAACTGAGCAAGGGAGGCAGAGAGGAACAATGTGATTTGCTGGGGGTCATAAAGAGCTGTACAGCTAGCAAGAGAACCCAGCAGTCCCAGTACCAGCTCCTTGCTTCTCAGGTGTAAAATCTGCAGCTTAAATTTGGACATATAGCTGGAAATATCTGCTACCCTGAAAATACTCATAGCAGAAAGCAACAGCATGAAAAAAGAGAAGGTACAAACAGGAAAACCTTCCTGAATACCATTGTCAGTCTTCCCACTACTGAGGGAGAACCAGCAAGAATTAATGAATTTAGTAGAAAATGGCTATAGGATCATGAAATGGTGCTCATTAAGTGAGCTTAAAAAAACCCCAGCAAATTGAGGAACAACCCTTGGCTCCAGGAAAAGCCCCCAAGGAAATATCTGAAGTGGGCAGGGTGTGAACCCAGACAGCTGTAGCTTAACTGTGCCACTCTACTGCCCATCACTGACTCTGAACTGGCTTGAAAATAGGGGAACAGAAGTCATCTTGGAGACAATGGGAAATAGCTGAAGACCCCAGAAGCACAGCTAAAGAGCAGCTCCCATCAGGGTGTGCTTTTTCCTGCAAGCTGATAATTATAGAAAAGAGTCCCTGATAATTATAGAAAAGATTTCCCCAATATGCAGAAACATTCTGATTCTTACTTGATGTCCCAGATGTAGATGTATGTGTCCACAGAACTGGTGACCAGTAGGTCTGGCTCAAACACTGCCCAGTCCAGGTCACTGCAAATGCAAAATCATAGATCAGTAAAGAAAAGCACACAGATGTTGCATCAACTTTTCACAAGCTGCCAGTACATTCTCCAACAAATTCACAGCAACTCCATGACATCTACTGAAACTTTTAAAGTAAAAAGCAAGATCTTAATAATTTCTCTAAGTAAATTCCAAGAAGCAATGAAATGCTTCTAAGTAAATTCCAGTGAAGCATCCTCCTAGTCCTGAACTTTACAGCTACTGTGTGTGTGCTCTTTCCCCTCCAGGCAAAGGAACACTGTCTCAGAGAGTTCTCAGTAACCACACATCCTTGGCATCAACCCCTCACTCTGGGATGCTTCCCTGTTGGGAACACCAAGTGCACCTGGGACACAAACAGCCTCCAGTCAGCCCAAACAACTGTCATTTCAAGGGCTGCAAATACTTCCCACAGTCAGGAGCTTAAGTAAAAGCAGTCCCTCAACTCTATTTCCAACCCAGCATTGAAATGTGACCTTAAAACAAGAGGCAAAAATCTCCCCTGCGCCACTGTAACATTCTCTAAACTTGGTCTTTGGGATTACCTGCCTTAATTAAGCTGCTATCACACAAACACAGCTGGGATTCAATTTAATAAACAGGCTATCTGTTTCCCAGATGATGGCTGTTGCTTTTTACAAGGACAGCAGCCTAAGGAAATGACATTTGAGCCATCAAGGGCTAAGCTGGTAAAATGGGGGAGCCATGAGAGGGTGAGCCACTTCACACATGACATCATCACCAAATGGGAAGGCACTCCAGTCCAGAGAAGTGAGTAAAAACAGGCTCAGAGCAGAGCCTGAGTGGAGCCAGGACCAAAACATTCAGCTTCTATGAAACAATGCAGTATTTTCCACTCAGCAGCCCAGAGCATTGTTTGTTCTTCACCTGATCACACGCGTGTGTCCTTGCAGAGATGTGCAAACTTCCCCATTACCTTCCTTCCACTTATACAGGTCAACGCGCTGATTGCTCTGCAATTAGATGGAAGAAAGGAGAGACAGTCTCAGGCCAACAAGGTAGGACATGGATCTGTGTGTTAGGACCAGGTTCCCTTCACTTTGAACAACCTCAGTTAACAATGAGTCATGCCGTGATTAGCGAAGTCCTTGCCCAAAGCAGGAGAGCAAAGATGAAATACAGGCTGCAAGGACTTTCAAAAGCTTACACTTTAATTACACCCACTTAAAACTAGAGATAAACTAGAAAGGGAGAAAAAAAATTCCACATTGCAAAATCTTTCCATGAAATTATGTTCTCAGTCTTTATTTCCTAACAACATGCTGTAACTGCAGGCAACAGGCAGACAAATTCTCTCTGCAGGAATACCCTGCCAGTCTGTTACATTCACAAGTGGAGGTTTTGGTGAGGGGGATGATGGATTACCACTGGTCTTCCTCAGCTCTCTCTCAGTTCCCTTCTGGGATAATCAGGGCCATTGCCAAACACAAACAATACAGTCTAATGGCTTCAAGGACATCTCCTCAAGGGTATTCCCCCAATCCTTGCCAGCCCAGGAGAAAAGCTTTAAGTGTTTATCACTAGCTGTAAAAAACAACAGCAAACCAGATGTATCAATGACAACATTACTCAGGGTTCCTTCACTCATTCCAGGAATAAATCCTTGCCCAAATGCAGCCACATGCAAAGTTACTTGAAACTAATTATTGTGCTGTAAATTCATGTTCTGTCTCAATCAAGGTTCACTTCAGGCCAAGCCAAGTCTAATCTTTCTGGGGCTGGAATTGCCTTTGTGGGTGCACACAGAGTGCCAAACACAGTGGATCATGACTGGAAATTCACGCCGATTTTGCAAAACCTGAAAGAACATGACCTTAAAATGTTATTTTCATTAGCCCCCTGTTTTCAGACATTTAGGTAGATGAGGGAAAAGATAAGAGACTTCATAGAAATACACAGTTGTTGATGTTGGAAAAGACCTCTAAAATCACTGAGTCCAACTGTTACATTACAATTTTTGTGGCAGTTTTTTTTGTGGTGGTGGATTTTCTTCCTACCCCAAAGCTGCTTCATGTGAATTTCAACTTGCAGACAGATAAAACATTACAGCTTTCTTTGAAATGAAAGGACTCATCACAGCTCAGCAATAATATATGACATTACTCTAACTGCTCACAGCAGGGCTGCACAAGAGCTTAGGGCAAGAAAAAACTCTCTGCATGTTTCTCATTGACAGAAGTATTCAAGGGGTAGAGTGAAATTACCCAATGGGATTTACCCAGGACTCCAGAGACAAGACACAAGATAATGATCACCAGAGAGACTGCTCCTCCCAACAGGAGCATTTTCTAAAAAACTGATTTTCGTAAGTATCAGTATTCACTTCCAACAATTTCATCACCCCCTTGTTCAAGAATCTGTGGCCACACAAAAGGCAAAACAAGGATCTAGGATTGAAAACAACATCATTTCTGAAACAACAGCTTAGGAGTCCCTAAAAACATGCTTGAGCCAGAGGGCAGACACAACCAAGCACAGCAAAAGAACTTGCTCCAGTCCTTCTGGAAAGAAGCTAAACACAAGGACAGATTCCCCTCTGCCTGTAAAACTTCCAATTAACAGGACTTCAAACCAGATGATGCTGCTGGCAAACAGGATGGCAGCCTTTTACATCCCTTTTCCATCCATGGGGATGCAGAAAGGTAAGACCCTTGGGCTGTTTACATCACAGTGAAATGGCTTGAAAGGTGGTATTTTTGACCCAAACTGAAAAAGCTGCCTGATCTCATCTTGGGGATTTCTCAACCAGTGTGTCTCAGCAACTATGTTCAAATCCCCAGAGCATCACAGCATCTTTTTTTATAAACAGAAGCAGCAAGGTTTGATGCCAGCTACACCTGGTTTCAGTCTGAACAAGATGGGTTCCTGTATCCACTCAGTGCAGCAAGAGGTAGGAGTGTTCAGATGGGCGAGATGGGCACAGCTCTCCTCTGCAGCAGGGTCCTGCTCAGATCTGCATGAACTCATCACTGGATATTGTCTTCAGAGTGTGTTTGAAAAGAAGCTTTCCTGCTCCACTTGTGACCTCCCCAGTGCATTTCCTTACTTGGTTTTGATTTCCACAGACTGCACCCAGAAGTGGCACTGAAGGACACCTTTTTGCCAGTCTTACTAACTCTCTGCTCAGAAGAAGACTGCTGCTGAAGGCTCCTTTAAGACATCAGACATGTGCCAGAGCTGGAAAGAGACAGGCTGGGGAATGTCAGAGAGAAAACAGCCAGAGGCTCCCAGCTGACAGCACCAGTCCACTTTTAAAACTGCCTTTTAATTAAAAAAATAGCAAATGAAGGAACAAAAATCCTAAGAAATCACCTTCAACTAGGCGTTTTCTCAAAAGAATAGACAGAGAGATTTCTTCATCCCTAGCTAGTCCAGGACTCCCAGGCTATAAAAGCAGACAACACAGTAGAAAAGGCAGCTCACCCTGAAAACATTCTGCACCTGGCTGGTGCCAATGGCCATGGTGCTGTGGGTGATGGCTGAGATTTCCACCAGCAGAGCTCAGGGCCCTGGGTGAACAAGCTGCAGAGCATGACAGTCCAAGCAGTGAGCAGAGCTGAAAACTGCACTCGCTCTCACACAGCCATTACTGCTTCTTCAGCCCAACCCACTGCCTCATGGAACTCCTCACTGACACAGTCCATGCCCAGCTGCAAACCCCAAGCTATAAGCCAGTATTGACCTGTGCTATTTACAGACTGCCTGGTGCACCACAGCCGAGCAGCAAGGCAGGGAGGTGAAAACAAAACAGCACAGAGCAAGAAATTCAAGAAGTGCACAAATCTCAGACTGGAAATCAGAAAATAAGATCATTTCCCTCCAGAAAAGAACCATTTGGATGCTTGATTTATTTGGCAAAGTGTTTTGTAAATGACAAGCAAGGAAAACCAGATGCAACCCTGACTGCCCAATAACCGAGAGCCATTCAGCTGAACACCTTGCTGGCAGTAAATCAGAATTAGGCCTTGATCTTGCAGTGTGACTTGCTGAAGCATGTCTGTGCCAGCTCCACACAGCCTTCCAGCTCTGCAGAGGCTCACCCATGAAAGAAAGACCAGGGTAGAAGATGAGTTACAGCTTTTAAACGAGTGAACTTACGGAAGCTGCAAAGTAGTAGGCGTAGCTGTCGTGGGGGTTCCACTGCACGGCGCCAATGTCCCACTTGCTCTGCCGGGAGATCTTGCGGTGACCCTCGTTCGGTGCATCCAGGTTGACGATGTAGAGGAAGCGGCGGCTGCAAGACACACAGACACAAAGCAGCTGCACCTCACAGGACTGATCTCAAAACCTCAAGCTCACATGGAGCTCACAGCCTTGTGTCTAGAGGCACAAGAACCAAAAGAAGAAAGGCATTCCACAAGACAAGAGAAAACACAATTCCTGAAAATGCGACATTTGACTACGTACTTCAGAATTGACTTTAAAAAACCCACAAGCCCTCAACAAAGTCAAGACACGCTGAAAGCAAACAGGATCTGCAATTGTAACAGATAGCTTGCACCACAGAAAAACCCAGATAACTTGGATACAAAAGAAGTGCTGGAAAATGGTGCAAACACATTCAAACAGGCTTTGCAGGCCTAACGCTGCAGCAGCAGGGCCTAAGTGGCACAGTCCAAGGAGTGCAATGCAACAGCTTCAGCCTGGATAGGTTGCTCTGAGCAAGAGTTAATGAGCCTTGACAAAGATGATTCTACGTGGGTGCTTCTTTCCACACCACTCTGAGGGCTTGGTTCTACCAACAGTAAAAAAACACCTGCACAGAGCTCATGCTCAGCTGCAGCAGCTTTTTAACGTGGGTGGACACAGTCCTGCAGATATGGTTCCATTACTTACCTGAGCTAACTCTATATGCAGCATAAATAATGCTGCATGATAGCAAACCTGAGCTCATACATCCTGCTGGATGTGGCCAATTCCCCACAAAGCAAGGTATCATCCCGTGTGATTCATCTTACAAGCAAAAGAAACTGCCCAGAAATAACTGTGAGCCAGCTGAACCCTATGGAGGACCTGCATCAAAACATAATGAACCCTACATAATTACCCACATGAGCATTATCTCAGCTGCAAAGTGACCACACAGCTGCTCTGAGCACTGGCCATTCCTCCTGTTATTCCTGTACAGCACTGCCAGACTAAGGGTTTACACAGAAGTAAGCATCGCTTTGAGCTGTACCAAAGGATTCGGTTCCTTGAAAACTGACCAAAGATCAACTATACTCACATGATTCTGAAATGAACATCCTAATTGGTGTGGCAGTTGTGTCACTGATAGGGGGACAGGATTAGCTGATAGTACTGAAAAGCAGGAGCTGGAAAAGTTGAAGACTTGCCCTGGAGGTGGATACATAAGACCAAGCTCTCCCGGAAACTTGGGCAGCTTGGAAGTCTGTGGCACCTACTGTGTTTGTGATATCCCACACTGAACCAGCAGAGAAGCAGAGCCCTGTGGGAATATTTGAGGCAAATTTTATTAGCAAATAATCTAATCCATATTTCAAGACAATCCAAATAGTACTTCATGATGCTCCATTTCCCATATGGGGATTTGGAAAGGAATTTACCAGGAAAGCCACACCAGTATTTTATTGTGCTCTTGTTGCTGTCTCTTCAACCTGTATCCCATTGGGAACATGCCCCAGAATCAGTTTCATTAAGCCTTGAACAGAATTTAGCTGCACCTTTCTGAAAGAATCCATCAACCCTCCAGCTGAGGTCAGCCTGCAGGTTGCTGGTCTGGCTTGTGGAAATGACTGTCACACTTCTAACGGGGACTGTCACACTCACCCCGAGAGAACCGCCCGCTGTCCCAGGCAATCCACCGACATCGCAGTCGCCTGTTAAAGAGAAACACAGAACAAAATTAAACAAAACCTGTCAGGTCAGCTGCTCAGTCAAACATACGGCTTTAGGGAGGAGTTCAGGAAAGTAACACCCCCTTAAAGTAGCACAGAGGGGCAATGGGTGTAGTGGTTGATTTTGGGATGCAGGACAGCACACAGGAATATCTTCGTTAGCATAAGCTGAAAACAAAACCTAGCAGACAACATTATGAGCATTAAGACCTTGCTCCCTTCTTCCTGCTATGGCAGTCACAGCTGCAGCCATTCAATCAGCAATCTCTAATAATCTGTATTAATCAGCCTCTGCTCCTGCTCAGGAACTTTCTGAGTCTCTCTCTTTCATTGCAGGGCCAGATTTAATTATATATGTACTGGGAGATAGAAGTGCAACCATTTGTGTATGGCTGGTGTTCAAAAATGAGAGATGGCCAAGAGGCATCAGAATTTACTTGGCATTGCTTGTAAAGAAGGCTATGAGATAACTTAAAGGCCATTAGAAAAAAAAAAAAAAAAAAAAAAGGACTGTTTGCATATTGTCTCCCTCTCTTTTTGTGCAGAATGAACTGGCTGATCATCTTGTTTAAATGCCAAGAGAATAAAGGAAAATTTTACTTGGAAAGCTGAACAGTTCTGCCCATAAACAAAGATATGACTTCAATAGAGTTTTGAGCATTCACAGTACAAAAATCAGAATATGCCCCACATTCTTCGCACTAACTGCTGTCATCTTCAAAGCTGCCTCTCTGAAGGCTCAGGATGAATCTCCTGCTGCTGCTCAGGACTTTAAGTGCTTTCAACATGGATGTAACAAGACTTCAGCATGTCCCACAGTTACTACTTACAAGCATCACTAAAACCTGACAGACAACACAGAAATCCCATTCCGTTTCAGTCAGATCTGACAGTAGAATATTCATCACAAATTCTGAGCTGTTTCAGCCAGGGCCCATTCACTCCTTGCAAAAACCCCAAGTGAGGGAAAAGCAGCATCACAGACCCATTCTCCTCTAGAGACCACATGGCAAACAGCTACAGCTGCCTGCAGAGTTTCAGCAGGAGCTCATGGTAAACCAAACCCCATTTCACCACTTTTACTGTTCCAGGAACAACCCCCTTTCAATTACTTTTTCCTAGGCAGCAAATCCAATCTTCCGGCAAGGTTTCCCTAGTCTTAAAGCTAATGCTGTAAATAAACAGCTAGTTTTAAGATCTCTAAATGATAAGGAAACAATTCTAGCTTTCTAGACTCCACAGCACCTTGCAAAACACAGAATAAAACCTGCAAAAAAGTAGGTTACTGAATCTATATAAAAAAACCAACGAACAAACAAACAAAACAAATCAACAGGAAAAAGAACTTTTCCCAAATGGTACACATTTTTCTTCTGAGAAATTAAAATGAGGATCACTAAAGCCACTACAGTAATCAGAGCTTTCTCATGTGATGAAGACCTAGTCAGGAGACGTTTCATACAGTTGGAGCAATCTTTCCCCAAGACAGAAAAAAACAATGTCAATTTTAAATGATTGATAATTTCATATACAAGTTTATTTTTTTCTAATGTTGGCACCAGGATCTCCTTAGTCCTTACAAATTGTTTTCAATAATGAACACTGGTAAACTGTTTTTTTCCAGGCACCAAGCATCATAGAATGTAATGAACAATCAGAATGATGTAAAAAGTTTCACATGTCAGGCTGCTACTCTGATGGGTCACAAATTAAGCTGTTTTACAGCAACAAACAGTTCCCTATGATACAAGAGCCTTGTCTAGGCAAAGGAAAAAAAAAAACAAACAGTTGTCATTTAATAGTGATATGTCAGTCTTCACAGCACAGCCTTCCAGAAAGGGGGAGTTGAAACTGAACAAACCAACCTGAAAGCAGTTTTTATCCCAAAACAACACTGTGGATAGCTATAACTGCTGTTCATGAATAACAAGAACATGAGTAAGCACAGTAGGAGCACTGCACATTTGAGAATTTGCTCTGAACCCAAAGCCCAGGCAGCATCTTCTCAGCCTTCAAGCATCTACTTCAGCATTTCAGTTGATTTCTGCTAGGCAAGCCAAGGAAAACTCCATTTTATGTGTGAACTTTCATTAGTTTCCAAATTAGCTTCATTCTCTTCACCTGAGAGGCAACACACCAACCCAGTTTGACACGGCTATGATGTTTTTCAAGAGCTGCAGACTCTTAACAAGCAATACCAGCTCCCTGCATCCCTAACCTCCCATCCACACACTGAGTTGGTTCAAATGGTTCCATTTCAGCACTGGGTGAGTTTTGCTCTCCTTTTGATAGTGCCAACAGCCCAAGAAGAGCCTGTGGGCCTGTTTAAATCAGACGAGTACACAGACTGCCACCTCTGTCAGCTTGTACAGAAAAATGACACTTGTAGGTAACATAGGTCCCAAAACACACAGTGATTTTCTGATGTGGTGTTGCAGCTTTCTCATTACACACTCCAGCATGGTGAACAAAGACAACTGCAGTGCCTGCAGAGGTGTACTGGCTATAAATGTAACAGCTACCCACTCTTCTGATTCTTGTTTCCATTTAGGTTGTTTTTAGGGTAGGGATTTTGGAGATAGTGTGGCCTATATGCAGAGCTCAAGACTGGTGCTGGATGATTTCAGCCAAGGTGCTCCAATTTCTCAAGCTCAGGTTTCCCACCTGCAAATATGTTCCTGCAGACTCCTAAAAAAAAGCTCAGACACAAATATATAAATGAGTTTAGCCTGAAGCAGCAGTCTGGGAGCCCCAGCCAGAGCAGTTCTCTGGTTTCATGTGGGACAGCAGGCAGGTCAGAACAGCTCCAGGAAGATCACACCAGAGTAAAGCAAAGTGACTGAAACACCCATGTTCACCCTTTGCCAAGGTTTGTGCCAGTGCAGGAGTGACACTGAAACCAACTGCTGCAGCATGGGATGGCAACACCTGTCCCTTCTGCTCCCACACACCAGACATTATGAGTAAGCAACAAAGTCATGAGGCCCTCTCTCCCGAGCCAGATGCAACATGAATCTGTGATGTAGGAAGATGTACCCTCAGATCTCATTACTGGCTTCCTGAGGGCAAATTCTCAGTAGCAGACGTGGCTGCTTGAACGCTTTTGGGAGGAAAATACAAAGCTTTTGAGGTACAAAAGTGAAAAGCTTTGTGAGCTTACAGAAGATGAGATGGATGCAGCACACAGGATTCAATGCTTCTGTTTGCAATGGTGAAGGCAGAGCCCTTACTGCTTCAGCACAAGAGGACAAAGAGACAAGAGAGCTTCTAGAACTATTTTTTAAAAATCTTTCTGGGTTTCCTGCTGAAGTAGCTCATAGTTCACCTTCTGTATCTAACTTTGTGAAGCTATTGCCAACACCTTAAAACCCCTACATTTCTTCGAACAGAATCATAGAATCCTAAAATGGCTAGGGTTAGAAGAGACCTTAAAATCATTTTGTTCCAAATCCCTGTCATGGGCAGAGACATCTTCAAAAGGTTGCTCAAAGCCCTGTCCAGCCTAGCCATGAACACTTCCAAGGATGTAAGAACAACTCCTAAAACACCACGTGAACAAACAAACTCTGAGCCAAGCTCTACTATCACCATCAGCTTCAAAAACAAAAGCTGACCATTTTGCTATTCACGAAAAAAAATATAAGCCATTTTTTATTTTAATCAAGCAACACCCAGCAATTTACTTGGCAGTGAGACAGTAGCTGAGACAGTCTCCGTGAAAAGTGACAGAGCCATAGAATGGTTCGGGTTGGAAGAGACCTTAAAGCTCCTCTCATTCCAACCTCCTGCCATGCGCAGGCATCTTTCACTAGACCAGGGCCCCATCCACGCTGGCCTTGAGCTCCTCCAGCAAAAGGAAATGAGGAAAGACGTGTGGGAAGTGGCAATATCGTATGTTAGGCCTGAAAAGGTATTAAAAAAAAAAAAAAAAACAAGACCTAATTAAGGTCAGAAATTAAGTGCCCCGTGAATTAATGCGTTATCTCCGCGCAAACGACTCCAGACCGCCTCAGCCGCGGCCATCGTCGCCGAAAGGCCCCGCGGGGCCGTCGAGCCCTCCCGGGCCGGGACCTCCCCCCGCTGCGCTCGTTACGGGCCGGCCGGGGGCTGCCCCCCCCGGCGCGGTGATACGGCAGCCCCCGGGCCCCCCGACCTGGGCGTCTCGGAACTCCACCACCACATTCTCGCTGCTCCAGCGCGCCGCCATCTTGGGCCGCCTCGGCGGAACCTGCGCGGCGCCTGCCCACTGTGGGGCACCGTGCGGGGACTGCTGGGAGATGTAGTCCCGCCGTTTCCCACCCCCCACCCGCCCCCGGCCCAGTGAACTAGGGCAGCGAGTCCCGTGGAGCCGGGGAGGGGGGTCCCACGGCCCGAGGAGGGGGGTCCCCGTGCGGGTCCGGTCTCTCCGGAGGGGCTCTGGCCGCAGAGGCCCGAGGGTGGTCGCAGCCCCACTACAGAGCAAGACGTGTGCGTGGCGTGGGTCGAGGGTTGTGTTCCGCGGGGCAGCGCCCGCTCATCGGTGCGGTGGCGGCTCCGCGTCCCGCGGCGGCGGCGAACGCAGCGCCGGGCGGCGGCGGTGCAGGGGTTAAGGGCGGCGGGCCGGGGGGGCCGGGGGCGGGAGCATGCGTGCTACCGGCCGCTATTGTCTCCGGCGCGGCGCCCAGCACCAGGCGGCGGCCGCAGCGAGGCCGTGCCCGGCGCAGCGCAGCGGAGCGGGGCGCGCCGCCCCCACCGCCCCCGCCGCCCATGGGCCGCAGCTGATCCGCGCCCGGCTCCCGGCCGCGCCCCGGGCACCAGCGAGGCGGGCGGAGCGACCCTGCCGGCGTCCACCCCCCCCCTCCCCCGCCGCTCCCTCCCCGCTCCGCGGCCCCGGAGCCCTCGGCGGCCTCCGCCGGGGGTGACGGCGGTGGCGGCGGCGGACTCGGGGCGCCCTCGCCCCTGCGGGCCCGGCGGGGGGAGGATGCCTGGGGCGGGGATGGGTTTTCGCCCGTAGCTCCCCGCGCCCCCCCGCTTCCTTCCGCCCCCTCTCGCCTCCCAGCGGGGGCGGCGCGGCCCCGTTCCCCGCGGGGGGCTGTCGCTCGGCTCCCTCCGGCCCGGCGGTGCCCACATGGGGGGCAAGCAGAGCACGGCGACCCGTTCGCGGGGCCCCTTCCCGGGGGTGTCGACGGATGACAGCGCCGTGCCGCCGCCGGGAGGAGGGGGGGGGGCCGCCCCCCTTCGGCCATTACCGGGCGGGCGGCGGCGGCGGCGCGATGGGGCTGCGCAGCCGCTCCGTCAGCTCGGTGGCCGGGATGGGCATGGACCCGGCGGCGGCCGGCGCCGTCCCCTTCGGGCTGTACGCGGCGGCGGCACGAGCGGCGGGGGAGGCCGAGCGGGCCCCGGGCGGCGGCGGCGGCGGTCCGGGCTCCGACTCCACGTACGCCCATGGCAACGGTTTCCAGGAGACGGGAGGCGGTCACCATAGAGACGGGATGCTGTACCTGGGCGCCAGGGCCTCGCTGGCCGACGCGCTGCCCCTTCACATCGCACCGCGGTGGTTCAGCTCGCACAGCGGTGAGTGCCGGCTCCCCGAAGCCTTCCCTCGGCTTTCCCTCCCTCCGTGGGTGCTCGGGGGCGGCAGTGGGCGCGGTTCAGCCGGGAAGGGGGAGCTGACCCCCTCTTGGACCCTCATCCCCATCCCCTCCCCTGCACAGACCGGTGGATGCATGCTGGAGCTGGCATCTGTGTCAAGGTCAAGGGAGGAAGGGGTTGTGAAGGGAGGAGGCTTTCTAGAAGGGAGGTGTTTTGGCTCTAGGATATGAAGTGCTGGATGTGACACCCCCACCTCATCCCCCCCTTGACCTGGAGGATAGTGGTCTTGAGGGTGCTGTAGCTCAAGACCTTGGGTTTTGCAACCAGGCTGGGCACTTTGTGTCTCTTCTGAAGGTGTGTGAGGGCTGCCAGTCAGGTGTAGCAGTTCCTAGCCTTAAAAACTGGGAAAGAAGCAGAAAATGCCTTTGAAAGCAAGGTGTGGGGATCTTTTATTTTATTTTTTTTTCCTTGGTTTTGTCTGATAAAGGGCCAGGGAAAAGCCAAAGTGGGTTTTCTCCTTCAAGCCAGCTGGCAGGGTTGTGGTGTTTAGGAGGAAGCAGAGGAGGAACTGCCTACCTCTTTGACAGGGCTGGGGAGCCAGCTGGGCTCTCTTACAGGAAACGTGTCAGGCTATGGGAAGGGGCAAGGTTACCCTCTTCACCCTCCTGGCTGGACTCTTCCATGTGTCCTGGTGTCTGGAGAGGAGCTCTCCCTGCAAGCAGGGCTGTGTCACTGACCTAGTTTTGGCTGGGTACAGGGAGCGAGGTGGGAGGTCCTCCCTTCCCCTCCTGGCTGGAGGGGAAGTCATTTCAGGGATGTCTCCTTGTATTTCCTGGAATAGTCTGGGATTTCTCTCCCACCCGTCCCCCTCGTAAATCCTGTGTTCTCCTTGTGTGACGTGGTCTGGGAATTTCATAATATGCCTTGGGACAATGCCTCATTTTCAGGAAGGCCTGATACTGAAGCAGTGGATAAGAACAAAGTGCAAGAAGAGTCTCGTGGGGCCCATTTTCCTACTTCTTGGGCAAAAAAAAATCTTGGGGTTTTTTTTCCCTTTGCCCAGTCTCCAGGGACTGCTCTTCTCTGTTAGATGGAAGCTGTGTGTCTTGCATTGCATCCCCAGGTCTGATTCCTGTTGATCTGGAAAAGCCAGGTGCTTGCCATGCTCCCTGACCGATGGAGAGGGCTGGCATGTGGCACCAAACTAGAGACCAAGTGCTCCTGCAAACTTTCGTGCTCCATGACCTTGCACAGACTGTGCTGCTGCTCTGGTTTCTAAATGTAGAGAGAGAAGAAGGCACAGCAGCATCCTTCCAGATATTCCACAAGCCTTTGTGGGAATGAGGGCCAGGGGGGCTTCTGCTGTGCCTGGTGCTGGAGTGAGGAGGGTCTCATTACAGAAACACCCTGCAGCTCACAGTGGTTGGTCAGAGAGTATCAGTTACATTTTAAACTGCAATGCTGAGGCAAAAACCTGTTCAGAAAAATAAACCAGCTGCAAAATGGAGTAAGCTGTTTTTCAGCCACTGGAGTGAGTTAGTGCAGTGCTGCGAAGTTAAACACAGTGCCCTTGAAAGATTGCAGCATGAGCTGTGGGAAGTGCTGCAAGAACTGGGTTTCTCTGGTGCCTCTTTTGGGGCCCTCTGAGAGCATTTGAGCTGAGCTGAAGCGTGCGCGGGCAGCAGCGAGAGCTGTTCAGTCTGTACCGAAGCCTCTCCCGGTGGTGGTTCTTCCTTGCTAATTAATAGCAAAAGGAGTGGAGGATGCTTAAAAACCCTTTTGAAAACTTGTCAGAGCTCATTTAACTTTTGCACTCTTCTTCTCTTAGTGTAAGAAGTTAATGAAGGATTTGGAGACTGCAGGGAACGGGGGAAGTAAGCCACCGCAAGATTGCTGAAATTCCTGTTAATCTCCCATTGCAGCTGGTTAACCTCCAGCAGGGCAGTCAGGAGCTACTTGCGTCTTCCCCCCTGCCTCCCCATCGACCTGCTCCTCTCGTGTTGCTGAGCCACTCCATTAGCCACTGGAAAGTGCTGAAGCAGCAGTGCTCTGGTAAATGGAGAGGAGCTTTGACATTGCTGCGCGTGACTGTCCCTGCTCCCTTTGAAGGATGACTCGAGGGTGGGGATGAGGGGACCCGCCGACGTATCAAACCCACTCAGCATGAGGCATGGGATCTCTGGGATCTGCCTGAGCTGTTGTACTACTGAGGAGAGGAGCCCCCCAAACCCTGTGGATAACAGGGCTGGAGACTGGATTCTTGCCCTGCCTTGCCCCTTTCTGGAGACCTGGATGGGGCCATTCTCTGCGTGTGGGTTGCATTCACATTTTTCGGGGAGCACTTAGGTTTGGGGGATGTGCTGGGAGCTCAAAGTGCGACCTGAGCTCTGTGGGCTCCTCAGTGGGACAGTGAGGAGCTCTGACTTGAGGGCAGTGATAAGGTGCTGTTGTTGCAGCAGGGTGCCTGTGATAACAGGAGCACACAGATAGTCTTGGCGCCTCGCTGCTTCCTATGTCTGCCATGCAGAGTTTCTGTGCCTCTTCAGCTGCTTTATGGCTCATCAGGCCCCTCAGCAGGGACCCTGAGGAGTGAGCTGGGAAAAGCTGAGCTCTCTCCCCTGGCTGGTGTCACTCCTTCTTCTCTCTGCAGCTGAAGGCCTGCAGAAGAGCTAGGTGTGCCTGGGGAGGAAGAGAGGAAGATTGTGCTGAGGATTGTACAGAGGGAGGTTGCAAAGTGGTCCCCAAAGCCAGTGAATGCTGCAGCATCACTGTAAGGTGCTGTGCATGGGGCTGGTCAGTGAGAAGAGCCCACTGCTGAATCCCTCTGGGCTCTACTATGCCTGCTGGGATGCCTCAGTGGGAGAAGCAGTTAGATGCTGATGGCCTCTAGCCCGTCCCAGGACAAGGGCAGGAGAGCTGCTGCTCTTGTGAACAGTGAGGCCTACATATATCTTCCAAATGGGGTGGGCAAGGAGCTCTGACATTTATGGTGGAGCTTGTCCCTTCCTTTGAGGGGACAGCACCTCTGTGGGTGAGTCCTGTTTCCTGATGGGGATTTTCCCAAGGCGTGCCTGCCATACTCACAAGCATTGTAACTGTTCTAGCACCACCTGAAACTGCTCTGGGATTTCCCTGTCTGCCTAAGGTTTCTGAGATCTACTTCTTGACCTCTATGAGTGGAAAAGACACATCTTGCACAACTTTGGAATTTGCCTGTAGCACTTGACCCTGCCTCTGTAGGTTTGTGACTATTCAGGAGTTCTCAGTAAAGCCAAAGATAGTGAGAAGAAGGGAGAAAAGGGAGATGTGTGGTTTAGTGCTGCATGTCTCCAGCTTTGTATGGTTCTCTCAGTGTCTCTCATGTTATTCATCAGAGGATCTAAGGGAGTTTGCAGAGGCTGTAAGTAGCTTAAAGTTTATCTGGAAATCCCACTCATCACCCAAAGCCCTTGAGTGTTTGAAGCTCTAATAAATCCATATCTCCTTGTCTGCTGGCTAGCCCAAGGAAACGCCTAGCTTACCCTTCTGTGCAGTACCACCAGGAATGTCACAGGCTTTCTGTGCACTGACAAAGCAAGCTGTTTGTCCTGGATGTTGGTAGCACCAGTATCAGGAGGCTTTCTTTGCCAAATGAGCTGCTGTGTTCTCAGCAGCACTTTCCTTGGAGCTGGAGGGCCCAGCCTGAGGAAGATGGGAGAGATTTTAGTGCAGAGAGGGCAGCCAGGGTTCTGGGCTGAGTCCTTCTCCAGGCACAGTTTGAGAGCAAAAAAGGCTGGAAGTGCTCTTCAATCTGGCTCCAGAATAATGAGGTGGGAAATAGCAGTTGTTTGTTGGAGGGTGATCTGGAGGTGTGTGTGCGCTCCTGTGTTGGGCAGCCCCAGCCTCTGCAAGCTGGGAAGAGGCCTGTCTGTGGTGAACCCTTGCTGTGCTCCCACGGCTTTGAGTCCTGAGCCTTTTCTCGCTGGTGCCTGGCAATCCTTGCTCTTCAGATAGTCCTGCAATTGAAGTCTCTACACCAGAATGGGAAGGCTGAATTTTAGCTTGCTGGTCAGCTGCTCTCAGCCCTGTCCTGCCACCAACTTGTCACCAGTGTGTTCTGGCAACTAAAATGGGCCCACCGTGTCCTATGGTGTATCAGGCACAGCACTGCCAGCTGGCCAAGGGAGGTGATCTTCCTGCTCTGCAGTGCTGTGGCCTCATCTCAAGTCTGGTGTGCAGATTTAGGTACCACAATACAATAAGGATATAAAGCTATGAGAGGGCATCCAGAGATGGAACTTGAAGGGTCTAGAGGGGAAGCTATATGAGGAGCAGCTGAGGTCACCTGGCTCGTTCTGTCTGGAGAAGAGACTGAGGGCAAAGCTCATTGTAGGCTGCAACTTCCACAGGAGGGACACTGGAGGGTCAGCACTGATCTCTGCTCTCTATGACCACTGGCAGGATCCAAGGGAACATCATGGAGCTGTGCTAAGGGAGGTTTACACAGGATGTTAGGAAAAGCTTTTTCCCCCAAGTGTGGTTGGGCACTGGAAGGCTCCCCAGGGAAGTGATCACAGTGCCAAATCTGACAGAGTTCAGAAAGTATTTGGACAAGGCTCTCAGGCAGATGGTGGGATTCTTGGGGTTGTCCTGTTCAGGGCCAGGAGCTGGACTTGATGATCCTTGTGTTCCTTTCCAAGTGAATCGATGTTTCAACATGCAGACATCATATGTGCTTCCCTCCCTGTTTCCAGGAGCTAGGCTAGGGGAAGGGCACCCCAAGGTCTGCACGAACTTGCCATTCTGAATCTATTTTTGCTAGTGGAAATTTCCAAAGTTGACTGTCCTCAAACCATCTTTTTGTGGGTTTGGTGCTGGTTACTGTCTGACAGCTGGGTCAAGCACCTGCATCAGTGCCAGACCTGTGGATCATTTGGGAAGTGGGTGCGGAAACAGTCCTGATGACTCCCCACACTGGTGATGTTCAGCTGTTGGGCTCTCCAGGTCTGGAGAGGATGCTTTTGTGCTTTTGCCTTCTCTGAGCCAGCTGGGCACCGTCCACCTGGGATGGGGGCAAGAGGCAGAGGCTACCTCGGAAGAGCAAAGTGCTGAACACCTGAAGATGGGAGACTCAGAGGGAGCTTTAATGCACACTCGAGCTGGAGATGAAGTTGAAGCGCGTCAACGTTGGCGTTGTGCGTGCGAAGCCGGCGGTGGCGGCAGTTATCTTCAGGCTCCGCAGCGAGAGCGAGTGCAGGCTGTCTCTGCACTGCCTTGCCTCCCCAGTGCCCTCTGAAATCCCAGCTGCTTCCCTCAGGAACGAGGCACTACCTCCTGTGCACATTAACTGGGATCTCTGCTCTATAAACCTGTGCATAAATCAGCATAGGGTAGCTGGGTGCCCTCTCCCTCTTCCACACATGTATCTTCTAGAGATGCTGAGGATGATGCTCTCGTGCTCCTGGGCTGACCCACTTCCCAGCCAGGATTGTCTTCCCAGCCTGTGACGTAAGTTTATCCCATGCTGGTTTGTTTGCTGAGATGTTTGTTCCGGTGACTGGAATAACCGTAAAGGCTTCTCTTATTTATTAATGTGCTATTAAGGCTTCTCTCTCCTCTCCCTCTCGTTCACTGGCCGGAGGATCAATCAGATACAGATATCTTTGGTGGAGGAGCAGTATCAGGCTGGCACCTGGCCAAGGCAGCCGCGCAGAGTCATGGGAAAATGCTGAAAATTATTTTCAAGAGAAGTGCAGGGAGGGAGAAAAGCCCACTTTGGAGGAGGAGGAAAAAAAAGCTTTTTTTTCCCCCCTCCGATGTACTATCTCATGTGACAGATCAGACAAGCAGCAAAGGGCTCTTCAGATAAATTCCCTTTGCAGGGACCAGTCTTGTGGTGCCCCAAGCAGATGGTGGGCAACCACGAGGTGTATTTTGTGGCATCTGCTGCTGGTACACCAAAACCCCAGATGTGCTGAGTACTTGGTTTTGAGTAAATGTGACCTGGCTTTCTCCTGGTTCCCTTGAAAACTGAAATCACAAGGGCTTGGGAATGATGCGCATGAGCAGCCAAGTGATGCTGTAAAGCAGCAGGCCCTGATGCAGAGCACTTTGCCCACCTGCTTTGGCCGGGCTGTACATCAGGGTACAACAAGCCTCCCCCTGTAGGGACACCAATTTTTTAATTTCAGATAGAGCAAGACTAGTTAAAGCTGGGCCTTAAATGTCTTCCCTGCACCAGTTCTACCAGGCAGGTTTCAAATGTGGGTGAACCCACTGGAGGCTTGAGTACCCCCCAGGGGTGCTCCTGCTGTCCCTTGCAGGTGCTGTGTGGCTGAATGCTTTTGCTTAGTGCTTTTTGATGGGAGGCTGCTGGAGGTGCAGCTTCAGGAAGCTCTGCTGCCTGGGGCCTCTTCTCGTGCTGCTGCACAGCGTTTCCCGTGGGCAGAGCCCAGCTTCTGGCAGGTTTCCTGCCCTGCTGGGCTGCAGACAGGGGAGAGGAGTACCTGTGGTGGGGGACAGGGTCTGCTTCTCTCTTGTCATGGTTTAACTTTCCAGCCCACTGCAGGTCCATAGAATCTGGGATTTGTGGAAGGCGGAAGGAAGGGCCAGAGAAGCAGCAGGCAGATCTTCATGGCTGATTTCTGTCCTGCTGGCAGGGGGCTTGATACATTGGTGCTCCCTGCTTTGGTCCCTGTGCCTCCACACTGCAGGGTTTGTGCCATGTGCCACCAGCTGAACCCAAGCAGATGCATCACTCAGACCCAGCGCTGGGTCTGTGGGGAGCTGGGGGTGTTCCATCCAGGCTGTGTTTTGCCAGTGGGGATGGTATCTCACCATTGGAGAGGCTGTGCTGCACCTCTGGGGTGAAGCTGACCCTTCTCTCCCCTCCTTCCCTGTAGACCAGAGCTGGCCAGCATCAGCACCAGGTTGGCCCTGCTGGTGTCATGGGAAATTTGTGACTCCCTGTGCTCATGCACACTCATGTAGCTGTGGGGTTCCCAGTGGTATGAAATTAGACTGTGATCTTCCTTGGAATGGTCTTGTGGCACTTTGTAGAGAGGCAGAGAGATGCTGTAGAAATATTTACCTTTTTGCTAGTTTTAGCTACCCTAGCAGAAATTTCTCAGCATTGTATATTCCCAGTTAGCACCCTTGGTTAATTGAGTTTATGTCAAGTTATGGCCATAGATCCAGAGAGACTGTCACCTGCCAGGCACAGAAGAGGGGCTGGGATAGATCCTGGTGAGGGAAGCACAGCAGTGCAGATGAAGAATGGAACTGAAAGCTGCTCAGAACAGTTTCCTGGCCCAAGCAGGCAGGACAGCGTGACAACAGTGGGTATTTTTAGAGGCCAGCTGCCTGCAACACAAGAGGGGGAAAGCAGAAGTCAGGCAGGAGAATTCAGTGATGCTGACCCTGTCCCATGTCCCTGCCCAGCATTTTATTTCCTTCCAGGATGAGGCCGCTGGCATTTCCATGTCCTCTGTGTCTCTTTGCCTGTTGCTGCCTCGAAAGACAGGTCTCTTCCTTCTACCCCTGGCTTTCATCATGGCTCTGAGTTTCTCTTATCACAGCTCAGTGATTTGAGAGTGGTGCCACGGCCTCTGCTCTTCACATCCTGGGTGGTTGCATTACAGCTTGGGGTGGTGGGCGTTTGGGGGATTGTTTTTTGGAGAAGCCTTTGTCACCAGTGAGGGGAAAACCTGCAGTTTCTCCTGCAGCTGGGGTAATTGCAGTAATTCATTTGGGAGCTCTTCCTACAAGGTGATGGAGCTGCACTTCATCAGAAGCGCTGCAGGGGAATTAGATCCACCTTTCAATCCATGCATCCAAGGCATGGACATCTGTAGCCAGGGAAAAGGAGGTTAGGTTGGCTCTAGGCAGATGGCCTAACTTATTGTCTGCAGGGAGGTCAAGTCAGTCTGGGCTGAGATCAGTTTTGGAGCCAAACCTCTGGTAAGCTGGTACTGAGCAGGATGGGCTGAGGCTGAGCACCCTGCCTTGGCTGCCTTGGCATTTCAGCTCATCCACAGTCAGATCTTAGTGCTTTGAAACTAATGTCCATTTGCTTATTTATTGTGCCGGATTTCACAGGCCTTGAAGTCTGCTATTTGCCTGGATCTAACCCTTCTGAGGAGGTTTTTAGATGCCTTTGATTTCTTTTTGCTCCCTGTAGACAGGTACAAAACAGGTGGCACCCTGCACCTAGTCCTGCATGAATGTTTCACAGGAAGATTCTGCTTCACAAGACCCTGCCCAGCTTGGGAAGTGGGGTTACACTTTGCTCCTCTGGGTGGTGCCTTTTGTGATGGGGAAGAGAGAACTTGAAATCCCACAGCTGGGATTTTTGTTAGCTGCAGCCCCACCATCTCCTTCCTCAGAAGGAGCCCTTTTCTTGTTGGAGGTTGGCACATATTGAAGGAAAAGGACAGAAAAGGTGGAGCACCTGGGCGGGGTTGTTCCTGCCTGTGACACAGTGTAGCCCCTCCTGCCTCCTCTAGCAGGATCCAGCGTGGGCAGACCCTGCCACTCTCTGAGGGGCTCATTCCTCTGAGATGCTGTGCTTTGTGTTTGGAGGGCTGCAGAGAGCTGGCTCTGTCTGCCAGCCGCCTCCATGCTGCAAAGGCAGCTGGGAAGCTCTGGAGTGGTGTATCCCCATCCTCAACATAGATCTTCCTCCCCAGTCCCTGGCCTTTGGCTGTCAAAGGAGTGATCATGCTGCCTGTCTGGGCAACTTGGTGCTATGGAGAATCCCTCCCCTTCTGCACCAAGTACAACAGAGAAGGGTGATCACCCCTAGCCATGCACCTGCTTTCTCTCCTTCCCGCTGTCCTGCTAGGCTGGGGCATTCACTGGGTACCCCTCAGCAATCACAGTCTCTCCTGGGAGCAGGGAGATGCTCTGTGCTTTGCAGCCCTTCCTACCACGTGAGGGGCAGGTGAGGTCAGGACTTGCTCTGCAGCATGCTCTTCACTAAGACTTTTTTTTTCCCAGTGGTGGAAAAATTTCAATCTTTTTGTCTTTCTGCAGAAATAACCGCTGTGAATGGGCCGTGAGTGTTCCCTAGCCATGCACTGCTTGGGGGTGGGTGCAGCTCTGTGTGCCTTTTATGCTCTGTTTGCAGCCCACTACATAAAAATTGCCCTTTCTCTACCCCAAAAAGCAACGTGTCATCCTTTCCACACATCCCATGGGTTGGGGATGTTGCACTGATGAAAAACAGTTGCCTCAGTGATCCTGCCACCATGGCCCAGGCACAAAGACCCCCTCCACTGTGCTCTTTATGCAGTGCTGCTGTGGGATGCCTGGGGAGGAGGTGTCCCAGGAGCTGTTTGGGATCACTCCCTGGCAGGAAGGGGTGTGTGGGTGCCATCAGTGCTTGGCCATACTCCCAGCATCACAAAGTCAGGGCATGTCGTCATGTGCCTCTGGAGTGTCCCATCATCCTCTCCAGAGATCATCTGAAGATGAGGCATGATGAAGGCTCAGCAACATCAAAGCACAAGTTTTCTGCTTTGGAAAAACCCAGGCGTCAGGAAGCAAGTCACCCCATGGAGTCAGATCCAGCTGGGTTTGGGAGTGGCTCAGGTCAGGCTTTGGTGTTTCAACCTTTCCAAAAGTGGGAATTCCTCTGGCAGCTCTTCAGTGCTGGAGCCTGGCAGTGGGGACTCCGTGGGTGCCTCCCCAACGGATGTCTTAGTCAGAAATGACTCACCCCACCAGTCCCCACGTGACATTGCCTCGCTGCTCCCTCCCAGTCCTTGCCAAGCCAAAGTGCCAAATTCTGTCCCTTCCTGCTCTGATTTCCAAATCGCTGCATCCCAGTGAGCTGCCAGAGTGCTCCTTCATTTCAGCACCTGGGACCCCCTCGTCACCCTGCTGGCTCTGTGCATCTTGCAAATGATTGCTGCCCACAGCAGGGCTTTGGCTGGGCCTCCTCCTTCCTATGAGAAATACGTGGGAGGAAAAAATCAGGCTTTCAGGCAAACCCTTTGGAAATTCCCAGGTGTGCCTGCAGGATCGTTGTCCGCTCTGGGCAATGAATTTGAGCACCTGAACATCCCTTGAGAGGCGTGGAGGCAACACCAGAGCATCCCTGCAGTTCTCCTGAGCTGTGACATAGCCCCAGACCTGTTTTGTGACTAGCAGGAACCCTGGATAGGTTGTAACTTGGTAAATCTGAGCCCTGCAGCCCGACAGGAGTTGGAGGCGTTAATGCCTTCACTGGGCTATCACCCAGGACCCCTCTGCTTAACTTTGCTCTTCTCTTGGATGCTAAAATTAGCTTTGGGCTACACATACTTATGAAACCTGTTCCCAGCAGCTGGGGGAGTGTTTCTGCAGTAAACTAGGACTTGCCAGAAGACAGGGTGACCCTGAGAAGTTGCCTTTTTCATCCAGATCTGGAGGAACTGATCCTGCAGTATAGCCTGAGCTATATGAGGGAGATGATCTCTGTCTTTAGCATAGGTACTTCTGTTCAAAAATTGCAATTGCAACCATGAAAGGGTCAATACTCAAACATTGTGAGGCAAGGAGGGTACTTGGTATCTGGACATCCTGTGACCATATAAACAGGTCTCTTTGCCCCCCAGCTTCTCAGTGTCTGAGGGCTGTGCTGGAGGTGTTTTGTAAGGCTTTGTTGTGTCCATCTGCTGAGAATCAATAGCTTTGGGTGCTCTGGAGCAAATGTTCCTGTGGGGTTCCCTCTCCCATGTCTTCTGTTCCTTTCCAACTCTCCAGCTTTCCTCAGCCCCAGAATTGCAATCTGTTCTCCTTCTTCCCATCCTCCCCCACCACCTCCATAAGAACCCAACTGGCTAAAAAAAAATACCTCTGCCTCCTGGCTTGCAGCAAGCTAGCACTGGGCTTCTGTGATGTGGTGTCACCCAGCCCCTCTGCTCTGTGTCCTGCATCTCTCTGACCCCAGCGGGTTCCCTATATCCCACCTGAAGCACTAATGCCTTGTCCTTGCTGATACATCTCTTCTTTGTGGCTTTAGTCAGGTGGGAGTGGACAGAGATGTCTCCAAAACACAATGCCTTGAGCATTAGGATTGTGCTGCCCTTGGCCAGCTTTGTGTTCCATGGCACATCCCTGCCACCCTTGGCAGGTGTGTAGCTGACCTGACAGCCGACAGCTGCCACGTGTGGCCTTTGCCAGGAGCTACTGCACACCAGGGACAGCTTTTCTTAGACCTTGGAAAACCTGGCCTTGCACAGAGGTAGCTTCTTTTTGGGGTGCTGCTTTTATATTATAAACATTTCTTTTCTTCCTTCTCAGCAAGCTGAACTGACTCAATCAGCAAGGAAATGGTGGGATGGGGATATGGAGCAAGACCATCCCTCTGCCAAGGCAGCAGAAATGGTTGAGTTTCTTTCCAAGCACTGCCATCCAGAGATATGTCAAATGGTTGAGTTTCTTTCCAAGCCACATCCCCTGCTTGGCTGATCATCTGGCACTGGTTCACTGGCATCCCCCAGCCCTGCCTCCCTTCCACCCCCAGAAAGGTGTGATATCTTATTTCCACCCTGGACCCATACTTTATGCTCTCCAGCCTCTCTGCAGCCTTGAATGAGGAGGAAGGACGCTCCCTTTTCAAAGCTGGCAAATGAGGCAGCTTAAGTGCTTTACTCCTTCCTGCCTACGTGTCCCTGCTCGTGTCAGCCCTTGTGCTGCACAATAGCCCGTGGTGGAATTCACCCAGTGCCTTGAGTCCTGCTGGGGCAGCAGGGCTGCCTTGGACCTTGGCTCCTGCCTCTGCCCATGCAGCTGATGCCATTTCCTTCTGCAGGGGGAGGTGGATCCTGGCCTGGTTCTGCGAGGTGCCCTGGCCTGCAGGCACTTGATGCAGCCTCCTGCAGCATCACCCGACTGCATGGCTGAGGCTGGTAGAGCATCACTTCCATGCTGGGCTTCCTCTCGTGAGGGGACACTCATGGAGTCCTCAGCTGCCTGGTCCCTGCTGTGCCCCAGTGCTGGAGAGGTGCTCTGTGCATCCATGTGCCATCTCCAATGTGCTGCTCTGTGACTGTCACTTTAAAAAAAGGAGTCTGCTTTAAACCCACAGGGAATTTATTTTCTGGGAGATGTTGGGTCTGAATATCTTGGCTCTTCAGGTTTCCTTCACTTGGCTGGCACAGAGGATAACTTCTCCCTGATCCCTTCTTCCCTCCTGGGGCTGTGCTGGAGCCCTCGAGGGGTAAGGGAAGGGGAGGACTTGGAATCCCTTTGGCTCACCCAACCCCACATGCTTCAGACTGACCAACTGGTCCTTCAGTCTTTCCCTCCTCTTTAATCATTAGCCTAGGGTTTTCCAAGATGATCCATGTATGCCAGCTTCCACATGGTGCTGGTTCAGCTGGCAGTGTTAGGAAAGGCATGGTGGAAGGTGGGATGCTCATGGTTTACTCAGCAAGGAGGAGGCACCAGGACTACATGCTTGGACCAAATATTCTCTAGTTTTATCTCGTGTTTGGATGCATCCTCACCTGGTATAAGCCAGCTCCCTTGGCTGAGAGCCCAGGATGCTCTCTAGAGACATGGAGATGGGCTGTGCAGCTGAAGTTTCCAAATCTTCCATGGTCATCAGGCAGACTGGAGCTTACCCAAGCTTCCTGGTTCTCCAGGTGTCCTGTGTGGTGGCTGGGCACCAGAGGAGGGATCCCTCCTGGGTCAGGCACATTTTGGGGAGTTTGCGTTGCTGCTCCCATTCACAGGGCTCCTGGTTTATCCCATAGCAGTAGTGGGAGACTGGGCAATCAAGGATCCAGCTGGTGAATGCTGTGTGGGCTGTTGTGCCTGGGCTGCTGCTTCTTCCTGCCTTCAGGGCACATCATCCCCACTGGTGTCTTCCTCCCACTGCTGGAGGTGCCGTGCAGTGGAAAAGCTGCTGCTCTCCGTGTATCAGCCACCTGCCAGTAACAGAGCCACAGTGTCCTACTAACAGGGCTACTCCTGATGGCACCATGGCCTGTAAGCAATCTGCCTGGAGGCATAGCCAGCAGGAGGAGGGTTTGGCAGGTGAAGGTAGCCATGACACATGCCTTTCCCTGGGAGCTGGGACAGTCTTGCAGTTCCTGTGGACATGGTTTCACTCCCCTGCAGGGAGCAACCACTTCTACTCTCAGGACATGGCGTGGTTGACCCTGGTGTACTGCTCCGTAGACACAAGTGATGGGAATTTCCTCTCCCTGCTCCAGAATCAGCTCTGTTTGGGATACTTAGAAATGGGTTGGAAAGGTGTCTCAATCCTGCCACCATCACTAAATTCCTTGCAGTTCTGTGACAGTACTTTTGGCACTGTGAGGGTTAACCACCAGGCTTTTTCAGCATTCATAGGACTGGGTGGAGATTTTCAGAGGTTCCCAGCTCTACTGTGCCCAACTCTCTGAAATTAACCATGTAACCTTCCTAAAAATACTCAGAGGGTAGTAGCCTCCTGAGAGCACCAGCACCACTTGCTCCTGGTTTCTAGACCAAGCCATTGGAGAGATTAGATCACCTGCCAGCCTATGTCTCACAGCCCAGGAAAGCCCTTGGCTTTCTCCAAGTCTCCTCCAAGGTACAAGAGTCCAGGTCTCAACCTGAACCTGCTTTTCCAGGCCAGCCCCCTTCCTGCAGCACCCTCCTCTTCTTCACTTAGTGTTGTTGGGAGCTGGTACCTGCCCACACATTTCTGCATGAGGTGACAGTGCCAGCTTCAGGTTTAATGTGCTGTGGGCAGGAGCATCGCCAGCTGCAGCAGATGCCTTGGGAGGGGGGAAATGTCCATGCCTTTCCCTGGAGCAACCCCTGGGCCTCCCCATGGGTGTGGGAGGCCCAGGCAAGGAGGAATAGCTGGGCCCTTCCTCTCTTTTTTTTTCAAGGCATGTGGGAGGAGGATGTAAAGGGCTTGAGGAGGAGGGAGGGAGCTGAATTTTCCATGAGCAGCTGTCAAAATGTAATCTCCTGCGTTGCTCTGGCTGGCAGCTTAGGCAGGATAAATTAAAGGGGATTTCGGGGAATGTGGAAAATACCATGGCCTGGAGGGGGCTGGCCATGTGGAGAGCAGCTCTTTCATCCTCAGGACAGGCTCCTGCCAGAACTGTGAAGGGATGTTCCAAGGAACCGGGCTTGGTGCCTGCTGCCGTTTGGTGCTGGCTGTCCCCTGGCCTCACTGGTTCTCTGCCTATCACCTTCACCCAAAGGTCACCAGGAGGAGGGGTGGGGAGTTCACCTCTGCCTCCCCTTTCCCACTGGTGGTGGGCTCTGTGCCTGCCACGAAGGGAAACACAAGCAGTTGCTTTTGCAATGTCAAGTATTTGTGCCGACAGCTGGGGTGCAGGGCAGCCCCCCGCCCTGGGGACCTTTCCACACCAGCTCCTCGCTCCTGCTCAAACTTGGCAATTTGTGAACTGCATATTCATCTTTCCTTTTTTTCCCCCCTCCATCTTGTGAAATGCAGAGCCAGAAAAGTGTGTGTGTGTGTGTGTTTCTGCACTTGGCTCAGCCCCCAGACCTGTCTGGCTGGAGGAAGCCACATACATGCTGGGGCTTGAGCCTGGGCCCCTCTGTCTGCCCAATGTCCCCGCGTCCTTGCCACGGGGCTGTGGCGGTGTCAGGAGTCCCGGTGCCCCAGCCAGCTGCCCAGGGAGCAGTGAGGAGCATGAGGAGTGTTCATGCCAGCTATTTTTAACTGTGCTAAAGCTATCCCAGCTAGCAAATAGGCCTGGAGAAACAGCAACAGCCGCTTGCTGGAGCCTGCAGAGGACCCTGCTCGTTGCCTGGCCCTGCTGCTTTGCTGGCAGCCATGCCCTGGCAGCCACAGACCAGGCAGTTTCATCTGGGTCCTTTTCCTTTTACATTGGTTGCACGTCTCATAGGATCCCTTCGGGTGCTGCTGGAGCTTGGCAGATCTGGGACAGCTGTTTAAAATAACACATTGGCACAGAAAAGGGGGGGACCAGAGGAAACGAGGTCTGCCCACACACAGCACAGGGAACAGTACTGAACCTCTACGAATGCCATGCCCTAACACAGAGGTTACAGACAAAATGCCTTTTCCAAAGGGAGCCCTTCACGGCCGTTCCAGGGACTTGCTGCTGGAAGAAGTGCCCAGAGCTCCCCGGCAGGGACCGGTGCCTGTGGTGCTGGCAGCCCATCCGCGCCAGGCGGAGCAGTTCAGGCGGGGACAGGGCCAGGCGGGCTGCCAGGGGAGCGGGGCACCGCGAGGGTGTCTGGCAAGGGGAGGCCGGTTGGGTCTCGCAGCAGGCAGCCTGGGAGGCCATCTGAGCTATCCACGCTATAAATACACCGGGCGGGTAAACACTTGGGAGGAGGAAAAAGCCAGCAACTTCAGCTAATGGGCACGGCTGCCACAAGGTATAAATCGGTCAGGAGTAAAATTAGGCTGGAGAGGAGAAGGCAGATCAGTGCTGCTGCCCACAAGGCCCTGGCTGCAGCACTGCCCTATCACCGGGGGCTTGGTGCAGTTGGGGCCAGACTCAGAGCAGACACTCTGTGGCTCAGCCAGGCTGGACAGGGATCTGTTCCCAGGGTTGCAGTGTTGCAGGCCAGCAGGACACCCCACTGGAGGACTGCTGGGCTTGAGGGCTCCTTCTTTTAGCAGATCCTTTTAGAGCCATTCACATACCATCCATAGTGCTCATCCTTGCTGCACCCTCCTGGGAAATAACAACACTCTGGAGGGGCAGGATCCAAGGACCTGGGAAGTGAACTGTGTTTATCACTGCTGCTAATGAGCACTGGAGTGTTGAGAAGTTACAGGGGCTGTTTGCACAGCAGAGGTCTGAGCTGCCTCTCCTTAAAGCCACCCTGTACTTTGTCTCTCACAAGAAGCAAAAAAAAAAAAAAAAGCCCTGTCCACATCCACATGGTGGCAAACAAGAACCTGATTCATCCTTAGATAATTTGTGTACATTCTTTTTCTTTTCGTTCCTGAGCAGCCTTTGCATATATATGAAGAAAGCTCATAAGCGGCACTGCAGTCAAACCTGATCTGCTTTTAGAAGGCAGATCCTTAAATTACCCTCTCCCTCTCTGCAGGCAGGGAATTGCTGGATATTCTGGTGCAAACCCGTGGTGGTGGCACGCGCGTGTTCAGCTCGAGCTGCGCTGCTCTGCTGGGCAGTGACAAACCTCGTGGCCTTGAGCTGGCTGCGGTGGAAGGGCAGGGAGTCCCAGATGGGTGACCTACAGGGCTGCCTGGGGTTCTGCTCCTTGTGAGTTTGAAGCTTACAATCTGCATTTGGGGCAGCCTCACTCAGTGGTGTTGGGGGCGATGCTGTGGTGGTCTGCATCCACCTCGTGGTGGCTCAAGCAGGTGATGACACTGGTGTGACACCGTGGCACCACCCCAAAAGCAAAGTCACAGAGCAGATCTGGGCATCTTATCCAGCCTCATCCAAGAACCCAAATCACCAGGCAGGGTCAAGGTCAAGCTGTTTTATCACTCTGCAGTGTCCCCCTGCTTCTGGGGAGGCAGGCTGGCATCAGAGGGGTGAGTACCCACTTCACTCCTGTGAAAAGCTCGACAAAGCAGCCATTTGTGTTTGAAGCTCCAATCTGCCAGTCCTGTGCTGCAGCTTTAGGAAAAAACTTCCTTGCAGCTTTTCTGGCTCAGCCATGTGGTGCTGAGCTCTGGCAGCAGGGACAGCACTGTCCAGGCACAGGGACGTGCCCATGCACTGCCAGTGGCTCAGAGCTGCATGCCCCAGGCTGCTGCTCTCCCTTTAAGGCCTGGCAGCAGCTGATGGCCACGTGTGCACTGCCTTGGCACGCTGTCCGTGCCCTCTGCGCGGCAGGCACAGGGACGGCCAGCGCACCAGCTCGTCGGCTGTCCCCTCTTCGGTGGCTGTCCCCCACGCTGGCGGCTGCTGGTGGCCGGCACAGGATGAGCGGGTGCCCAGTGGGTGCTGTGTGGGGTGAGGGTCACCATGCAGGCAGCAGGTGAGGGGCTGCCCACTGCTGTGCCCCACCATGGCCCCAGGGATTCCCTGGGATGCAGGGTGGATGACTCCTGCCCTCACTAAGGGCTCCTCTCTGTGCTCTCCTTCCAGGTTTCAAGTGCCCCATTTGCTCCAAATCTGTGGCTTCTGACGAGATGGAAATGCACTTTATCATGTGTCTGAGCAAACCTCGCCTCTCCTACAACGGTAAGGGCCAGGCTGTGTGGGGGACACGGCGTCCTGCCCCCCTGGGATGGCTCTGGGTGGCTGAAGAGACGTTTGCTGCGGGCAGGCGGCTTGGCTGGGCTTCCCAAGAGGGCTGTGCTCTGGCAGGATGGTGCTGCTCCTCTCTGCTCCCCTGTCATGGCTCAAGCCTGCTCCTTTTGCTTTCGGGCTCCTTTGTAACACAGCCCCTACCCCGAGGGGGCCCCCTCCCCTCCCCTTGGTGCCAGAGGGAGCCCTGCTGGCGCATGTCCTCCTGGGCTGCCCCCCAAAGAGTCATTGCCTTCCTCCCCTCCTTGCTGGCCTTGAGCACTGGGCTGCAAGCTCCAGCTCCAGCATCTCCCACCTCTCTGCTGACCACTAGTGTGGGAGTGATGCCCTACTGGTTGGTGATTTTTGGAAGCCAGGGGTAAGGGTTGTGTTCATTCCAGATGCCCCAGACCCATGTCCTCCCTGTGCCTCCACAGGAGCCTCCTGCCAGTGTTTTCCAGCACTGTTGCCATTCCACCCCATCCTGGCTGCCCCCACAGCAGTGACCCTGGGCTCCACTCCATCCCAGGGAGGGGAGTGCTCTAGTGGTCCCTGTCTCACTGCTGCCCTGTCCTCCCCTCCCAGATGACGTGCTGACCAAGGACGCTGGCGAGTGCGTGATCTGCCTGGAGGAGCTGCTGCAGGGGGACACGATAGCCAGGCTGCCCTGCCTCTGCATTTATCACAAAAGGTACCATGAGGGGACAGCCAGGCGGGTGGCAAGGGGACAGGCAGGGACACCTGAGGCTCAGCAGCATGGTGGTAACATGCTCTCCTCTTGCAGCTGTATAGACTCATGGTTTGAAGTGAACAGATCTTGCCCAGAGCATCCTTCTGATTGACCCGCCGAGCGTGCTTGCTGACTTCTCTCTAAGGTGAGCCTGTGGTGGGCTGCTCAGAAGGGACATTCCCATGCTGGGTTTAAATCCAGGGCTGGAAGTGGAGGACAGGGTGGGATAGGGCGGGACGTGACAGCCAGGGCTCCTGCTCCTCACCCGGGACGGTCTCTCTCTGCCTTTGCAGGGCACCTTGCTATACCTGCTGTACCTCCTCTCCCCGTCCCCCCTGCCCCGCCTGGAGTTTTGGGCTGACTTTAAATTCCTCGAGAAGACAAAAATAAAACCCAGAAACTTGAATCCACTTGGGACAACGGCGCAGTTTTTATTTTATTTTATTATTTTTATTTGTTCTGTTGTTTTTCTGCTTTTTGTTTTGTTTTGTTTTTTTTATTTTAATTTAAAAGACTTAAACAAAACGAAACATCCAGGAGACGACAGTGTGAGAAAAGCGGAGCAACCTGCTCTCCCCTCCTCAGCCGCTGGTCACCAGGAGAGCTCTGCCTGCCAGGGAGGCCCCGGGGACGCCCTCGGCCGAAACCCTGCCATGATGTTTGGCTTTTGTCCCCGAACCGAAAGGGGAAAGCTGCCGGGGGACAGCCGGCCAAACGGAGCACGCGGCATTTCTCACCGGCAACCCCCCCACCTCCCACCCGGACTCGCCCGGGGGCTCTGCTCGGTTTTTTTGCACTGACTAAACGGGAAATTCCTCCTCTCTCCTATCTCCCTTTTGGAGATCTCCACCCCGGGCCCCAGCAGCGTTGAGATGGGGACTCTGCCCCACGCCGGGAGCGGGGCCACTGCTCCCCCCTGCTGAGTTGCAGGGGTCCGTCTTTCAAGTGTTTACAATGAGAAAAAAAAAGGAAAAAAAGGAAAAAAAAAAGAAGAAAAAAAGAGAAAAAGGACAAAAAAAAAACCAAACAACAAACCACAACTGAAGCTTTGTGTTGACTGGCGTGTTCTTCAATTTGAGCTTCCCTGCCCCGGTGATGTTTACAGACTGGTCACTCTTTAACTCAGCTATAACCACTCAGAGACTGGAGAGCTGCAGCATCCCCGCCGCCCCTCCTGTGCCCCCTCGCCGGGCTCCTCTTGCCAAAACTGCCTCCCCTCTTTCTTTTCCATCGGCTTTGAGTTGGACCCTTTTGAGGAGGGTATGGGGAAGGCCCCAGTGGCCCCCCGGATGCTCCCAGCCACCCCTAGTCACAGGGGTGGCTTTGCTGGAGGTGCCAAGATGTTGTCATTTCATGGCAGTGACCCCCCTCGCCCATCCCCCTCCCCTCCTGGCGCGGCGGGCGCGTTTTCGTTGGTGAGACCTCCCCTGCTGGTGGCCGTGCCCCTGCGGGAAATCTTTCTGTATTTATATATTAAAAAAAAAATGGGGGAAAAAAGAGTTCAGAGCTTGGGGGGAGCTTCCTTCATTAGTCGAGGTGTTTTGATATGGTATTAAAACAATGTTCAATAAAACATTCACTGTTATTTTATTTCACTGGCTTTCTTGGTGAAGCAGTTGATGCCAGTGGGGTGCTGGAGCCCCCACCCACGCCAGTTCCCCTTCTGTGCCTGCCTTGTGGGGATAGCCACAGTAGTGCTCAGCAGGTGCCAGAGATCTCCCACCTGGCACCAGCAGCACTGCAGCTCAGGGGAAGTGGCTGAGGTGGGACCCTGACAGTCCTATCCTGCCCTGTGTGTGCTGTCTGGGACAGGGGCCTCCTGGGAAGGGGCTGGGGGGTCCTACCCCTCTAAATAACTTCACAGCACATGGACAGTGCGAGTCCAAAGGGTTTATTTGGGGTTTGAGTATCCCTGACCCCCAGAAGTGGGGATGGGGTGATTTGTAGGGACACATACAGTGGCACTGCAGGGCAGCATGGCCACCCTGGCCTTGACTCCAGGGGCTGAGGCTCCCCAGTGCCAGCTCAGTGCTGGTGCTCCCCCTCAGAGCACCTTGCCAGGGTTCATGAGGTTGTGGGGGTCGAGTGCAGCCTTGATGGAGCGCAGGGTGTCCAGGCCCTCCGGGCCCAGCTCCTCCTGCAGCAGTGCCCGCTTGCCCAGCCCCACGCCGTGCTCCCCGGTACAGGTGCCCCCTGCTGCCAGTGCCCGCCTGTGGGACAAGGAAGGACAGGGGATGGGGACATCTGTCTGTCCAGCCCCGGCCCCCCAGAGCACCCTGGCCCACCTGCCCAGGCGCTGGGTGAAGGCGTGGATGCGCTGGGCCTCCTCTGGGTCCTGGGAATTGAAGATGAGGATGCAGTGGAAGTTGCCATCACCCACATGTCCCACCATGGGTCCTGCAAGGCCATGGGTGGATGAGCTGTGGTGTGGAGGATAGTGACCCCCATCCCCTCTGTCCCAGGGGGCTGTGGCCCTGCTGACCGGTGAGGCTGGAGGCCTGCAGGTCCTGCTTGGTCTCCACCACCACATCAGGCAGGCGGGAGATGGGCACACAGACGTCCGTGGAGTAGCCCTGGGCCAGGGAGGGCAGAGCTGTGGCACTCAGAGCACCGTGGGCGCTGCTGCCATCATCCCCACCCTTGTGCCTACCTGGCAGCCGGGCCGCAGGGCCAGGGCAGCGTACCAGGCGTTGTGGCGCATGGCCCAGAGCTGCTCGCGCTCCTCCTGCCCCTCCGCCCAGGCCAGGCCGGAGCCACCGTTCTGTTGCACAATCTCCTCTGAAGGTGATCAGGAGCTCTGGGACAGGACCCATGGCATCCCCCAGGTGCCCAGCCCTTACCCACGACCTCCAGTACCCATCCTAGCCACCCATCCCACATACTGGGATACTCCTGGTCCCTCTGTCCCTTGTCCCTGGGACCCTGTCCACCACCCTGTGACACCCCTAGTCCCCCCTCCTTCCCATGTTCATGAGCCCCTCAGCAGACCCCCAGAGCACACACCCATCCCTCACAGTAGTGTCTTCCCAGTCCCCATCCCAAGCATCCATTGCTGGTCCCCTCTCCGTGGTCCTGGGCACTTATGCCTCTCCTCAGGACACCCCCGATCTCCTATCCCCTATCCATGACTCCAGGCCCCCAGTTCTATGCTCTGGTCATTTGTCCCTCATCCTGATGACCTCAAGGTCTCCAGTCCCCACCCAGCCCTGGGCACGCATCCCTCACCCCAGGACATGCCTGGTCCACTGTCCTATGTTCTGGACATCCATCACTCACCCCAGTGCTACATCATGGCCCCTCAGCACCCTGCTTCACTTCAGAACACCCTGATCCAGAGTCCCTGGGCACCCATCCCTCACCCCTGGGTGTCCATCAGGACCCCCAGCCCCAGTCACCCCCTCCTCCTTCCTGTTCCAAGCCATACCCGTCTGCTGCTGCTGCTCAGCCAGGCTACGCCGGGAGCCGTGCAGCTCCAGGAGGAGCGTAGCAGCCACTGGCAGCCTCATCCCACTGAAGCGGCCGCAGGCATCTGCCATCACCTCATCCAGGAACTCTGGGTGGGAGGAGGCAGGGTTGGGCTCCACCACTGGCACCTGGATCCCCACCTCTGGCTGGGGGCACTCACCGATGCGAGCCACAGGCACGGCGGCCTGCAGCACCTGCACGGTGCAAGCCACGGCCGCCCCCACGCTGGGGAAGGAGGCGATGGTGACAGCAGTGGCCTCGGGCAGCGGGTGCAGGCGCAGCGTGGCCTGAGTCAGGAAGCCCAGGGTGCCCTCAGAGCCCACGAAGAGCGAGGTCAGGTCGTAGCCGGCTGCCCGCTTCCTGCACAGAGCTGGTGAGCGGGCACCCACGTGGCACACAGCCAGCCCAGCACAGCCCCCCAGCCTCCCAGTGCCCACCTGGGCTGGCGCCCGGGGCCGGCCGTGTGGAGCAAGCGCCCGTCCGGCAGCACCACGCGCAGGTTGAGCACGTTGGGGCGCATGGTGCCGTAGCGCACGGCGTTGGTGCCCGAGGCTCCCGTGGCTGCCATGCCACAAAGAGAAGCGTCCGCCCCAGGGTCTGCAAGCAGGGGATGGGCAGGGGAGGCAAGTGGGGAAGGTGTCCCCTCCCGCATGGAAACCACTGGAACTTCAACCACAGCAAAACTATGGGCACCCCCAGAAGCAATGGGGCCGCTCCCACTCATATAGGAACCCCTGGGAGCATAGCACATGTATGGACACCACAGCACTCCCAACATTCCCATAATGTCCAGGCCTAAAGGAATCCCCAGCCCCTACACTGCTGTCACCCCCAGCCCCATGACTCCCCTCATGCCCACGGTACCGACAGGGAACCAGAGCCCGGTGCCACGCAGGTGCTTATTGAGGGCCTTGCGGGTGACACCTGGCTCCACAGTCACCGAGAAGTCCTCGAGGCTCAGCTCTGTGATGGCATCCATGCGGCTCAGGTCAAAGCAGACACCGCCCTGGCACAGGGGCACCCGGGGGTCTGGGCACGGCCAGGCACCGAGAGCCCCTGGGGGGTCAGAGGTGCCGGGGCAGCCCATACCTGCACGGCATTGACGCCTCCTTCCAGGCCGGTACCGGTGCCAAAGGGCACCATGGGCACACGGTAGCGGTGGCAGAGGGCTGCCAGCTCCTGCACCTGCCCCACCGCCTGGGGCCACACCACAACGTCCGGAGGGGCACAGCTGGGGGACAGGCAGCACCACTGGCCAACTGACTTATCCACTTGACCCTCCCCATGGCCCTTGCCCAGCCTGGCACTTGTCACACGCCCCTTGCCTTCCACACGGCCCCTTGTCTACCCAAATATTTCCCATTCCCAGACCCGGCCCCTCCCCTATGACCCCTTCCCCTTCCAATGGCTGTTGCCTTGCCCGGATCTCTTTTCTTCTCTACGACCCACCTTCCCCTCCCCAGGGCTCCCAGCTCCAGGGGCACTCACGGGTGCATGGACTCATCGTGGCCGTGCTGCTCCAGCACCGCTGGGGCCGTGGAGACATTGGGGGGCCCAACCATGGACTTCAGGGCCTCCACGAAGGCAGGGGGCAGCGAGGGCTGCGGGGGGAACAACGAGCACCCGTCAGGGATGCCCTGGGGAGAGTCTGATCGCGGGCACGAGGCCAAGTGACCACGTCAGGACATGAGTGGCCTTTGGAGCGCCGGACCCACCTTGGAGCAGCAGCTGCAGCGCCCCAAGGCTGCCGCCAGCGCCAGCACCCTCCGCAGGGCCATGTTGCAACACGGGACAAGAACGGGAACATGGGAACTGCACTGGACCGGGATATTGCCCTCCCCCCGCAGCCTGTCTGTCCCTCCCCCATGCTGACACCTTAAGGTGGCTCCAGCCACACGGAGTGTGTCCCTGGCAGAGGGACCTGGATCCCACCACTGCCTGTGCTCATGTTCCATGCTGTCCCCTGCCTGGGATGACTCACTGCAATCACCACAGCCCCTACCTTCACAGGTGTCCCCATGCCTGCTCAAGTATCCCCGCAGCTGGTCAGGGGTCCATGACCCCATAGGAGACCATGTGTCCCCACGCTCCTCCCTTTCCAGACAGGAGTCACCATGTCCCACTGCCCATCTGTCCCTGTTCCCAGCCAGGTGTCCCCATGCCCCCTGTCCATCTGTCCCCGTTCCCAGCCAGGTGTCCCCATGCCACTCAGCACTCCTCGACTAGTGTCCTCATGCCCAGAGAACTGACCCCCAGCCCACCGCATGCTCCCATCCTCAGCCGGGGGTCTCCCGGCCACCCGCCTGCCCCCAGCCCCGCTCCCGTGCGTCCCGGCATGGTGACAAGGACACAGTGCGCTCCGGGGGTGGCAGTGTTTATTGTGGGCCTCAGTTGGCCTCCAGGATGGAGTTGATCCAGTCGCGAAGCTTGGTGACACGGGCGTATACGGCGGGCGTCCTTGTGCTGCAGGTGTTGCTGCCCCAGGAGACGATGCCCACCAGGTTCCAGGCGCCGTCCTTATGGCACACCAGCGGGCCCCCAGAGTCGCCCTGCACGGGGCAGCGGGTGAGCGCCGGGGCGGGACCCGGGGCCGCCGCGGGCAGCGCGGGCCGGGAGCACCTACCATGCAGGAAGAGGCTCCGTCGCCACCGGCACAGACCATCACGTCGCGGATGCGGAAGCCCCAGAACTCCTTGCACTGGGTGTTGGTGAGCAAGGGCAGAGCCACCTGCTGCAGCACGGCCGGAGTGTGTGAGGCTGCGGGGAGAAGGGAGCGTCAGCGCCGGCACCGCCACCGGGAGCGGAGCGGGAATGGCGAAGGAGCTGGGACGGGGAGGGCGGGACCGTGATGATGGTGGGGATGGGGACAGGCATGGGGATTGGTGATGGCATGAGGAATGGGACTGGGATGGGGATTCAGATTCAGATTTGCATGGGGATCTGGATGGGAGGTTGCCATGAACATTATGATTCAGATGAGGACAGGCACTGACCATATGGATGAGGAAGGGGACAGGCAAGTCAGCGGACAAGGATGGGCATGGGGATTTGGATGAGGCAGGGGACAGGAATGGGGATGGGGACAAGAAAGTGCAGTTACCGCTGGAGTCAGTGAGCCCCCAGCCAGTGGTGACGCAGGTCATTCCCCCCGGGAATTCATCGGTGGCCTTGGGCAGGCAGACGGGGGACACGCGATCTGACAGCTGCGCCGGAGTGGCCAGTTTGATCAGGGTGATGTCGTCACGGATGGTCAGCATGTTGAACTTGGGGTTCTTGAAGACCTGAAGCACGCAGCAGTGCTCTCAGCACCTGCACCCCCTGCCAGGGCGCCGGGCACACCACAGGGATTGGTAGGGACCAGTGGGGACCAGTGGGGACCCTGGGGGGCTGCTCCTGTGGGCCCCGTGATGGCAGGGTGTCTGAGCTGCAGGGCCCGGTCCCTGGGATGCTGGGGAGCAGGGTCATGTCCCCAGGTCGGGATGGAATGGGCCCTGAGGCCTGAACCCCTATCCCTTGGGAGTTCCTGGGAACATGGGGACATCCAGGGGTCCTGACCTGAAGGATGAGTGGGAGCAGGGACACCCCAGGGGATTGCAGTGCAGGGATGTGGGACACCACGGACACCCTGGGGAACCCTGACCCTCCGGATAAGGGGAACCGGGGACTCCTCAGGAGCACAAACCCCAGCACAAGGGGGACCCCGACATAAGCCCCCAGGCCGCCTCTGGTGGCCGTGGCATCCCGCAGGCACACAGACCCCGCCCCGGAGGTACCTTCTCGATTTTCAGTTCCTGCTGATCAGGGCCGGGTGCGTCCTGGTCGTAGGCGCCCACCACCACGGTGTCGGTTTTCCTGGGCACAGGCGGGCACTGAGCACGGGACACCGGCACGGGGACAGCGGGTTCCCAGGGCACCCTGTGCCCGTGCCCAGCCCCGGCCCGGCCGGCAGCAGTGCCGGTGCCTACCTGACGCCGCAGTGGGCAGCGGTGACCACCCAGTTCTCGCTGATCAGGGACCCGCCGCAGAAGTGGAAGCCGTTGTTGCGCTGCCGGGGAGAGAGCTGCCCTCAGCACCCGGCACCGCCGCCGGCGAGCTCCGTGCCCGGCCCCCGCACGGCGCCCACCCCTGCCTCCGGCCCGCCTCGGGCTCTCACCTGCAGGGACACCTGCCATGGCCAGGACCCTGGCACCGCCGCCTCCCCGTTGACAATGCGGGTGTAGCCACGGACGACGGGTGTGATGGCGGGCACGCCGCAGTCTGCGGGGCACAGGCGGCCGTGGGACGGCGGCTCCGGCCACCCCGGCCCCGTGTCCCCTCCCCACCACTCCCGCCCGCCAGAACCCCGAAGCCACCCCGCCAAGCCCCACGACCCCACGCACTCTCAGGGAGGGCGGCACGGGCAAAGCCCGCCAGAGCCAGGCAGCTCAACACCCACAGCAGAGCCATTGCCACTTGTGAGGACAGACCTGCCCGGCACCCGGTGGCTCTTATATGCACCCCTGGGCACCTCCCCGCTGCCCCTAGCCTTGCCACCGCGGCCTTGGGAGATAGTGTGGCAGCTGGAACTTTCCATGAAATGGCCTGGGAGCATGGCAGCTGGAGCCAGTACTGGAACCTTCTCACACAACCCCTTGGTGTCCCAGCACCTGGACCTCTGGATGAACCCCTATCTGGGTGGCAGCCCGGCAGGCCTCTACAGACCCAGCCCTAGGTGAACTCTGTGGTCCTTCCAAACTCCACCACTCCGTGACAAAGTGTGTGGGCAGCCCAGAAAACCCCACCATATCTTTGGCTACAACTGCAGCAGCCTGAGCAGCACATCAAGGGAGGGAATTCTGCTCCTCTACTCTGCTATGCTGAGACCATGCATGCAGTGCTGTGTCCAGCTCTGGGACCACAGTTATTAAGGACATGGGCCAGCTAGAATAGTTCCAAGGATGTTTAGGAGCCAGCATTTAGTCCAGGCCAGTGCTGGCCCACAGCCATAGCCAAGGATACTGGCTCCAGCTGCCATGCTCCCAGGCCATTTCATGGAAAGTTCCAGCTGCCACACTATCTCCCAAGGCCGCGGTGGCAAGGCTAGGGGCAGCGGGGAGGTGCCCAGGGGTGCATATAAGAGCCACCGGGTGCCGGGCAGGTCTGTCCTCACAAGTGGCAATGGCTCTGCTGTGGGTGTTGAGCTGCCTGGCTCTGGCGGGCTTTGCCCGTGCCGCCCTCCCTGAGAGTGCGTGGGGTCGTGGGGCTTGGCGGGGTGGCTTCGGGGTTCTGGCGGGCGGGAGTGGTGGGGAGGGGACACGGGGCCGGGGTGGCCGGAGCCGCCGTCCCACGGCCGCCTGTGCCCCGCAGACTGCGGCGTGCCCGCCATCACACCCGTCGTCCGTGGCTACACCCGCATTGTCAACGGGGAGGCGGCGGTGCCAGGGTCCTGGCCATGGCAGGTGTCCCTGCAGGTGAGAGCCCGAGGCGGGCCGGAGGCAGGGGTGGGCGCCGTGCGGGGGCCGGGCACGGAGCTCGCCGGCGGCGGTGCCGGGTGCTGAGGGCAGCTCTCTCCCCGGCAGCGCAACAACGGCTTCCACTTCTGCGGCGGGTCCCTGATCAGCGAGAACTGGGTGGTCACCGCTGCCCACTGCGGCGTCAGGTAGGCACCGGCACTGCTGCCGGCCGGGCCGGGGCTGGGCACGGGCACAGGGTGCCCTGGGAACCCGCTGTCCCCGTGCCGGTGTCCCGTGCTCAGTGCCCGCCTGTGCCCAGGAAAACCGACACCGTGGTGGTGGGCGCCTACGACCAGGACGCACCCGGCCCTGATCAGCAGGAACTGAAAATCGAGAAGGTACCTCCGGGGCGGGGTCTGTGTGCCTGCGGGATGCCACGGCCACCAGAGGCGGCCTGGGGGCTTATGTCGGGGTCCCCCTTGTGCTGGAGTCCCCGGTTCCCCTTATCCGGAGGGTCAGGGTTCCCCAGGGTGTCCGTGGTGTCCCACATCCCTGCACTGCAATCCCCTGGGGTGTCCCTGCTCCCACTCATCCTTCAGGTCAGGACCCCTGGATGTCCCCATGTTCCCAGGAACTCCCAAGGGATAGGGGTTCAGGCCTCAGGGCCCATTCCATCCCGACCTGGGGACATGACCCTGCTCCCCAGCATCCCAGGGACCGGGCCCTGCAGCTCAGACACCCTGCCACCACGGGGCCCACAGGAGCAGCCCCCCAGGGTCCCCACTGGTCCCTACCAATCCCTGTGGTGTGCCCGGCGCCCTGGCAGGGGGTGCAGGTGCTGAGAGCACTGCTGCGTGCTTCAGGTCTTCAAGAACCCCAAGTTCAACATGCTGACCATCCGCGACGACATCACCCTGATCAAACTGGCCACTCCGGCGCAGCTGTCAGATCGCGTGTCCCCCGTCTGCCTGCCCAAGGCCACCGATGAATTCCCGGGGGGAATGACCTGCGTCACCACTGGCTGGGGGCTCACTGACTCCAGCGGTAACTGCACTTTCTTGTCCCCATCCCCATTCCTGTCCCCTGCCTCATCCAAATCCCCATGCCCATCCTTGTCCGCTGACTTGCCTGTCCCCTTCCTCATCCATATGGTCAGTGCCTGTCCTCATCTGAATCATAATGCTCATGGCAACCTCCCATCCAGATCCCCATGCAAATCTGAATCTGAATCCCCATCCCAGTCCCATTCCTCATGCCATCACCAATCCCCATGCCTGTCCCCATCCCCACCATCATCACAGTCCCGCCCTCCCCGTCCCAGCTCCTTCGCCATTCCCGCTCCGCTCCCGGTGGCGGTGCCGGCGCTGACGCTCCCCTCTCCCCGCAGCCTCACACACTCCGGCCGTGCTGCAGCAGGTGGCTCTGCCCTTGCTCACCAACACCCAGTGCAAGGAGTTCTGGGGCTTCCGCATCCGCGACGTGATGGTCTGTGCCGGTGGCGACGGAGCCTCTTCCTGCATGGTAGGTGCCCCCGGCCCGCGCTGCCCGCGGCGGCCCCGGGTCCCGCCCCGGCGCTCACCCGCTGCCCCGTGCAGGGCGACTCTGGGGGCCCGCTGGTGTGCCATAAGGACGGCGCCTGGAACCTGGTGGGCATCGTCTCCTGGGGCAGCAACACCTGCAGCACAAGGACGCCCGCCGTATACGCCCGTGTCACCAAGCTTCGCAACTGGATCAACTCCATCCTGGAGGCCAACTGAGGCCCGCAATAAACACTGCCACCCCCGGAGCGCACTGTGTCCTTGTCACCATGCCGGGATGCACGGGAGCGTGGCTGGGGGCAGGCGGGTGGCTGGGAGACCCCCGGCTGAGGATGGGAGCATGCGGTGGGCTGGGGGTCAGTTCTCTGGGCATGAGGACACTAGTCGAGGAGTGCTGAGTGGCATGGGGACACCTGGCTGGGAACGGGGACAGATGGACAGGGGGCATGGGGACACCTGGCTGGGAACAGGGACAGATGGGCAGTGGGACATGGTGACTCCTGTCTGGAAAGGGAGGAGCGTGGGGACACATGGTCTCCTATGGGGTCATGGACCCCTGACCAGCTGCGGGGATACTTGAGCAGGCATGGGGACACCTGTGAAGGTAGGGGCTGTGGTGATTGCAGTGAGTCATCCCAGGCAGGGGACAGCATGGAACATGAGCACAGGCAGTGGTGGGATCCAGGTCCCTCTGCCAGGGACACACTCCGTGTGGCTGGAGCCACCTTAAGGTGTCAGCATGGGGGAGGGACAGACAGGCTGCGGGGGGAGGGCAATATCCCGGTCCCGTGCAGTTCCCATGTTCCCGTTCTTGTCCCGTGTTGCAACATGGCCCTGCGGAGGGTGCTGGCGCTGGCGGCAGCCTTGGGGCGCCGCAGCTGCTGCTCCAAGGTGGGTCCGGCGCTCCAAAGGCCACTCAGGTCCTGACGTGGTCACTTGGCCTCGTGCCCGCGATCAGACCCTCCCCAGGGCATCCCTGATGGGTGCTCGTTGTTCCCCCCGCAGCCCTCGCTGCCCCCTGCCTTCGTGGAGGCCCTGAAGTCCATGGTTGGGCCCCCCAATGTCTCCACGGCCCCAGCGGTGCTGGAGCAGCACGGCCACGATGAGTCCATGCACCCGTGAGTGCCCCTGGAGCTGGGAGCCCTGGGGAGGGGAAGGTCCACGGGAAGGGTCGTAGAGAAGAAAAGAGATCCGGGCAAGGCAACAGCCATTGGAAGGGGAAGGGGTCATAGGGGAGGGGCCGGTTCTGGGAATGGGAAATATTTGGGTAGACAAGGGGCCGTGGGGAAGGCAAGGGGCGTGTGACAAGTGCCAGGCTGGGCAAGGGCCATGGAGAGGGTCAAGTGGATAAGTCAGTTGGCCAGTGGTGCTGCCTGTCCCCCAGCTGTGCCCCCCCGGACGTCGTGGTGTGGCCCCAGGCGGTGGGGCAGGTGCAGGAGCTGGCAGCCCTCTGCCACCGCTACCGTGTGCCCATGGTGCCCTTTGGCACCGGTACCGGCCTGGAAGGAGGCGTCAATGCCGTGCAGGTATGGGCTGCCCCGGCACCTCTGACCCCCCAGGGGCTCTCGGTGCCCGGCCGTGCCCAGACCCCTGGGTGCCCCTGTGCCAGGGCGGTGTCTGCTTTGACCTGAGCCGCATGGATGCCATCACAGAGCTGAGCCTCGAGGACTTCTCGGTGACTGTGGAGCCAGGTGTCACCCGCAAGGCCCTCAATAAGCACCTGCGTGGCACCGGGCTCTGGTTCCCTGTCGGTACCGTGGGCATGAGGGGAGTCATGGGGCTGGGGGTGACAGCAGTGTAGGGGCTGGTGATGAGGACACACTTGAGGAGCTGAGGATTGTGGCATGTCCATACATGTGCTGATTGCAGGGCAGTAGCAGAGAGGGTGCCACAGTTCCTGAGGTTCTGGAAGGGGTGGATAGCCAGGACCAGAAATGCTTGGGATCACGGACTACCATCCTCTCTGCCTCACCAAAGCCATAGGTCCCATGTTGTCCACGGTCCCTGGCAAGGTGCTGTGAGGGACACTCATCTGATACTGGTTCTAGGGCCACGTGGCCCCAGTTCCCTGCACTGCCACCCCTCATTTCCCCCCAACCCTCTTAGGCCCCTCCCTGGTGTCCCAGTAACCCTCTGTGCACCAGCAGTCTCCAAAGGCTAGGAGTTTTTTTTAGGATAGGATCTTCCTAGCCCTGCCACAGGGCCTCTCCCTTACCCCAGCAGGCACACAAATACCCAGGAGATAAGGGGAGTTTCTAGGCAAATCTTTATACTGCTGAGGGACTTGGGGCCAAGTTTTGGAGGGGGCTGCCACGTGGTAGCTCCGGGAACCAGCGGAAGCTCCCCCTGTGTTCAAAAGGCACCAATTTTTCGGTTCGCGTTTCAGTTACAGCTGGTACTGTAGCACAACCCAAGACGTGAGAACGCACAAGTCAGCCCCTTCCTGCCCCAGCAGCTCCCCACAACCCCTAACCCCCCTGGGGACCCCAATCCCCAGCCTCCAGCACACAAGGCGACAGTACAACCCATCTCTGTTACACTGTCCCACCATCACAGGGGATGGCTTCCACACCATTAGAATCTCCTGGCCACTGTGAAGTTCTTCAGAGTCCACAGGAGAGTCCTCCCGAGAGCAGAGCAGCCACAGCATCACAAAGGGCAGCTCAAGTTGCCAGGCACATCCTTGACTCACCAGAGACATGGCCCCATGCCCTTCAGCCCAGAATTGGCTGCCGGTTTTGTATGCAGAGAGGACAGTGGAAAAGGAGTGGACACAGATCCATCTCCCAGCTTAGCTTCATTATGGGCACAGCTCAAACCATTCCTGGCCCCTGGCCAGAGGGAGGAGGAAGGGGTATGATGGCTGCAGCCCCTCACCTCTATTCCCACAGAGCCCCAGTCCCCCGGTGTGCGTGGGAGTCTCTATGTACATGTCTGCTTACACCGGGTGGAGAGGACTTGCATGGAGGGAAATGCATATCTGGGGAAGGGTGGAGGCCAGAGAGAGGGGACAGTACCCCTGAGGCCATCACATGGCTGCCAGCTGGCCCAGCACCATCCTGAACTGCTGCGTGCTGTTGGCGAGGTCCTTGACACGCTCCACCATGTCCTTGGAGGCAGAAGGAGATGGGTAGTGGAGGGCGGCTGCCTTGGTGGTCATCACGATCTCCTTGAGCATCTCACAGAGGAGGTTGCTGTAGTGCATCACCTTGTGCTGGACATCCTGGGCCTTGGCCTGGCGGGACAGCGTGTCCCCAATAAAGACGAGCTTGTGGGCACTGAGGATGACAAACTTGCTGTGGGCCACAAAGATCTTGGGAGGTTGGTTGGTGCTGACAGCAGTGAAGAAGGCATCGACAGCATTGGTGAGTGTGGTGAGGTTGGCCTCGCACTGCTCCAGGTAGAAGAGGAGGAGCTGGCGGTCAGCAGGACACAGTGTCCCACCGCCCCGTGCGGGGCTGTAGTGCTGGGGGGGGCTCCAGTTGGACAGGTCGTTGTCGATGGGGCGCGTCACCTCCTGCTCCAGCCGCTCAAACTGCTTCAGCTGTGGGAGAGATGGGCGTGGGGCAGGGTGGCCACTGAGCCAGCACCTGCTCCCCTCCATGGAGCCACCAGCACAGGTGGCCATGGCCACCAGCCCCAGGAAACACAGTGAGAGACAGCACCAGCCCCAGGACAGCCATGCTAGGCTCTTCTCCAGGATCAAAGTGCCTACTCCCCTCTTTACTAGCATAGCACTGGTATGGAAGGCAAGGTAGAATGCACCATGAGAACATCCAGGGAAGAGGGCTGTGATCAGACCAGCAGCAGAGGTTACAACAGAAGCAAGACATGGGACCTTGTGCATAGTGGCACCCACCTGCCTGCCCCAGTGCCCTTACCTGCTGGTGCTCTAGCTGGTCCTTGCTCTGCCGGATGATGTTGCCTTTCTCCAGCAGCTCCTTCTGGGTCTTCTCAAACTCCTCTTTGCCCTGCAGGGGCATGACATAGAAGGGGTCAGCAACATAAGCCTTTCCAGGGAGCTCCCACCTGCCCTGGGACATCTCTGGTCTACAAAGCCCTCAAGCAGGAGGGTAAGAGCAAAACTTAGGCAGAAGCAGAGCTGCCTAATCCCCCCTGTGCCAGAGAGCCACCATCATAAACACTCCCTGTGGGAAGCAGCCCCCATACCCGTGCCCACCTGGAGATGGACATAGTCATAATCCTCCATCCAGCCGCTCTCACTGTTCTCATAGGGCCCGTCAGGTGACTCCTGGGCCAGCAACTTGGGAGGGGAGGGCAGGGGCCGTGACTGGATGCTGCTGGCCTTATCAGAGGGGTGAGGGGGCCCATGGCCACCACTCTCCACTGCTGGCTTTGTCCGTTTGAAGAGAAGAGAGGCATTGCCATGCAGGAAGGAAGCCAACTGCTTAGTGTCATCAGGAACACCACGCGAGTGCATGATGAAGTGCTCCAAGTCATCTGTGCCTGGCTTGCTGCTGGCCAGAGCACTGGGGGCCCAGTGGCAAGCGTCCAGCGCTTGGCCGTGCCGTGCCAGGGCCTGGTAGACCTCCTCCATCTTTTGCAGCTGCTTGCTGAGCTTGGTGTAGAGAGAGCGGTCAGAGGCCTGGGCAGCATTGCCCACTGCCCCCCGGGCAAACTCCAGCAGGTCCCGGAGGGCCGTCCGGACACCCTCAGCCGCCCCACGGATGTTGGCAGCATTGGCCTCCATGTGCTCGGGGCTGCGCCAGTTGGTGCTGATAAAGGACATGAGGTAGGAGACAGCGCTGCTGACGCCACTCTGGAGCTTGGCCAGTGTCTCCATGGCGGCATCCAAGTCCAGGGAAAACTCCTTGCCGGCTCCCTTAGCCGGCTCCTTCACAGGTACCACGTCCAGCGAGGATGTGGAGATGTTGCTGCGGGTGCTGCCTGTGCTGGAAGCCGAGAGGCGCTTGGCATCAGCACCTTTGGCCTCGCGGTCTACTTGTGGTGGGACATCGTAGATGTACTCGCCCTCTGTGTCCACAGAGCCTTTGCCTGGGGCGTGCAGGTCCCGGGGCACATCATACACCTCCTGGGAGGGGAAGGTGGATCCCCCCAGCTTCTTGAGGCTGGGGGGCACATCGTAGATCTCATGGGAAAGTGGCAGCTCAGAAGCACCTTTCCCAGCTGCTGGGGGCACATCGTAGACATCCTCTGGCAAGTAGGGCTCCTGCTGGGCCAGGATCAGGGGGTGGCGAGCGGGGTCAAAGGCTTTCTGCTTGGCAAAGGCGGGTGGCACATCGTAGGTCTCCTCCCGCGCTGGCCCATCTGGCACGTCCTTGCTCACCGAGGGGGGGACATCGTACACCTGCAAGGGCAGAGGAGTGTCACTGTCAGCGCTGCTGGGAGAGGTGGCCTGGTGCAGGTGTGGAGGCACAGGCTGGCTGCCCCAAGCTGCAGGGCATGCAAGTGGCAGCACTGAGCATCCAAGACTGCACTGGGATGAAGCCATGCACCCCAGGGGTGCCCCTGCCCTTTGGCACAGGAATCAAAAAATTCTAGAGCAGCCCAGGTTGGAAGGGACTTTGAAAGATCATCTGGTCCAACCTCATCCCCTGGATGTGAACACCCAGCAACCCATTCCTTAGCATTCTGAAAGTCTCCAGTGCCAGGGACACCACCACATCTTTGGGGAGACTGATCTAGTAAATTATATTTTTCACTGTAAAAATTTTTTCCCTGTAAAATGTCATTTTTACACAAAGAAGCTGGGAGCTTCCCAGCAGCACTTACAGTCTGGTGCAAGTTCTTCTCCACGCTGGGGGGCACGTCGTAGATCTCTTGCCCTGGGTCCTGCCCATTGGGACCCTTCACTGCCATGGGAGGAGTGTCATAGACCTGGAGAGGGGGAACATAGGACAATGTGTCAAGAGATGGTGTGGCCACCCACCTCCTCTCAGGGACCAGCTGGGAATGGTGGAGGTGCTCAGAAGTGGCACTGAGGTCCATAAAGTTTTGGGTGCAATTTAGCCTGGTATGGATTTCAGGCTGTGAAAGATCATCTCCCATTCTTAAGGGCAGAGCCAGAGATTCCCCCCTGACACTCCAAGCAGCCTCACCTCCTGGCTGAACTGGCTCGGGACCCCTCCTCGGACAGGTGGCACATCATAGATCTCCTGGGAGCCCGTGGAGATTAGGTGGCGAGGGAAATCATACTCAACCTGCTCACCCTTGGGGGAGTCATAGACATACACCTGGCCCACACGGGTGGGCACCAGCACCTGGAAAGAGGAAAAAGACACGATGTGGACACTACCGAGCATCTCCCACCCTGCATCATTCCCCCAAAACCCGGCAACAGGGCCAGAGAGAGGATGGTTGCTGGATTCTGTACTGGACTGCCTGGAATCAGGGTGTGCCCGGTGCCACGGGAGGGCGCTCCCCGGCCGGGTGTGCGGCGATGCCGGGGACGGGATGATATCACCGGTTATTTATAGCGGCGATAGAGTCTCAGCGAGAGACAAAGCCCGGCCGGCACAGCCGTGGCATGCAGAAAGCAACGGCCGATCCAGGCATGGGCCAGGGTCTACCAACACCTGGAGATTCCTCCCTACCCACAGCTCCATGCCTGAATGGGTCATTTCATGGTGACACCAGAGCGGAGAATAACCAAACCCGGAGGGTAATGGCACCCTACCCAACCAGGGCCAAGGAGGGCTGAGGTGTTGGGCTGGTTCTTACTTTTTGGATGTTTCTTGTGCCCTAGCTGTGATTTGGCAGCTCCCTCCCCTCACTGGCTGCTTCCCAGGGGTATGAGTTGGAGTGGCCTTCCCGGAAAACATGATACTGAAAGCACCTCACTCCTCTTCCCTGGGATGACGTGCCAGGGTAGGGGCAGAGCCAGGAGGCTGGTGTCCAGGATGGAGCCCTTAGGCTCCATGCTGGGGACAGCCTGGTGCCTCACCCTTGCCTCACCAGCGTACCTAGCAAGTACTGGCAGGCTGCCTGGCACAGTCGGGAAATGCTGGCACTGCCTGTCTGTTCCTGTGTGTGCTCCCAGGAGGAACAAAATCTCACAGCATTGTGCTGGGTACTACAGCTACTTCCACAGCTCCAGAACCTGGCACCCCAAAATAACTCTTGGGTTACCAACATTCTGTGCCCATACCAAACACACTGCCATGCCCTGGGTGACACCAGCAGAGCCTACGTAAGAGACCACAAGGACCAGAGTGCTGAATGCTGTGCCAGCCCCCAGAAGGGTAGCTCACACCCACCGGGGCACCTCAGCCACTGCAGGGACCCTCCCAGTGCATCCACTCCTGCCAGCAGTGTGGGCAAGGATGCCCACACAACCCCAGCAATGGGCACATGGGCTGCCTGCTCCAAGTGTAGCAAGCTGAGAAACCCAAGCTGTGCCACCCACTTGTACCCATAGACCACAAAGCACCCCACAAACACAACACACTCCCAAGTGCAATCTCCCCATCCTACCTTTCCCTGGGGCTTGTGCCCTTCCCAGCTCCTCATGTCCAATGACGGTGGCACCTGGTAGATTTCTTGAGCCTGACCAGCTGAAGGAGGAACCTGGTAGACATCCTGGGGGGGACTGGCAGAGCCTCCTGGGTATGCCTCTGCTGCCTGGCCCAGGGAGGGGGGAACCTGGTAGATTTCCTGTCCCGGGTTGGGGAAGGTGTGGGGAGGTGCCTGCTTCGGGTAGGTGGAAGGCTGCTTAGCTGGGGCAGGAGGAAACTGTCCAGTGGGTGCTGAGCCTGGGTAGAGACCCTGCTGTCCCTTGTTGGGGACTGGCATCAGATAGACATTGTCCCCTTGGGGGGCATAAGCAGGGTGCATGGGGGTGTACTGCGAGGCAGGCGACAGCGGGGTGTAGCCCCCTTGGTGGTGGAAGGCCAGAGCCGGCTGGGGTACAGATGGCTGCGGCGGTGCCTGCCCCTGTGCCGGGGCAGGCGCTTGCTGCTGCGGCTGCTTCTTGTCGTACATCCCCACGAGAATCTTGAGGCGGTTCCCGGGAACGATGCCCTGCCGGCCATGGAGCGAACAGAGCCACCAGCCATCCAGCCCCTGCGTGTTGCGCTCCAGCACCGTCATGATGTCGCCCTTGCGGAAGGAGAGCTCGTCCGGGGACTCGGCCACGTTGTCGTACAGCGCCTTGGCCAGCACGTTCTGGAAGAGAGCCCCGCGGCGGGGCGGTGAGCCGGTCCCCGCCGGCCGGTGGGGCGTCATCCCGGCGGGCGACAGCGGGGCGGCAACTCAGCACCGGGACGGAGCCCCGCGGGCCGGGGGTTTCGCCGCGCAGCTCCCGCCAGCTGGATCTTCCCGTTCCAGCCACCGCGGGATTCCTCGCTGGAGCAAAACCCACCCTTCCCAGAGGTGGTGCTGGGAAGGGGCCGGGCCCTTCCGCCTCCCCGGTTTCGGGGGGCCTCCTCTGCCTCTCCCGCCCCTTCCCTCCGCCGACTGGGAGGAAGTGCCGGGGCGGTGAGTCAGCCGTGGCCGTGGCCATCGCACGGCACCCGTAGTCGGGCCCGGGCCCCTTCCACCCCGTGGGGTCGCCCAGTCGGGCCTCGGCGGCACCTGCCAGCGCTGCTTGGGGCCGCGGCGGCGGGACAGGTCGCGGCCCGCCCGGGACGCCAGGTCCGGACTCTCGGCTGTCCCGGGGCCCTGCCCGCCGCCGGTGCAGCCCCGCCCGGTGGGGCAGAGGCCTGGGGAGGCCCCTGGCCCCGCTGGGCCCCCCGCGAGTCCCGCAGCTCCCTGACCCGGCAGGAGGGAGGGAAGGGGCAGGCAAGGCCTGGCCGTCTCGGAGCGGGGGAGCTCGGCCAAGGTCACGCCAGTGGGATCGGCCGCACAGGAGAGGCCCTGCCCGGGCCGAGCTGAGGGGGCTGAGGCCTTCCTCCGCCTCCTCGTCCTCCTCCTAAAACAGGGCCCCCCAGCAGCCGTTCCCCCGCACCCTACCTGTCCCCGCACACGCCCCCCGTGTCTTCCCCCGTGCCCCCGCTCACCAGGTAGTTCATCTTCCCGCGGGGCCGCTCCGGCCGCAGCGGGCCGGGTGCGGGGCCGAGGGCCGGGCCGGGCCGGGGGCGGCGGGGCCAGGGCGCGCGGGCGGCGGCGGCGCCGTAGGGATCGTTATAGCGCCGCGCGCGCCCGGCCCGGCCGCTCCGCCCGCCCCCATTGGCTGTGCCCGCCCGGGGGGGCGGGGCCCAGGGCGAGGGGCGGGGAAATGGGCGGGGTCTCTGGCGAAGGGCGGGGCGGGCACGGGGGCGCGGGTTGAGCCAGGCGCGTGTAAAGGGAGAGGGACGGCTGTGACACCGGCCCGGAGGGTGTGACACCGGCCCGGGGCTGTGACACCGGACCGGGGCTGTGACCAAGGGCGACAAAGGGTAAGGGGAGCGGAACAGGCGTGCAACAGATGTGCGCTGAAGGGTGTGCACCAGGTGTTGCAGTGAGCCTGCACTCGGTGTGTAAAAAAGGCTATATGTAATGACAAGTGAAGGAAAAAGGCTCTGCAATGGGTGTGTAATGATAAAAGGCTATTAAAGGTTAATGGGTATGTAATAGGTGTGCAATGGGTGTTTAATAAAGGGTAACAGTAAGGTAACTGGGGAGTTCTGGGGTGTGTAATGGGGATGGTGTGTAATAGCAGGGGCATACAAGGGGCAGGTAATGGGTAGCTGTAGGTGCAATGGCTCACATGGCACACCCTGGCACACATGGGACACCTGGCACAAAGGGCACACCACGGTACCCGTGGCACACCACAGCTGCCTCTCTGGCCTGCTCCAACAGCCTGGCAACATGGGCCAGGGACAGCCCAACAGTTGGTAAGCCTGGGTTTGGCATCTCAGTATGCTATACCACAGTCCCTGCCACCATCTGCAGAGAGCCGGGAGCAGGCTGGGAGGGCGGCTGCAGCTGGGAGCTGTGGGAGGCACACATGGGGCTGCGTGGGGGCACAGGACCTATGGACACGCACAAGCTGCATGGACACCCATGCTGCTCCCCAAGCGTGAGAGAGCCAGAGCACATAGGGAGCCAAGGGAAGGGACAAAAGGGGTGCCTGCAGCCAGTGAGCTCATGGGCAAGTGGGCAACGAGTGGGCCTGTGTGAGAGCCGCAGGCCAGTGAGCGAGTGGTGCATGTGGAGACAGGCCAGGAATGTGTCCTGACTGTGCCCGTGCCTCCTGGCCTCCATCCCCATCACGGCATTTCCTCTCACCCTCCGGGGTTACTTTCAGGCCACACCAGGGTGCAGCGGCAGAGCTGAGGCTGGATTGCAAACACATGCCCTCCCCCAGAAAGCAGTACTTGAGCCACCACCAATGTCCCCAGCTTGGAGGCAAGTGTCCCTGTGTATCAGTGCAGAAAGGGAAACTGAGGCACAGCTGTGGGTGGGAGACATCCGGTGGTGGCAGGGACTGCGGTCAGCCCACAAACCGCAGCTGCCCTGGCGGGCGCAGCCTGAACACTGTGGTTTCCTCTTGTTGGTGACAGTGGTGACAGCACAGGCACTGAGCACTGGGAGCATCCTTGGGATGGCCTCCAGGCTCCCCAGCCTCTCTTCTGCCACTCTGCAGCTGATCCCAGGAAACCGGGGTGTGTTTCCCTTTGAGACCCTGAGTCTAGTGTGGGCCCACCACAGTGACAATTTCCTGGCATCCCTGAGGTGTCCCCAGGGTGAAGCTGCTACCATATGACTTCAGGCAGGTGCTGAGGGGCCATAAGCTTCTTGCTTTTGGACTTGAAAGCAGTGGGAATATCACCTTTCCCTCTCCCTGTGTTGATGCTCAGATCAAAGCTTTCACTTACAAACTCAATCCCATTTTTGGTCCATCAGAGCCAAAAATCACTGCTTGCATCTGCTGAGCACCCCAAGCTGGCAACAGCTCCTGAACATCCCTGCTTCCACAGCCAAGCACCCATGGGGCAACAGGCACCAGCAGGTCTTCCTTAGGCTTCTCCTACCTTTGAGAAATGAAATGCCAAAAAGAAGATGAAAAGTGGAGCATTACAGGGGCCCTGCAGCACTGGGGATGCTCAGAGCTGGATTGGCTGCCAGAGCATCCCTGTGCTGCTGCTGGTGGCAGTCCCAGCAGTCCCACGCTGTGATTCCCTGCCAGCTCCACTGGACACAGTGCTGGGTGCTTCGGGATGGATGCTCCTTGGGATGCAGGTTGCCCCAGCAACGGTTGCTATGGAAAACACTTCAGTGGCAAATTTTCCAGCCATATTCACGTGTCCGTCATTGTCTTCCGGAGAGTCCCTGGTGTACGGTGAGCCAGGCTCCGCACGGGCAGGGGACTGGCTGGGCTGGGCCCACCTATTCCTGGCTTTTTGCAGCTTTTCCTGCTGGCTATGGTGTGAGAAGGTATAAGAGGGCTCCAAAGTGAGATTTGGGGGAGCATGGCAGATGTACAACAGACAAGGGGAACAGGCTGTGCTGAGCCATGCCATATTAATTGGCTAGCAGCCAATTAATGTCCCATTGGCCCAGCTGTGCCCCAACTATTGGATGAGATTAATTTTGGTGAATCAAATGCAGGGCACAGCTCTGGGACAGTGGGACATACCAGGAAATGGGCTGGCACTGGGATGTTTGCTGGGACCAGCAGCTTCAGCTGGGTCATCCTGCTCCTGCCCACAGCCCTGCCAGGCCTGTGCTTTGGAAAGCTGCTCCCCACCTCCTGGAGCAGCAATAGGATTACACAGGACTGAGTCTCCTAGCAATGAATGAAAAAATAAATCCTATAAGGCAGGACAGGATTTATTAGACTTCAATATTCTGGAAATAATGAGGACATTTCTCTTGGCTTGTAATATCACGGGACCCAACAGGATCACAACCAGGATTTATCCCTGTGCTTCTCTGTGGCACTGGGTTGGTTCTTAGCTGTGGAGAGAAGATGCGGGGGGAGGCTGCTTGCCTTTCCAAAGAACAGGACTGCAGGGCACCCCCTCATCTCCAGCAAAGCCTAGGCAGACCGCAGGCCTCAGGCTGCCCCAACAGTAGCAGCTCTGTTTGTCTCCCCATTCATCCCTAGTGAGGGTTGGCGCTGATCCTCGCCCCCAGCTGGGGCTCACTGCTGGGAGAGGGAAGGGCTGACAGCAGGGAGGGCTGGCTGTGCCATCGCCATCAGCTGAGTTTCAAATGTCAGTGCCAGCACAAGGATGCCCCGGAGTGGAGACCCTCAAATGGGGTGGGAGACCCACAGGCCACTCCATTACTCCCCATTACTTTTGAACACACTGCAAACAGAATCCCACTGTGCTGCTGGGTGGGACATTGCTCTGAAAGAGAGGTGGGAAGAGGCTGAAAATAACAAATTGGAAAAGGGGATGTGATTATGCCAGCATCACCTTCCAGGTACCAGCTCTGCCCCTCAAGGAACTGCTGCCCTGGCTGCAGGGAGATGCTCCTAAGGTCAGCTCCATGCTCTGGTCCCTCCTTCTCCCAGCTGCCACACTTTGCCCGATGGCAGCTCTGTCCATGAATCTCATTGTGGTCCTTGGGACAGCCTGGGGCTACGGGATGCACTCCCAGCCAGCCAGCATTTAACCTCCTCCCATGTCAACATTTATTCCCGTGTCCCTTTCACTGAAGCAGCTTTAAATGCACAGTGTTACCTCCCTCTCATGATTCCCGTGGCCCTGTAACAGCCCCCACAAACTGCAGCAGATCAGTAAAGCTGAGCCTGTGGGTGTGGGTTGGACACAGCTGGTTTTACCATGGCCCCAGCACATGGATGCTATGGCAGAAGCCCCGACCATCAGGACACACAGACACAATTGGAGCCTTGTTTGGGGCTCAGCTGCACAAGGGGCCCCTTCAGGCGGCCAGGGAAGGGGGAGCTCCTCAGGGTGAGGTGATGCTGTAGCCATGAGGGACTCCTTATAGGACCAAAATTACCCCAAGCAAATGCCCAGGGAGGGTCCTAACCCACGGAGAACACGTGAGTTTCCCAGAGAAGACAGCTCAAGGTGGGAATGTCTCAAAAGATGGACCCACATCTGAGAACATTGCTCCTCACAGAAAGTGCAGGGCTGCTGGGGACATCAAGGGCTGGTGGGGATGCTGAGGGCTGGCGGGTCCTGGGGCCACCCCCTTTAGTGGGAAGGCGACTGGGCAGTGGAAATAGCAAGCAGAGAGGGGTTTTGGTTGTTTTATTTTTTCCTTCCAAAGCAGCCAAGCTGTGTTTTCTGGAGACCTATAAATCACTCCTCATCTTCAGGAAAGAGAGGCGAGGAATACATGATCCAACCCAGCAAAAACGCGGGACACTGGGGAGCGTGGAGGACGCCAGGAATCAGCCCAGGCTGGAGGCTGCCTCCCGGCCATCCCACCAAGCCTGCCCCAGCTTGCTGGGCTAGGAGCTGGCACTGCAGCCCAGCATCCTCAAGCTGAACTGGGCATACCATGCTGCCACGAGCTAGGGAGCCCAGCAGAGAGGGGAGTCGAAGCTCTTGGCCACTGCCATTACATTGCCCTTTTCCAGCAGGTCAGGTTGCTTCCAAGATTTCAAGCGTTTCCACATTTGCTCAGCTGAAAAGAAAAAACTCTGGACGGTTTCTGAAGAGCATAGCTGGGACTGGCAGGCAGGATCCCATAAATTGCAGGTCATCAATTTTCCCAGTTCACCAGCATACCAGGGAGGTTGTGCTGGCCACATCCCTCTAACACACCATTAGCGTGCATGTGAATCCAAAGCCAGCCCCAAGCCATCCAAAGCCAGATGCAGCCTGGAGCTCTTAATGCTTTTAAAAACAAGGCTGGGTTTGGTGCCTCTGGCCTTTGGGATCTCCAAAGGTACTTGTTGCATTTCCATACTGCTTTTGCTCATGATACAATGCACAGAATTATTTTCCCTTTCTTACCTACTTGGTGGTGCCCAGCTGCTAGAGCAGAAAGCACATCCCTAGAATACAGCAGGGATACTCACACTGCAGCAAAGGTTTTGGTTGGCAGCCCCAGAAGCCAGGTGCCACGGGGTCCCAGCCTGTGCAGGGCTGACATGACCCTTCCCTGATGCTATCCAGCATCACAGTCATGGGCGACACAGGGCAGAGATCTTCCTAAATATTTCCTCTCCTCATCAGCAACAGCAGAGCAGTAGGGAAATCATTTCTCTGGCTGCCTGCTCCGCACTCAGCAGGCCCAGCCCTCCCAGCCCTGCTTGTGGCTACCTCAGCATCTCACCATCTTCGGGGATTCACAGCAAAACAAGCCTGGGCTGCCTTGGGTCACTGTTGGGAGGGTCCCTGTAAGGAGGGCAGGACAGCACACAAGGGGAGAAGCTGCTGGAGATGGTCCAGCACTACCATTCTGAGCAGGAGAGCAGCCAAACTACTGCAGGAGCACCTGCCTTTCTCCACAGCCCACACTGAGGTGCTGCCAGGGCCATTTACTGACACTCAGGAGCCCCAAGCTGAGATATCCCCACAACAGTGCCCTGCACAGGGACTCTGGCTGTTTTTGCAACCTAAGCGAGAGCAGCAACTAGCTTGGAAGTGTATGGAGATGAAAACATGTCATCACTCTGTTGTTTTGTTTCTGTCCAATTTCAGGCTTGTTTAAGCAGGTCCAATACAGCTGATTCTGTACAGAACAGGGTGCCAAAGGCTGCAGCTCCCCTGAGCACGTGGTGTTTTTTTCTGGTCTATCCTGCAGCACAGCCACAGAGCAGGGGCTGACTCAGCAGCAGACAGGAGCCCAGGGCTCAGACCGTGCTCAGAGCTGCAGGCAAGGGGCCATGGCAGCCACAGCATCGCTCACCCTGTGAGCAGGAGGGATGGGGCTGGTGCTGCTTCCCCCCAGCACAGCACCAGCACGGGCTGCCCCACCAAGCAGGCCCAGAGCATCCCGTGGGGAAACGCTGGTGAATACCTCTACTCCAAGGATGTGCACAGGCCAGACATGGGGAGCTGCCCAACTCCACCGGAGCCAGGCCAGCAGGGACGGCTGGGATGATGGTGCATTGCTGGTCTCCAGCTCCAGCTGCTCCTTCCACACCCAGGCGCCTTGGCCTGCCCTCCCAGGCAGCTGCACTTGCTGGATGTCCCTGCGTGGCCATGCTTTGGATGAGTTTCCTTACTCCTGCAGCATTGCTACAGGACAACACTGACCTTGTCATCCCCAGTTCTGGGTTTCATTGCACCACCAGCCCCAGTAATGACAAGGGAAGGTGATTCAAGCACTTGCTCTGACCTCCAGGCTGCTTTCAGGGCACATACTGGGCACCTCTGAGAGAGGTTTTTATGACTCCTGTCAGACACTCCTTACTGTATGTGATCCTTAATTTCTTTGTCCTCTGCTTCCCGCACAAACCACAATGCCAGCATGCAGAAGTGTTGGGATGGAATACTTTATTCACGTGAACACTCAGATCCTGGCCCTTCCTGCCTGCTGCAGCTGCTCCCATCTTCTTGACAGCATGAACAAGGAAGGATTTCTTCACCAGCTTGCTTAACCCCCCCCCAGCATCATCAGACCCCACAAACAAGTACAGACAGTTTGGCTTTGTCTGGACAGGAGCAGAGGGCGGAGGGGCAGGGAGTGCTGCGGGCTTGGCAGAGCAGGCAGAAGGGCTCCAGCCCACAGCTTGAATATGCACAGCAGCCATGAAACCTTCCTGCAGCTCCACTCTCACCACCAAACATGCCAGTACTCTCCCAGCCTTGGCGGCTCCTCCTGCTGCCAGAAGCACCTGGGATTGGTAAAGGATGGGTGCTACCACCTCTTCTCCTTGGAAAGCTGTTGCCAGAATTACACCAGTGTCTTCTATCAGCTGCTGGGCCATTTAACCCTCAAAGTGCCTCCTGTCCACTGACAAATACCCTCCCCAAACTATTACAGTAAAAGGAAAACCCTGTACGTTGAGACGTACAGGCTGAGTCTTGGGTAGAGAACAGTTTCTGTGCTTGGTGGTCCTTGGTGGCCGGCAGCCCCCAGCCAGCCCTGGGGCACAGAAGGGAGCAAAATCCCCCATGGCCACCCCCAGCACATCAGGGCTTCATCCTGCTCAGTCTGATGTCACGTTCGATTTCGAACTGCCTGTGATCCACGCGCTCCAGGAACGCTTTCCTCTCGATGTACCTGCAGGGAGGCAGAGGCAGAGGCTGTGAGCAGTGCCTGTGGCAGCCTGTGTGGCCCCAGCCTGGGGCAAACCCCACCTGAAGGGATGAGCAGGGAGGGAAAGCACTGTGTCTCCCTCCCTCTTTTTCCATGAAATGATTGCTCCACTGAACATCTACAGACACCAGAACTGCTCTGTGGCCTGCTGGCTGCCATCTGAGGGACTCCCAGAGCTCTGGTGGTCTCACAGGCTAGAGAACTGATCTGACTGATTCTGGTTCCAGCTCTTCTCCTACAGATGAGAAATGTGCTCCACCTTGAAGGGGATCAGAGCAGGCCTTTGCACCACCTAACAAAGCATCTCAAACCCAACCACAACCTTCAATACAAGCTGACAGGCCCACAATACAAGTCAGGAACAGGCATAGGGAGCATTAGGGATGCAAAAAGCAACACCCAGCGAGCCTGCAGCAGCTCAGGGATGCAGGCCAGGGGTTTCCCAGCCACAGACCAGCTTCTAACCACTGAGTATTTAGTGCTGCCCCTCAGCACGGCACCTGAGTGCTGCAAGGAAGAAGGCACGCCTACGCCTGGAAAAGCACCTTGCTCCTCATTAATGGCATGCAGCTGAATTTTAATGTAGTTCACTGCAAACCCTTGCCATAGACAGCCTGGGGCTGTGCTACTAATTAACCTACAGAAGGAGTGAAATTGCAATTCAAAACAGGAGCTGTAACTGAATCATCACAATTGTTTTGCATTTGTTCCAGGGTGGCAAACACTGGACTGCCATGACAAGGTCATTAAACTTGTGTGAGGAACCACTGAATTTGGCTGTTCTGTCAGTCACTGCTTTTCCTGCTCACCAGAGCAGCCCACTACTTGAAAGCAAGACCAAATCCTAAGGGAAGATGAGCATCTCAGGCTCTGCAGGTTTTCCACGCTGCGGGGTGGTGTGCATGAAAGTGCCCAAGGCCCGCATGGGAAGGTTAAAGACCTCTCCCACCAGTGGTCTCTCTGAGACAGATGAACATTTGGTGATGAGGTCCCTGCAAGGTCAGGCTGAATGGGGCTCTAAGAATTCTGATCTAGATAAAGAATTCCTGCTCACTGCTGGGGGTTGGATTAATTGGCCCTTAAAAGTCCCTTCCAACCTGAACCGTTCCGTGATTCTGCGATTCTTTATGCTACAACTATTGAACCTGTACTGAATGTGTTCCCAGCAGGGAGCCTCTGCCCTTGCTGCAAGGGACAGCCCTGACACTCCTGCCCACCCGGTCATCATTGGAAATGAATTAATCCAGATTCATTTCAGTGAGTGATTCCCCCAAGCGGGTGAGCAGCCCCATGCGTCCCTGCTGCCACCCACGCCCATCGCAGCTCTGGCCCGTCTCGTGCTGACACAACTGGGTCAGCTCATTTCCGCCGGCTGCGAGGGGCAGGGACCAGCATGGTGCAATGCAGGCCAAGAGCTGGCTGGGAGGAGATATTTTTGTGGCCCCTGCCCCTCACTGCTGGAGAAGGGCTGTGCACTGAGGCCCCCTCCCCACACTGGTTCAGGAAAGGCAGGCAGGGGAGTGTCGCTTCCCTTCATCCCTGTAAGTAGGAGGTGACTGGCTCCTGGGGCTGGGCTCAGAGAGGCCACAGGAAGGAAGCTGAGGGGTCATGCTGTATGTGCTCAGTGTCAAACTACTGGGCGTGTGGTTTTTCTCCCCCTCCACTGCTAAACACCAGCCACAACCCCAGCCGGGATGACAAGGACAGGAGTTACTGATGTTCATCTGGGAACACCCCAATGGCCTGGGCAGCAACAGCCCAACCTACTGAATCCAAAGCTCTTCTGGCCCCTCTGTGAGACCCATCTATCAACCCCAGCAAGGGGTCAGTCTCTTTCTTCTCCTCTTCCCCCCTGACTGCTGTGCCTCTCCGGTGGGCAGGGCCTGCCTCCTGGGGGCTCGATATGGATCATGAACCAGGAATGTGGTCTCACAGCTGCAGCCAGCAGCACTGCATGGAGGAGGAACTGCCACCAACGTCATCCCACGGCGTTGTCCTTGGCTGACCACAGTAAAGTGCTCTAGGTACCAGAGCAGATGCCCCAGGCACTACCTGGGCATACACCGTGGCTCGTGGGGTTGGCTGGCTTGTGCTGCAGGCACACAGGGGCTGGAGGTGCAGACAGATGTGAGCAGGGAAGCTGCAGGGTCAGCACAAGCCCCTCCATGCCCTGAAGCCTGTGCTGGAGCTGCAGGGCAGCTCTGTGCTCAGCCAGCTCCGTGCAGCCAACACCAAGGCACCACCACGCATGGTGCAAAGTGCACGAGTGAGGCACAAACACCCGTCCTGTGCTTGTCTAAACAACCTTTGCTACCTGAATCAATAGCTTCCTGTAAATTATCAACCTGCCTGGAAACAGGGCAGCTGTGATCCACGGCAGAGCAAAGAAAACCCACTGGGAGCAAGGCTGTCTCTGCTAACAAGGGCAGCTGCAAGCTGCTCTGGGGAGGGTCTTTGGTGCTGCCTGTCCCCTGTCAGTCACCATCAGTCACCCGGTGCAGGAGTGCACGGGGCCGGCTGCTCCCCCATGGGGCTGCCCTACAAAGGTGGCCCAATTAAGAGGCCACTACGCATTTCCATTTATAAAGCACATCAGAGAGATGAACAGCAAAGGGGATAGCTGCCTCTGCTCCTTACTCCAGCCCCTCCTGTCAAATCCAGGACAGGCCCTCAGGACCTGATACAGCCAGGCTGTAAAAGCCCAGACTCTACTCCTAAGGAAATGCAAATCGCTGGATGGGGGCTGGGGGTACAAGGGGTGGAAAATCAGAGGCAAGGGAGGACAGAGCCATGGGGCAGCACATGTCCCCTCTGTCTCAGGAATTCTAGGCCCAGGCTGTGGCTGGCTGATAACCAGCACTGGCAGCAGAAAGATGCCACAACCCCACTGCTCCCCTGGTTGCCATGTTCTGGTGTGGCTGCTGGAGAAGGGCCAGGGAGGTACGAGGAGCTCTGGGCTGCAGCAACTTCCACAGGCTTAGCACAATAAAGGAAATCAGCCTGTCTTCTCTCCTGAGCAAAAAGTAAAGTTTCCTGCCTTCCTTGAGACACACACAGACCATCTCTGTAAGTGCACAGGATGTGTGGCATCGAGCAAACATCTCCAGGAGTGGGCTGCAGCTTTCCTTTTCAGGCAGACATTTACAATCACACAGTAGGACACGTGGGGAGCAGAGGTTTCTAACAGCACCAGGGATTAAAGGCAGCGCCCCGCTCTCGCCTGCCTGGGTTGAAGGGTTAACAACAGCTCATTACAATTTTTATAGAGATGTGTAAATGATTGCCCACTGAAGGGTGAGCACAGTTGACATTATTAAAGGAGAAGAGGCAGCTGCAGAAGGGACAACAGGCTCCTGTGAAATGACCAGAGGCCGGCAGCAGCTGTGTCTGTGTGACCTGCCCCCCAGGCGAGATGGCTGCTCTGGGAGGGTACTGCACCCTTCACACCGAGGTGGTCTGTAAGCAGAAATGCAGTGGGCTGTGCCTCCATCGGTGCTCCTCCCTTCTCCCTTTACCTTGAAGGTGGAAGTAACTCCTAGTGAGCAGATACTCGGTTGATCCCCTCACACTGCATGCCTGACTAGTATAAACATACTCATAAGGAGTGTCTAAAGTTATCCTGGCATTATGTTCCTCATTTGTTTAATGACAAAAACCGCTTGCCAAGAGCTCAGCAGATTTTCTAGCCTGGGATGTGACAGGCAGCAAAACCCAAAGCCGTCCAAGATTAAAGATGCTCTTAAAATTGCTGCTCTGCTTTGCTCATCTTTTCCATGTGCTGATCCCTTTAGCCTTCAAGGACCATCACGTGAGTGTCATTGGAAAGGTTTGCCAGGCATGAAGAGCAAGCTGTCCTGCTCGGATGGGGTGGGAAAGGAAATGGTACTGGCCAAGAACAGTTGACATACTGGGTTTGGGCACACAAGAGATGACACAAACACTGCTCTGCCACGCCTGTATGTGGTGTAAATCATGCACCTCCTTAGACTTCAGGGATCTCAGAGGAACAGCTGCTCCTCTGCAGCACTCCTACTGAATTGCTCTACTTTTTCAAGGGTATGCATTTATTTCATGACCAGAAAAAGATCAGGAGAGATTTGATGGAGAAGGTGCGTTCGTGAAAGGGTGCAAGACCAAACTGAAAATATCTATTTGATAATTTGACAGTTATAAAATATCTGTTTAAAACAGAAAACCCAATCTGTTGGAATGCAAAAGCTTTGAGTTCTTCCAGTAAAAGAACAGCTTATAATAAAGTGTACATTTTACGAGCTGTCCACTAAGCTGGTTATGTTTTCCCAGAGCTTAGCAAAGCACTTGTAGTGGAAATGCTGCTTCTGATCTCATTATCACTCCCTGCAGTGCATGTTATTAACTTTCTGTTTTATTTACAGCATCACCATTTACTTTTATGATACTTCCATTAACTTCATTGGAGTGAACATTGCTTGATGCACACAACCAACGCCCAGTGCTGCCATAATCTTTGACGCACCTTGCCAGCTGCTCTGGGTTTACACAAATCTTTATGCGGGAGGAAGGAGGACAGATGCAGCTGAAACGTGTGATTTGAAGGACAGAACAAAACCCTCCGTACGTGAAAAAAGAAAACAGGACAAAGGCAATTGTGTTTCCTCATGGAGGGGCTGCATTAGACCAGTTCATGCTCTGTGCCACGAGCAGAAGAGATGACAAAGCCAGACATTGGCTGGACTTAGAGAACTCACAAGGTTGTTAGCAGAGAGTGATAGGTGTTTGCAGACTTACCTGTCTCCCTGTGACACCTACAGCAGCTACTGGCTTTATGTATCCCTAGAAAAAATCCCTAAGAAATCCCACGGGTTTTTGAACTCTGTAGCCAGCAATGGGCTTACCACATGTAAAGGAAGTGATGGGAAATTCTGGACTACTGTTAGGTAAAGCCCCTCTTACCCATCTTTCCCTCGGTTATGGATTGCCAGCTCCTCCACAATCCCCTCCTCCTCCTTGAAGTTCTCCCAGTCCAGTTTAGATTTCTCCAGTGTGCTCATCTTCTGCTTTTTGGCACCGATCTTCCCCAGGAGGGTACTCATACCGCTTGGCCTCTTCACCCTGACGGAGATTAAGGAGCAAATGTTGGTTAAATGCAGGGAGATGGCAATTAAAAACAGAGCTGAGAAACATCACACGTGAGAGCGGTGGCCTCGGTGGTGGTGAGCCACTGCCACCAAACAGATGGCCACCAACTCCAGGCAGCCTGCAGGCGGCAAGGTCACGCTTCCTGCAGATCCTGCTCTGCCGTTCCCCTGGAAGCAGCAGAGTTCATTACACACATATCTCAAGTGCTTGGTTTTTGTGAAAGGGCTTTTTCATTTATCTTCTTAAGAGAACAGAGAGCTTTCAGGCCAAAAGAGATCATTAAATCATCTAGTTTGACCCCTTGTATACACCAGGCCAAGCCATTCCACTGATCACCTCTGTGCTAAGGCTGCTTCTTTGTCTTCAGTTAAAGTGTTGTTTTCTGGAAGGCATCCAGCCTCAGTGCGTCACTAGTGCTGACAACACATCCAGGAATTAACCATTTACTTGGTACTAATGCTTGATTTTCTCTACTTTTAGGTTCTGGTTCCTGGTTCTTATTCTAAATCCAAGAACACTTTGGTCTCTAGGCAAGTCTCATTAGTGACGTACTTGTACACCACTAATGAACTTACATCTAAATTATTTTTATGCAAACAGATAGAGTTCCTTAAATACATTGAAATGTATTTTGCCCCAGCCCATACATCACTTAACATGTTTTGTCCCTCTGCTTACATTTCAGTGCTCTTTGAAGATGGGAGCACAGAACTGCCTCTAACTCCCACCCTTCTCCTGATTTGTTTCTGTCCAAGCATCACTTAAATAATCCTGTTAGGTGCATATTGAATCCCAGTGCACATGCACTGTGATCCCATACCATCTCCTGGGTCCCTGTTTGGCAGGAAGACCACTTTGGTCTTTCATCCCTTGTTCTTAGAGGAGTGATATCCCACCCGTGCGATGGGGCCCCCAATCTCCCCTTTATGCTGGGAAATGCACACACAGGGGCTCAGGTCAGCCGAGCTGCCCTCTAAGGAAGACAATTCTCAGGGATAGGAACCCGTAAAACAAACTTGTATTGACCCTTCTCAACCCCCCCCCAGGAAGGGGGGGCAAACAGCATCCCATTGAACTCGTGTTTACACACATTCCAGAGATAACTTCAGGTCTGCAGGGCCTTTGCCTCTGCAAGAAGCCAGAGAGGAAATTACTCTCGTTCCTGAGAGATGAAGGAATTTGGGAAGGGGGGCCCAAGGAAGGCAGCCAGGTGAGCATGGCAAATTGCTCTCAGTGCTCCATCAGTGCTCTCTGAGCACGCTCCTGCCCAGGGGTAGCTGTTCTTGGGAACGTATCCAAAGTTGTCCTTATCGGATCATTAGCATGGTTTATGCTTCCGTAATTTGCAAGCCTCTAAAGGAAAATAATTCTGCAGTTTATATGGAATTAAATCAAAGAAAATGACAACTCTGTAAGCCTCAGCCAGAAGACTCTCAATGAAAGAATGGCTGGCTAGAGTCACTAGGGGTTGCAGCTTCCTGACACAGATATATTTGGGATTAAGGACATCTTGGAAGGCTCCACAGCAACTGGACAAGGCTGCCTGCCCCTCCTCAATACCAGCCAGAGGAGCAGAAATGTCCTAGGATCTGGCCCTCTTATTTCCTTCAGTCCCTGCCCATGGCTGGAGCACAGCCCAACAGGCAGCAGTTGTTCACTCTGTGGGGACACAGAACAAGCTGGATGCTCTTTGATTCACCATTATCCCTGAACATCTCATCAAGATGTCTACGGCCCTTCACACCATGATCACACAATAAAACCTTGATCCTTGCTCAGCCTCCAATTCTCCCTTACTTTCCAAGGCATGATGGCTCCAGGTATCCTAATCTGCAGGTAGCAGGGAAGTGGTGTAAGGGGACAAAATGGGCAAAGATGTTCTCAGCAGAAAAAAAATTGGAGAGAGTGGACTACACAAGCCTTGATCAACCACCAAACCCAGTATCAGATGTGTGTTCAAGATGTGAGGGAGTCAGAGGAAAGGAGATATGACAAAGAATAAGGATGAACCAAATAAAATATTGGGCAAGCCTCCCCCATGGCACTCCCTGCTGTGCAGCTGCCTGGAAAGCAGAGCTCAGTGGTTGTGCACAGCAGTTCCTTAAATGCACCGGGAGGCCTTAAAGATGCCCTGAAACAGATCTAGGGAAGTGCTACGGCTGATCCAGCTGGCAAAGCTCCTCTGCCCCAAGCCTGGCAGGCAGAAGGTGTTTAAATTAACACAAGGTATTCAATGACACATTTCTCTGAATACACTTAACTTTCCAGACACACTTGGGCTTAAGATTTTCCTACCTTTGAAGTGGGAAAAGCAGGGATGTAGAAATGGAGGGTGGTGTCCCTTGCCCCAAGATTTCTCCTGAATGTTTTTTTGGGGCAAAAAACCCCAATGACCCAAGAGCCATCTCACCTATCCAAGGACACCCACAGCCCATCTGCATCCACTGACCTTTCCATGGGTGGAAGTCCACAGTCACTGTCACTTGAAATACAGACAGGTCTGACTGCAAAGGACACAGCCCACACCTGGAAAAATCCCACTGAAAGTTCTGGGATCTTTCCTGGGTGTTAGAGAAATCTCTGCCCTGCAGAGTGACAAGCAGGCTCAGAGGCAGGCTCACACATGCCCAGGCTGATCCTTTTTGGCTGAACCTCGGTCAGCTGCTGGCAGGGAAGGGCTGAGTTGGGACCAGTCAGCCAAGCTGGGCTGCTGAACATGTCTCTGCATGAAACACATACTGGGACCTGCTGACAGGCCACTGCTGTCCCCAAACCACAGTGGAGGATAGATAGGAGGGAAGGGAACCAAAGGCAAGATGGTTCATGGCCAGAGGTGGAAGAAGAGGTGGTGCTGGCTTCAGAGAGCAGGAGCTGCAAAAATGAGATGAGAGCTGCTTACGATGTATCTTCTCTTCCATGGAAATTTCTGGCATAAATTAATAACATTTGGATGCACACATCCATCTGTAATGGGGCTCAAGGCCTCTGTATGTCCTCTTGGCCATGGATCTCACGAATATTGTTTAAAACATATAATTCACTCCTTCCCTGAAGCTACAGAGTCTGGGCTATGATATGGACCTGCATAAAGGGCATCCAGATAATCACTAGAATACTCACAAGTCAATAGCTTCTTTAAGTCAAGAGAATATGACAAAAAAGGGCAGGCTATGTTGCACCCTTGTGTTGATGACTGCTCCAGAAATATTACCAATATCCAATATCAGTCCCCTGCTGGAAACTGGCTCTGGGCTGGACAACCTGGTTCCGCTCCTGTCTGGACAATTCTGTGCTGCTGCAGCAGGACCAAGCCTGGGCCAGGCAATGGGGCCAGGCACAGGCTGAAGGACATGTCTGAGTCTGCTGCTGAGTCTTCATTCCACGCTGAGCCTTTTATCACCCTGAATAAATCCAGCAAACCTGGGGGTGGGAATTCCTACACTTGTGCCAAAATGAAGTAAATGAGAAACATTAAAGTCCAATTAAAAACTTGCTTGGCCTTAAATGCCTCATCTGTTTAAAAAGCAAGTAAAGGGGCCTGATTAATTGCATTCACTGCCAACAAGAGGAATTATTACCCTTTTTGTACTCATTAAGGGTATCTGCTGTGGCATCTTTAATCACTAAGGCATTTAAAAGAGAGAAAGTAATTTGCTAAGACATAATGGATCCCAGGGATGAGGATCAGGACAGTCGCCTATTTAGGACACAAAGACATGCTCTGAATTTTCACAATTAAAAAGCACAGCCAAAGTCTGCTCCTGAACCAGAAAAAAAAAAAAAAAAAAAAAAAAAAAAAAAAAAAAAAAGAAGTGCTGGGGAGCTCTGCCTTGGTGGGGGGGATTCCCCTGCACCATCTAATGTTGTCAGGACAAGGACTGTGCCTGTACATCACCTGGCATGGTCGTACAGAGGGACAAGCAGCAAGCCATGGGCTCCCTTGCTGTCCCACTAGAGGTGAACATGCTCTGTATCCCTGTCCTTAACAGTTATGCTTCCCCCATCTTGGTGCAAGGCTGCAGCTGACCAGGGGCTTGGAAAATTGCTACTATAGCAGTGATAAAGTGTCACTGCCACGTGTCACTGCCACATGCCTGATGTCTTGCAACATGCTCAGCAGTGTCTGGGAAATGTATACCTGTTTAATGGAGGTGGACTTCATCACAAGCTTTAGAAAATAATCTTCCAGCAATTGGGAACCTGGCTACAAAGGTCTCCTAGTGCATCCCACCAGCCAAAGCAGGATGAGTTCCTCTCCCACCCACCCAGAGATGGGTGCTCTGAAGGTCTCCTGACACCATTCCCACACACACTGAGGTTTCAGTACTACATCAGCCTTTCACTTATGTAACTCTTCCCCAATGACTAAATTTCCTTGCTCAGCCTATGACTCGATATCTTCTTCCTGGTAGCTACTAAGAACAGATCACTCCCTCACTTCTTGCAGCAGCCTTTTATGTCTTTGAAAGATTTTCATATTGCCCCCCCCTCCAGCTTGCTCCTTCCTAGACTAAACAATCCTAGGTCCTTTCAAGCTTTTCTCATTCCTCATGGTTTCCGGCCCTCTGACCACTTCCACCACTCTCCATGGACTCAGCTATAGGCCCATAAATTCCTCAAAATGCAGCATCCAAAACAGGAATAGCATGAGTGATGGATTCACCAGCACTGGGAGCAGGGGAATGCTTCAGATGCCTGGGGAAGCACGAAGCTCCTTACACAGCCCCCTGTGACGTGTGCCTTCTTCACAACCATGTGACTGCAGTGACTCATGTTGAACCTGTGATTCACTGAGATATCTGTCTGCTCCACTGCTGCTAAGCCACTTTCTTCCTCCACCCATGCAGAACATTCCTGCTATCCAGAGGCAGAGCTCTGTGCTGCTCCTCCTGTTTGCCCTCACACTTCCCTTGACACAGTGCATCTCAGATGTCTTTGCAAATCAGCCTCTCCTGTCCACAACAGCCATGCTGCAGCTGTGGAAGAGGAACGCTAGGTAAAGCACCTCCTGTCATTGTGAAATACCTTTGGAGACTGTTTAACAGCTGAACCAGCACCAGTTGGCCTAAGAAGATCAAGGTGACTGGCCAGAAGCAGGCAGGAACCAGCAGGATCAGACTGCAGGAGCTGACAGATCACGTCCAATACCAAAGAACAAACTGAGCCCAAAGGACACTTACCAAAATGTTGGTCAAGGAGCCAGCAGTGTTCCTGGATTTAGCCTGACCTCCACCACTGGGGATCACAAACCCTCTGCTGCTCTGTTTCTGCTGGCTCCACAGACCCTGTGCTGCTTCTCCATCTGCCTTGCAGTACCCTCCTCACTGTGGGTAACAACTTCTGTAGCAGGAAGGCCCTACTTCTGTCATCTATCAGTACCTTAAAGAAGGGCTCAATTTGTAAAAACAAAATGCTGAAAATGAAAAGGGGTATTACTGATTCTTAGCTAACACTTCAATGCTCCCTTACCCCTCTTGTTATGCCACATTTTGGGGAAACAGTGTGAGCAAAAACACAGAAGAGCATACTCACTAATGTATGCAAATCACAAATGAGTTGCTTGTTTTTCCCCCACTAATGAAAACCAGCCCCCTGACAGCCCCAATTAAACAGTGGCAAATAACCTGCTCTGCCAATGAGGGTCTTGTGACAAAGCAGCTGCTGCAAGACTTGGAGCAAGAAGAGTATTTTTTAAAATTATGCTGATTCCATGAAGGCATCCCACACACTTTGCAGCTGTGGGGTAGAGGAAACAAGACAACAGAGTGGGGCAACTCCTCTGGCCTGATTGCAGGGTTTTGCACCTCCCAGAACAGACACTTTAGTGCTGGACACCCCATCATATTTCAGCACCCATCCAAAACATCTGGTGACTCTCCATGAGGCTGTGCAGAGCAATCTTTCCTTCTGCAGAAATAAATGTGGACTCACAGAGATGACATGACTTCATCAGTAGGAAATTCTGCAAGAGCAGGAAAGCTCCTGTGCCTTCTGCCCCAGCCCCTGGAAACAGATTACCAGAGATCACCTTTACCAATTACCATTTAAAAAGGCAGGTTACACCTACAACTTATAAAAATCCACTTTCAAGAAAGGTTCAGAACTTGGATGGATAGTTTTTATTGTGTGTTAGATGAAACTTCTGCAAGGGCAATTGTATTTATGATGTCTGGCAGAAGAGGGCAAGCAGGAGGCATCTATTCCCAGAACTCCATTCCCAGATCTCCAGCAGGGCTGAATGGCTTTCCAATGGCTTCAAGCAGAAGAACTCAACTCAAACACACACTACAACACAAATCACTTCTCTGCTGGCTCCCTGCAGTGCTGAGCAGCATGTCAGATCCCTCCATCAGGACAGGGTGCTGGCAAGTAGATGTCACCAAGTGCAGAAAGATGGCATCTCAGGCCCCAAAGCCCTTAAAGCACCATCCTGACCACCCAACCCTGGCTCTCCCACTGTCCATCTCCTTCCTCGCCTCCCTTCCTCACTGGAACTTGTGATATTTCCTTGCAGCACTGCAATGGCAGATCTGTTCCTGTCACCCCAAGTGCTTTGATGGCAGAGATTCAGGTGAGAAACTTGCCCACTCAGCAAAGAGAGGATTTTGGACATTGTAGTATCTCTTCCTTCCACGATCTGCTGTAGTTTCATTAAGTGCAGGAAATGGTTCTCATGCAAACTAACCACAGCTGGGCAACTGATGCAGCCAGTAAATACTTTCATTTTAATAAAGTGGAAGATTGCTGCCCAGAGCACCATGCCCTGCTGTCCTTCCTTCTGCGTGCAAGGGTAGGAGAGACACTGCACGAGAGGGATGCGTGCAGAGACCTGGCTGGTGCCCATGTGCCAGCTCTGCTGTTCACCCCCAGACCACCTTCCTCAACAGAGGAGTCAAAATGCTGGCAGGGAACAAGAGGGGCATGTCAGGAAGGCAAGTGCAGTGCCATCTGCTCCTTAAGGTCAGGATGGTCTGGCTGGATGGGGCAAACAGCAGCACAACAACAGTGCCTGGTATTGCCAGCTTGCAGAAACCTTCCCCAGAATGATATAACAGGTCTTGCTCTTCACCTAAAAGTGACCAGCTCTTCTCACCCCTAACTGCACATAACCAGCCAAGGACAAAAAGTCTTCCAGAAAAAACCCAACTGCATTTCTGCTTTCTCTCCCTGCCCCTACTTGGCACTGTTTCCCAAACAAGCTCTAGGGTGGATGCAGAGAGCAACCTGGCTTGTTCTCAGCTCTGCCTGTCACAACAGGTATTTAAAAAAGCAAACAAGAAAGCCTCTTTAACACCAAACAAACAAACATTGAAATCCCAGGTGGAAAAAACCAGAAAGCAAGGAAGAAATGAAGATAAAAGCAGGGTGGATGATGCTGGAGGGTTGGCAATGATCCTCGTTGGAGGGCACTGCCCAAGGCAGGCTGGCAGGGAGAGGACTGATGGATTCCCACCACCCAGCCAGGGTGGCACAGCCCAAGGAACTAACTGCCAACCCAGTGGTGCCTGTCCATATGCTCCACTTGCTGAGCTGGATAGCAGGTACCCAGCATTTACACCCTAATCACCCACAAACTGAGCCAAAGAACCTGCCTGAAGTGCTCTGGAGTAGTGGGGGTTTCTGATGCAGGGCTGTATCTCTGTGTGAGGCTCTGGGCATAGTGGGGGTTTCTGATGCAGGGCTGTATCTCTGTGTGAGGCTCGTCAAACTTCTGCACCAAGGCACTGTGGAAAAGCAGACAGGTTGGGACAAAACCCACTGAGTACTGCTACAGGGTACAGCAGAGCAGGCAGCTGTGTCCAAAGGCAGCAAGAGATGCAAGTGCAGGGGGAAAAAGGGAATTACCCTGCCTGTGATCCTGCCAGCAGATCAAAACTTCTGCTGCATGGAGGGCTTCGCTGACAGGAGTCAGTTCCTGGTGAAAATGCTCTGACCACACACCTGCAAAAGCAGCACGGTCTGACTGCAGCAGACCAATTACTTATAAGGAACAAGGAAATGGGAGTTTTAACTCGAGTTGATAGTGTGAGTTAAATTTTCTCAGGCTTTTGTTCAGGCTTGCCAACCCAGGCTAACCCCAAACTGCTTTGTCATCGCTGCTTTTGCAATCTGGAGAGCTAAGCCGAGCCCCAGGTCCTTTCTGATTTCTAATGTCACCCCATACTCCCTGAGACCTCAGACAGCCTCGTGGTGGAGACCCCTGCATGAACAGTGATGTTCACAGCTTCTTTCTACTCCTAGAAGTCTTTGATACTGGCTCCATTGAGCCAAGGAGGTAATCCCTGAGGAGGATCACAACTAAAGCACACTAGTGTTCAAATAGCAATGTGACAGACAGACAGAAATAAGACAGAGAGACAGAAAAGGAGGTCTAACCTCTCCAGAAAGGAGAGTGATAGCTCTCCTTCCCACAGCCAGGTTCTATGTTGAAAAGCATAAGATGGGGATAAAAGGCACCATGAGGCAAGGACAGGCAGAGCACTCCATCCCAGCAATCGAAGCCTGGATGAGATGATGCATTTTCCATCAGCGTGGGGAGGCCAGGGCAGATGTGACAATAAAAGCCCACGTGATGTTGCCCTGGTGAGGGCTGCTGCAGGCAGCACAGCTTGCCATGGGCACAGTTGATTCTGGATGTATTTGTGTCTAAATATAGTCAGTGGGGGAACAAAGATTTGTCACAGGGGAAAAAACCATGTCACTCCCAATTCCCAGCAACAGCAGCAAGCATTGCCTGACAAAGGGCAATGCTCCAGTATCCAAGTTTATTGCTGGATTTGTTATTAATCCAGCACAGTGAGTTTAGGAGTGACTTTAGAAGTTGTGCAATGCTACTCTAGCAGAGTGCACCTCACCTTGAGGAGGGAAATAAGTGTCATGGAACCAGCTTTTGAACAGCAAAACTGACACAGCAGCTGGTGAAGGGGCTTGCAGAGAACCATGACATGGGCTGCCAGCAGATACTAGTCAGTGACTTCCTTTCTAGTATACTTCATCCTATCTTCATGTCATGGACTGTACTGGATAGCCCTTTCCAAAGTGCAAAGCTGGAAAAAGAGATCTAAGAGCTTCCTTGCTCCAAAAGAGGACAGCATCTTATTTTCCAGTCCACTTCCCAAACTGGGGGATAACCCAGGTATAAATATACATAATACTGAACACATGAATACAGTTATTCCAGGAATAAAACTAGTGTTGGGTCTCCATATCCAGTAAGAGGCAAAGTTGCTGAGCAGGGAAGAGATGGGATGTTCTAGCTCAGGAATGTCAGAGAGCAGCAGCAATATTACAGCTCTGCCAGAGCTGGCCTTTCCTCAGGCAGGTTCCATTCTGTGGCATCTAGGTCTGCATCCACTTCTCTGGAGGGCCTGGAGTCTCATTTTACAGGCTCTGGAGGATGTGTTCATCAAAAAGCACATCAGTTCTTGGGGAGCTGACTGGCTCAGGCAGAGCCCCTGACCCACAGGTTCCCTTATCAGCAGAAAGGGCTCATTAGGGATTGGACCAGGGTTTCCTGCTCAGGACCAAACCCTTTGTGAAGGGACTGCTGCCACGGAGAACCCACTTCCTAACAGCCAGAGGAAGCAAAATATTTCCCTTGGGTCTTTAAGACGAAGTTGCTATGGGGTGGATATCAACAAAGTAAAGTTGCACTTGTGGGGCTGGGCAGAGCTCAGCCACACACAGGCTGTTACTGCAGGATAAAGGTACCCCCAGCACCATCCTTGCCTGCCCCAGAGCCAGGGACAATTCAGAGCAGCATAAGGCCCTCTCTGTATCAGTGGAACTGCAGCTGCCCTCCGGGCTGTACTGGCAGAACTATTTTAGCAAAAACAAAATCTCGCACCCTCCTAATCAGTATGACATTGTGTGGAGCCCAGGGCTCGCTCTGGCTCCCCTCCAGCCTGGAGCACAGAGAGAGGCTGTTTCAGCAGCAGGCCAGCCAATTATATCACAATATCTGTGCATGGAGTTCAACGGGAGCTTAATTGAAAGAGCTGTAGCATTGAAATGCCTTCTGACACTATGAAGACGTTAAGGACTCCGGCACTAACCAGCACTAACCAGCCCCGTGTGATGCTCGCCTGGTGGGTAAGGACCTGCAACTTGGGCTTGGTCTGCAGCCAAAGCTACACCCCTGTTACACACAGCACTGCAGCTGCAGCCAAATGCTGATGGAGCTGCCCCTTCCCAGCTGGAAGTTGCAGTCACTCCTCATGAGAGCTCTCCTCCACCCAGGGCATCCACGTAATACAAACCAGACCTGCTCCTGCCACTGAAGGACTGCATACATGCACCAGAACTCCCAAACTGTTCCCACATGGACTAAATTGAATTTGCAAAGCACTGCTTGTAGTAATTAATTTTACTGAAAAAATCTCAGCCATGTTCTTCATGTATATTTTACAATCCTCTAAAATCCATCAATGTTTAGGGATAATAAATGTGTCAGTGTTAGATGGAATTTGCTACACCAGCACAGAATCAGGGCACCTACCCCATTCCAATGTGGTGGGCTGCATTTAATTTTGTATCTAAGTGCTGCCCCTGAGCAAGAAATGCCTCTAATAAAGTTCTAACAGTCCACACTGTGTGGGAAACGTGCAGGGGTGGGGGAGGAAGGTGTCCTGCTTCTGCCATTCTCACTTCTGACCCAATGGACAGAAATCAGCAGAAATGCACACATATTCAATTTGCCAGTGTTCTTATACTCCTATGTGGTTGTGAGGCATCTCACACCTCAACAGCAGGTAAGAGCAAGAAATGAAAGTGAGAGGGCAGGATGTGTTTGGTACTCAGGCCCAACAGGTTGATGACTCGAAAGCCGTCAGAAGCTGCTGCAGGTGGTGTCTGTGGCACACAGCACACTTGCTGGGCTCCAACCTGGGTCACACACTGAAGTATTTTAGAGTAACACCCTGCATTATGCCCATATTTAGCCATGCAAATAAGAGTGACTTGACTTTCAAACACTTGCAGCTCGGACTGATTTCACTGGGTTCTGTTGAGACATTTCAAATAAAAGAGTAACGACCTCAACTCTGGGCCGGGATCAAGCACAGGCCATTTTTATCTTAAAAGGCATTTGTTTGAGAACACTCATAGCTGCTAGAACCAACAGCACTGAAGTTATTTCACCATCCAACCTTAAAAACGTTGACAGCTTTGTCTGCAAAACAAAATGGATTAACTGGTGACCAATTCTTAAAAAAAGAATAGTTAGAAAAAAAATGCTGGCAAACAGAGAAGTTCTTCCTCTCTTCAGAGGCTCACTCCTTCCTTCTTTGTCGCCTAACAGCAGATCTTTTGTTCAAGACTTCAGCTGCAAGCAGCCCCGAGGTACACAGGGAATGTCTTGGTTATGACAAGCTCTGCACACTGGTGCGCAGACTTGGTTTGAATCGGCAGAGAAACCCCTCCAAATCAGGCCTAAGAAGTCCTGCTAATGGAATTGTTCCAGTGCTAAAGGGATTTCAGAGTGAATGAGCGTGGATGGCAGAGCAGCTGGTGTGACTCCCAGGTTGCTCTTTACAGCGCAGTGTGCCATGCAAGGAGGATCCAACGCCCCAACCACCCTTGAGAAAACAACCCCCAGTGTCCCCCCAGCACTGCAGAGTCCCTGTGTCTGTCCCTGTGGCTCCTAGACAGCCTTAGTGTTTAGTCCTGGTTGGCTTCCCACTATATCAGATCAATGCCAGGCTTTGATCAAAGTGAGGTGAGAATGGCAGGAGAGAGGCAGGGAGGGACCCCCTCCTAGCCCAGCAATTAATCTGACAGCTTTAAGAACAGATCTGATTAAAACAAATACAATGCCTTCCACTGGTAAATATTCACAAAGCTCAGCAGCCTAGGAGAGGGGAACGTTCCCAGGAAATCAAGTGAGGGTGAAGGAGAATCAGGGCTGCATAGCACAAATGCATCACTACAACAAGCAAGGAGCTGGAGCCCAGTGGAGTGGCTGCTTTTCAGCGCTGTGCAAGTTAACTAATAGCATAAATATAATCTGTTATCTTACCCAGTGCAAAGCCTGGCCTGGCAGCATGTGGGACTTTGGGGGACCATAAATGTTTGGGCACTACTACAAGCAGTCATAAAATATAAATGAGGGTTTGACCACATTTAATTGCTTTTGGGAAGGGTAATATCACTGGGGCATCCATCACAATTACCTTCTCCTGTTCCAGCCCAGATTAAGAGTCTGCCCAATGATCCAGATCAAAGAGGGTATTTTGGGGGTAAGGAAAGAAGAGAAATATCCTAAAAGCTTTAAAGATGTTTGCTATATAAAACATGATGTCCAGCCAGGAGAGAGCAGACAATAGAAAGTCAGCTGATGAATGGATGTGCTCTTCTTCTCAACAAGAACTTCCTCTGTTGATTCAACAACTTTCTAAGGCTGCAGAAAAGCTTAGTAATGAACCAGAGGACAGTGTAGACAGCCCAAAATGTATGTAAGAGGAAAAAATAAGATTATGCTCTCTTTTTTTCCAGGGCTTGACTGAAGTGTTTTAAATGTCTGAGGCTGGCAAAGCCACCTCCCAGTGCCTTTTGGCTTTGGCAGCACTCACTTAGAAGAACTGCCCTTCCTCTTCCCAGGGACCCACCTCACTGGGAATAGATTTCAAGTCTCTAGAGGAAGAAAATGGAAACAGCTGACTTCTCCCAACCACAAGATCAGTTGTAACCTTCCAGCTGGAGGCAGGCAGAGGGGTAAGCACAAGGCTTTCCTCCCACCCACATGAAGCTGCAGGCTCCCAAACAGATTTTGCAGCTAATATCCACCTACCAAAATCTGCTCAGAAAGCCAAAGCTCTTCTTGAACATGAGGACTGCAACCTGGCAAGGCTCCCACTACCTCCAGCAGCCTCGTGCAGAAGGGCTGGCAGGGCCAGGGTTTTCATGACACATCATCTCTGGAATTCACTGCTGAGTGTCCCACAGCCTCTGCTTGGTACAATGCCAGAGCTGTTTCTCAAATCCTTTGTGGCCCACCAGCTGTTGAGGGCGAATCAGCAAGGCAGACATCCACCCAGAGAGGAGACAAGACCAGTGGACTGCTGATGAATAAACACACTAATGCTTCAAAAAACTCACTTCACACTCTTGGTTGGAGGGAACAGGTTCAGCTCCTGGCTGTCCTATAGGAGCCTGCCTGATCCGAAGAAGGCCTTTAGTCCCCTTGTAGCAGAACTTTTGTCTCAGGAGGCAGAGAGCCATGCAGCAGCGCTGAGCAAGGCAGGCAGGTTGCCAGCTGAGGACTCAAACTCCTTCAGGGAACTGTAACAGTTACGTGGTAAATGCATTAACCATGGGAACAGCTTCCCAAAGGATGTGGTGGATCCCAAATTTTAAGTCTTTCCATTGTGAGTAGATGCCTCTTTCAGAAATGCAGGCTGTAGTTCATCCACAAGTGCTCACAAGGAGCCCTCAGGAAAATGCCACGATCCCAGAAAAGGCATGGTACCCAGGCAGGCACTTTGTACCTGCAAGCACCTAACCTATGAGATTCCTGCTCTTTGCACTGTGCCATGGAAATTCAAGACTTTTCTTGACTATGATCCTTTTCCATGTCTCTGTCCAGCCCAGTTTTCAGTTCTTTCTGTTATCTGCTTCAGGACAGCTAAATTTCCCAACTTACTGAGCAATTCTCTGAACCCTGTCACCCTCTCTAGCTGGTTTTGTTTCCTTGTTTTTCAACTTACAACCAGTTCTCCTAGTGAAAGTTTCTCTGCCTCACAGCTTGAGATTCTGTTTCCCCAGCACCAGTTCCTTGGCAAAACTCCCAGATAAGGACTAGTGAAAGCCTTCACAGCATGCAGCACCCAATGACCCACACTGCTAGAGTCAGGTCATTCACCATTCTGCCTACTCTCAGTTCCTGGAGAGCAGTCCTTGGCAAGAGGGAGGAGACTGAATCTCACTTGTAGCATAATTCCTCATTTTCTTTAACTTAATCAGTGGCAACTGCATCAAGGGACAAGGCTGTCACACTCTGCCTAGGAGCTACTTTGGGATACCCCTACACTGGCACTGCAGTGTGCTCACTGATGTTAAGCAGCCAGTTATCTCTGTATTCTCAGTCCCCTCCAGTCAAACCAGATGCCTCTAGCTGCTCAAAACATTTGGTGGTTTCCAGCAGAGAATCTGCTTCTGATGCACTTCAGAGGCTACTGTTAGCAAAGGGGGAGAAAAATACATTTCAAGGGAAAGGAGAAGGAGATGCTTTGCCCTGTTCCTGACTTCATGCTGCTGGGCTCTCCAGCACCAGGACCAAGCTCTGCAAACAGCCAGGTACAAGGAGGTCATGCTGAACCTCCCATGAGACCAGTAAGAAGCAGGAAACTTTCTGCATGAACAAAAAAATTCCCTTATCTGGCTCAATCACAGTAGTATTTGGACAAAGCATTCTTGCCTGTATCTGGACTGTAATCTGGTGTTTCAGCAGGGCTGTTCTCAGGTCTCCAGTGACACTTAGCTGATCCACATGCACCTTGGTGGAAAGTGTTATATATAAAGTTCCTACTTTTCTTATCTCTTGGCTTTTGAGTTTCTAGTTCTCTTCAGCGTCTATAATCAGAGATTTGAGTTTATTTATAACCATTAAAAAGTCTTCTCCATGATATCTAAGCTACAGCACTTCTCCTTCTATGACTCTTTTCCTTCCATTCACAAACCTAAATCACTTCCATGGGCAGAAAGGGTAAAGCAAGGTAAAGCCTTGCCAAAGGAAGAAGCTCTCCCATTATTCTCACCCAAGAAAGTGGCACAAAGGGAAAAAGACAAGAAGGGGTGGCTCACATCTCTGGGTCATGGCAGAGAGCTGGAAAAGCTCATCTCCAGGAGGACAGAGTGCCAGAACTTCTTTTTTTAACTTAGCCAGCAGCTGCAGAATTTAAGCTTTATTAAAAGCCTATTTTGCCCTTGCTGCTGCAAAGGAAACCAACTCCCTCTTCTCCCTTCCCAAATAAAAGGCCAAAGTCTGCAGACAGACATCCTGCAGTGTCACCTTAGAAAGAGGTGGCAACCTGACTCATCTTAGCGGAACATGCATGGAGCAGTTTTACTTCAGATTACAACAAAGGAAAGGCATTGCTTCCACTGCTGATCCTTGCTTTGAGGCTTTATTATGAGCAATCCAACAAACCTCCAATATTCTCTGATTACAAGTGCAAGAAAGTAAAGGCAGGGAAAACAGGCGGGCTGGATTTTGATGCTCTAGGCATCATTCATTTCACAGTCTCCCACTTGATTGCAGCACTGCTGCATGCAGGAGCCCTCTCTCCCACAGACACATGCCATGTGACAGGTCAAAAAGACACCATTTAAACAGCCTTCCTATGACACATTTTGATAGAACACAAAGAAGAGATTGCTGTATTTTTCAGGTCAGAACAACAAGAGATAGAGAGCACTGAACTGGATACCACTTACTAAATATTGTTCTCCAATGGCTTTTCTAAGCCTACCTCAATTTATAGATTAATCTGCTGGATCAGTAATTTAGGCTATTTGATGATTAGCATTTGGAAGTATCCATTTCTGGGAAGGCTGAAAATGTGCTTGTGATTTACAAAATTACTGCAGGGTCTCTAGTGGATTATTTGTCAGAGGCAGGTGTTCAGCATTAGCCACATTCACCCCTCTCTCCCCACATCCAGGTTTAGTATCAGCAATGAAATACCAACTGTTCCTGCAACATTTACTCTAAAACAGAAAAGCAAGTGTGAGTCTTGTCCCCTTTCCCATTTCTAGCCTGCTGCCACACAATATTAAGGCTTTAGGATGATGTATATCAACCAACTGGGGTGTGGGGGGAAAGGGGACCGGAAAGCATCCAAGTAATCTGTGCCCTCCCCACACCCTGGGGAGAGCACCCAAAGCCTGCCACAAGGAGGAACATTCCTCCTCTGCATCCGTGCTTGTGGAGGAGGATGGTGCCAGCTGAACAAAACAGATTTGAAGAGGGAAAGAGCCAGTCTGCCTCTTTTTGCAGCTAGCCCCTCCTTTTGCCCAGCCCTTTCTGACTCTGACCCCAAGCTGCTGCTGTCTTTCACGCTTGCCTTGGGACTTCCCCTGGAGCCTGTCAGCAGAGCTCTTTAAAATGGCAGTTGGAATCCTCGTCAAACACCAGACTAAGCATCCTTCCTCAAACACTGAGTGCATGGGCTACAAAACCCTCCTGGAGCCTGCACTGTCTGCAAAGCAGGCAGTGAGCATTGCTTCAGCTGGCTCTCAGCGTGGCCCCTTTCAGAACACAAAAGGAAGCTCAAATCCCTCAGGGCTCAGATTTTTTCCAAACTGGGTAAACACACGCAAACACACATTATTTGCATGCACAGCAACTGGGACAAAGGATCTGTGGCCAGGTAGGTGTCTAACTGGTGGTCCAGGCATGTGGTAACACGTGTGCAATCCTAGAAATCTCAAGCTAAAAGAGACTTATCTCTAGACTGACTCTGTGCTGCTTCCAAGTCTTGCTTTGAGATTAAAAAGCAGCCTTTGTTGTTTGGACCATTTCAGAAAAAAACCCCACCCCAAAGGTTTAGTTTGTAACCCAAAACATCAGTGCCTTAATAACATAAGGTCAAAGCCCTCCAGTCATTAGGCAGATTATATTTAAGAGCCCTATGTGCAGCTGATCAGAGGCTTATTCCTTAAAGGATTGAAATGGCAAGCCAGCACACCTCAGCAAGCAATCTTGTTTAATAGTCAATTAACAGAGATGTGCTCTTCTGAGCTAAAGATTATTGCAAACAAAAAAAATAAATGCACCATCATCAGCTTTCCTCCACCACTGCTATTAAATCAAGCCAGCTGATCTGCTCTTTCTTTAGCTGGTAAGGCAGGGATGCAGTTAGAAAGTCACACAGCAGTTTTATTCCAACCAGGATGGTAACAGTGATTGATAATAAGCCATTTTTTTAGACTAGAGGGGGTTTGGATAGACTGAGAAGTCAGTAACAAAACCCCAGCTTTTTCAATACAAAGTCTTGCCTCTGAGCATGTAACTAAACTAGGGCAGGATACAATCCTCCAGCAGAGTCCCCTTGCAGCTCCAGATTATAAACCCTACATGCAGTGCCCTACATCTGGGAGGAGGAAGAGGTAACTACAGGCAGGTTTGCATAGTGCTGATGTATTAGTACCCATCAAATTACAGCAAGGGCAGGACACCTACATCCAGCCACATGCTGGCAACCAGCAGGGCTGCAAACCAGAGCACACACCCAAATTTCACAGGCACACAGACATCAGTGTAACCAAGAGCACATGGGAGCTCCTCTCTAGAGCTGCCAACTCCAATGTTCAAAAGCCCAGGCAGCCTCCACACCCCTCCAGCTGACGTTTGCTTGAAGACAGGCGTTGAGGAAAAGGAACAAAATCAGAAGCAGCCGTAATTTGCCTCTTAGTTTCCTACCCTAGCTTAAGCCAGCCAGAGTGGCTGTCCTTTCCTGCCAGCCATTAGAGGCAGAAACTTTCTTTTCCATGCTCCAAAGCTGAGGTTCTTACCTGATCACTTTCTCTCAAGACTTCAGCTTTAGAAGGAAAACTTGCCAAGTATTTGCAGTTGATTCAAAGCTAGCATCACCCCCCTCCCACAATCAGTCAAATGTGACACTGGGTGACTCAATTTGCAACAAGAGGCTTGTGCTGGTTGGTTCAGAGTAGACCAGAGCTATATCCAGAACCCAGCCTGGAGAGTCTGATGGAAAGGTTTATGCTGCCAAATCAGTGCTCTTCACAGCGTTCCATTTTTAAGAGTTCTAAGAGCAGAAAGACTAAAGGGTTAAACTGCTCAAGGACTCTGAATGACCAGGTTGTGGCCACAGACTGTGTGAATGACCCTCTAAAATCCCCTGTGCTGGAAAAGGTGAAGTGCAATGTCATGCTGCAGAAAAACACAGTTACTAGTGCAACCTTCCAGGCAGCAGCAAGAGCTGCTGAAATCTGTCCATACTGGCCCAGCAGCATTGACAGGACTACAGAATTTTCCCAAAAACACTTCTGATGCAACATGAAAAACTCAGAGACATAGCACACAGTCAATATGGAAGAGTCAATATCAAGGCACATCAAATTAGGGTTCCTCCTTGCTTGTGGGTTACCACAAACATCTCTGCAGGCTGACACCTAACCTGGGGACTCCAATTTACTCTCCTGCTTTAAAGAACAGGAAGAACTCCAAGATGCCCACAGCCTGATAGCCAGCCTGGTGACAATGTGCAGAGAGAAACTGAAGCTTACATTCTGCTCTTATCATTGCCATGCTGACTTTGTACAAAGGGAACAAAAACAAAGCAAGACTGCCTGAATGCCCTTTCTCAGCAGCTAAGTTAAACAAGACTGATTCTGAATGGCAAAAGACTGAAGTTGCCACTAGAGATGATAATTTTTCACAGTATACCCTTGTCTGAATGCAGCAACAGGAATGAATTCTGACAGAAGAAAAACTGACAGCTTTTGCCATTTAAATATATGCCTAAAGGCACTGCTTAGAAGTAGGATTCTTAGATTATGAACAAAAACCACCTTCAGTTTTCTTCTCCCTCACAGCAAAATCCTGCAGGAGCATCTCCCAGGTGGGGTGATGCTTACCTGAACAGACCCTGCTGTGCTCAGCTCCTCAGAGAACAGAGCAGATGGAAAAGTCTGCACCGGTACAGTCCCAAGTAGCAACTTCAGAAGGTAAGTGTTTATTTTACCTCTTTCCTCTCCTTTTGAGTTGAGGCTGGCTTTCCCTGCTGGCTTCCTGACCTTGCACATTTGAGATGAAGGTGGGAAGCAGCAAGCACTTCTTTCAAACACAGGAGAAACAAAGGACTGCTGGGGCATGAACACAGGAGCAGAGAGGCCAAAGTTACAGGTGATGGTGGCTTGTAATAGGAAAGGTGACCTGCAGGTATTAACTCTCAGGGTTAAAGCACCACAAGGAAGGATGCTGCACTTCAGAAGAGGACAGACACAACCTCTCAGTTCTCACGAGTGTGAGGCACACCCTGCAACTCGGGAAAGAGAAGAGCAGTACGCAGAGATGAAGTCACACAGCTAACTCAGAGGCAGAGCCAATGTGTACTGGCTCCTAGCTGTGCCTGCCTACAGGATCACCTTCTCTTCACCCTGCACTTCTTTCCTTCAGACTGGACACTACCTGTACGTGCAGCTTGGCTGAGAAAGCCTTGCTGTACTGTGGAAGTGTTGGTAACTCAGCTGCATGTCTAATCCAGATCAGGGATTTTCCTTGCTGGGCCCTGATTCCTTTGCTTTTTTAGCTTATCCGGTTGTAACAGCCTCAGGGCCTGAAGGCAAGATCAGACAAATAACAAAGGGCACTTTCAGCTGCAGAGTTTCCCCCAGGCCTTCACCCTGCATGGGGTGGCTGCACCCAGAACCACATGGAAAAGCCAAGCTGGTTTGGAGCACACCAGCAGCAGGTGGCACAGATTCATTCAGCTTTCCCAAAGCAGCATTGTGCCTGGGCTGCTCAGCATCTCCACTGTTCTCCAGACACGCTGGCTTTGCCTCACGTCCTCCTCATCCACATCTGTGCCTCTGGTAATACACAGGGTGCTGGGTCTGGTGTGCCCAGCTCTCCCCCACATCCCCAAATCGATGGATCATGAAGTCAGAGTTTCTAGGTTCAGTTAAGCTACCAACAAAGCAAGTGCCCCGAGACACTGTGTAAGTCTGTTAAGCCACACACAACCTGCTCACCATCAAATCCTCTTCAAGCAACTTCACCACTTGTTTCAACCTGCTGACATAAGGATGAATGGCTGGCAGGAGAACATCAAACATGGTTTCAGGCTGCTCGAGGGATGGTTGTGTGGGAACAGCTCACACCCCTCTCCTGAGCACACGCTGGGATGAGTGCAGTCTGTACACTACTCATTTCTGAGGTCATGCAGCTACAGCAAGGGGAGCATCTTTGTTCCTGCCACATGTGTCTGCCTTAAAGAGGTATGAAAGCTGCTGGCTTTGTTTAACACTGGGATCCACGCCTTTCAATCCCCTTCCCACAGTTTTCAATACAGACAGCCGTAAGACCTTCTCCAAACTCTTTTCCTTGCTTCCTTCTTTGAGTTTGGGACAAGGTTAATCTGATCCTCCCTGATTTTGCCAAATAATTTTCTGGAGATCTCAAGGATGACTATTTATTGATTGAAGAGCTGGAGCATCACAAGGCTAATGAAGAGGTCCTTTTCCCAAAAAGTTTTTGATAGTCAGTTGAGAAAGCAAAAGCAAGAGACTACAGGAATCTCTCATGCTTCTCACATTACATCCTCCCCTTGGTTGTTCATATTTAAAGCGTGCAAACCCCATATATTTAATTCCCTGTTCGTTGCTTGGTCTCCTGCATTGCAAGCAAGACTATGTCATGAGAACTCCAGCACAGCACATCCTTACCCATCAATTTTGGGAAACAGGGCTGGGCTGTGGTAAGCAGCAGACCAAGAGGAACATTGTTTTATTCCCTGTAGGATCTCCACATGCTTTCCTACCCCCACACCATTTGGAGGAAGCAGCAGGGAAAAGAGCAGCATGTTAAGACACTTCAGTCTTTGGCCTTTTTCATATCTGCAAATACAAGTTTCTTATTAAAAGATAAAGAAAAACCCTTTCATCCTCTACGTCCCGACCTAATCTTTAAATACCCAGTGAAATATAAGTAATTGAGAGATGCCTTTAGCAGCTGTGGGCTCACTCATCCCTTTCATGTACGTAGGCAGAAGATGACTAGGACTAAGGGTTGCTTAAGTTAAAACTGACAGTGTGATCACTGTGCCTGGCAATGAATATTAAAAGCAATGACAAGATTGACTTTATCTAGCTGCACTGTAGCTTCTACTTTTTTTTTTTCCCCCCCATTTTAATGCTCCATTCCTCATTTCTTACTGCAAGGATCTGAGTCAGGAAAATATAGCTCAGGCTGACAACTTCCAAAAGTGCCTGCTAAAGCCCAGCTTGTAGTGTGCCAAACTTAAGACACTCAAAAGAACTCAGCTTACAAAGCAACACAATTTCCCGAGAACAAACACGAATAAAAACACTCCTTGAGTGTCATGTGCTGTGCACACGTTTGAAGTTTCAAAGAGGCACCCCTTGTGGTTTTTTTTCTAAATGTTGGGTAACGTTGCTAAATCCTTCTTCACCTTCACAACCAGTTCTGTTCTCTCAGAAGTGACTGCAGAGAGGCAGTAACCAACTGGAGCTCTCCCACATGCTCTAGGGACCACGTTAGCTCCAGTTTCTGCTCCCAGCGATGACAGATGTTTTCCTGAATGTGTAGAATTCTTTTTTTTCCCCTAAAGAAATGCCTTAAAAGCTGCTAAGTGTCTCTAACTGAATGAGTGGTGGTTAAACAAGGGCATAAGACAGAACAAGCAAGTTGCCAAAATGCCTTCTCCCTTTAAAATAGGAGAGCTCCAGAGCCTGCACAGACTTGCTCCAATGCCTAAATTGCTCTCACCATGAATATGTACCTTATTTCTAGCTTCAGCTTTCAGTCACTGCTTACAGCTGCTTCTTGGTGGGCTGGGTCAAAGAGCACCTCCTTCAACTGAGAATTACATCCTTGTGCTGAAAATTACAGGCTAAGGTCAAGTCATGATTCCTGCTACCCCAAAAGCTCTCATGTTAATCAGAGCCACCATGTGATCCAAAAACTCATGCTGAATTTTGCAGTGGAGGTGGGAGCTGTTTCCAAGCAACAGGGCTAAAACCTTGGGCTGCCCAAGGTCACAGAGGATATCTCTGCTGAGGAGTGCACTTAAGCACTTGTGCAGCTGCTGCCCTGAACTCCACAGAGAGCATACAAAGCCTCCTGGGGGATCCCCTCATATGTTAAACATGGGCCAGCTGGTTCCTCTGCAGCTGCAGAACAAACCTAAGCATAGCTCTCCCATGGGCTTCCAGCCCCACCTATTCTACAGCAAGGATGAAGGCAGCAACAGCACTGCTTGGGTGTCCTCGGCAGAAATGTTCTCCTCCAGCTCCTAAGGTTTCTCCTCTCCACTGTTCTCACCCCACAGCACTACTGGGTCCCACACTGCCATCAAGCATTGCTCTGGACTCACCTCTTCAGGCTGCCTCACAGTATCAATTTGATCATTACAACTCCATGAGGGGCAGAGACCCAATTCTTGCTACCTCTTTCCCCCCTCCCCATCCTTCAAAGTAAAGAGACATTTGCTGTCAGTCGCTAGGACCAGTGTTTTCATCAGCAGATGTTCTCCTTGAGCATCTTGTCATCACAGTTTATCCTCTTAAGTCTTTCTGAAGTTACAAGATGCTTGCTGAAAGCTGATGGTCAAGAGCTTGCACAGCAAAATTGAGCTCGGCCTGGCCACTTTGTAAATAGTTTTATTGTACATGGAAAAAAGGTATGAAAGCCCTGCACAGGACATAAACAAGCTGACTGTACATAATGGACATTGTTAGGTGTCTGAATAGGTCACTGACTCAAAGGAAAGTTCAGCTCCACAATTCAGGTCTTAAGCTCTGAATACAAGTAGAAAGCATCCCTGTGCACTCACACCCCATGCATTCAGCGCAGCTGGATCTTTTTGTATTTCTCACTGTCCATTTCCTCCTGAATTTCCCTAGTTTCCTTCCATTCGTATTATGAGCCTTTGTTCTTTCTCTGCCCTCTTCCTCCTTCTATTTTGAAGTGTACAGATGGAGTCTAAGGGTGGGGAAGCAAACAGTTACAGCATACTAGAAAAACAACTTTCACAGCTTAGTAAAAATAGGATAAACCAACTCTAGCACTGTATGGAAGCAGTGACCCCTGTTGCAGAGACAGAACCCTGCCAAACTGCAGCTAAAAAGAATTTTGTATGTTAAGAAGTTAAAAATAGGGCCCTTCATGGAATTAATTTCATCCTAGCCTTTGTTAGTTGTTAAACCCTTGCACATGAGGCTTTGCACTGGGACATTTATCATCCATCATGCCAGATGGGATGTAGTGATAGGACAAGGGAAAATGGCTCTAAACTGAAATAAAGGAGGTTTAGGTGAGTTAGTAGGAAGAAATCTCCCACTGTGAGGTGGAAAGGCATTGGCACAGCTTGCCTTGAGAAACTGTGGATGTTCTATCTCTCAAAGTGCTCAGAGCCTGGTTGGATGGGGCTTGGAGGAAGCTGGTCCGGTGCAAGGTGCTCGTGCCCAAGGCAGGGGGGTGGAATGAGATGATTCTTCCAAGATCTCTTCCAACCCAACCCATTCTAAGATTCTAAGAATATTATTCTTCCCATCAACAGGTCTTGAAGTATGACAAGCATTTGTGCAGTACAGTTCAACTTTGAACATGGCAATTGAGACATCCTGAGCAACAGGTGTGAGTGTCCCTACAGTCTCTCAGGATAAGAGAAAGGTATTTGCACAGTGACAGCCTGGGTTTGGGTCTGACACCAACAAGCTTCTCCTTTGGAGTCAGACAAGTCACAGATTGCCCACTAACAAGATGAATTTTGTAAGAAGTGCCTGCTGTGAAGAACAAACCCAGAAGCTGGGTCTCTGATGTACAGCTGAGAAGCACAAGCTGAGAGAGTTTCTCACCTCTAAGGACAGAGCCAGGGAAGTACTGGAAATACCTACAGAAATTGTCTAGTTGTTATGGGCATCACTTTGTTTTGGGTTTCACAGTTAGAAGTGCCCCCCCCCTGAGGTCCAAGACACCCTGTGATGTCAGGGTCGTTCTGGGACTAGGGTAGGTCCTGCCCCAACAGAGCAGTGCAGACAAGCTTCATACATTTTCTACAGCCTTTCTTTCCAAATATTCAATGACACCCTGCATGCATTAAAACCACCATCAGGACTTCTGCAGCATTTGATACTAGCAGAGCTGTCAGCTCTTTCAGTGATAATAATCACCTGTCAAAAATGCAGATCAGACTGGAGAAGAAATAAGGGTTAAAAGGAAAAGCATCATAAGTACCTCGAGCTGGAGTCAAGGCAATCACGAGACTGAATTCAGCTGCTTTGGTAAGTATTGTTTAATTCAACATGTTCCTCCTTTAGTGCAGGGGCCTTAGGGTGACTCCACAGTAGTTTTGTGCCTGTGGCTTTAAATTTGCTAATAAATAGTCTATGCACTCATGCACACCATGGTCATGGGGGAGGGAGAAAAGAGAAAGATTTTAGATTACAACAAAACCAGCATTTGTCACTTGCTTTAGTTGGTGTGAGAGGCAGATTCCAGGCTCTAGGACTGAGCAAGAATATTTTCTGTTCCACTCCTGATGTGCTTGGCTGCCTTATGCCAAACCCTGTTTTAAATCCGTTGATGAGACTAGGCTGAGTCTACATAACTTCTTAATATGCCAATGGAAAAAGGGCACTTGGGCATATTTCTGGGAACAAAAGACATCCAAAATTCCCACCACTGTCACATGAAGCACTGCTCTATGGCCGGCTGCCTCCTCAGAATCCATTTTCTCCCTGGAATACCACCTCAGGTTGTCACTGATTGCTCTATGGAGAACACAGGAACTGTTAAGGCACTAGTAGACTACTTTTCTAAAAAAAAACTAAGTAAAAGGACACAGCAACAGTTAATAAAATGGGCAGCAATATTTTTTGGCAGAAGTAATTTAAGGCTAACCTCCTGTTCCATGAACAGTGGCAGCCTAAATGGGAAGGATTGCTGAGTCAGCTTTTACTTTGGACTTCACAATGTGCTCTGTGTTTTCCAGCAGGCTCTAATCTACAAGGGAAAGCTGAAGTGGAGGAAAGAGGGCAAACATAAGAGCTTTGAAGAAATGTGGAAATAAATATATGGAATTCAAGTCTCTGTTTAATTAAAAAGCTGAAGAAAATGTATCATGGTGTCTCTGAATGAGCTCTGACTGCAAAGACCACAGGCACCAGCAGCTGCATGTGCTAGCACATAACCTATTTATTCTTGCAACTCTATGCAACAGCAGATGATAATCCTAATATCAATTTATCCTAATAGTAACCTTAACACACATACACATAGAACAGCTTTCAAAAGAGGAGATTGCTCACTGCAAGTGAGACAAAGGGCCTGGTTTATCCAGGACCTTGCCTCAACCACTGCTCTAGAGAACACACCTAAGAGAAGAAAGTATAAAATGGTCCTTCCTTGGTGCATGTTTCCTGCCTTGAGAAAACAAACTCACTTAGAAAGATTAAGTTCTTTAACTAAGAATGAAGTTCCTTCACAATCTATCCATGACACTGGCTCCAGCACTTGGCTGTTGCAGGGCTGTTTTAGCACGTGATCCTGGCAGTCAGGCTAGTTCCAGCTAAGTGCACTGAAATAGCTCAGCAAAAGATCCAACAGCCAGAGATGTGAGAGGAATAGTGGGAACACAACAGCCAGTGGCCAGATCATCTGGCTGACGCTGCAGGATTCTAAGCCTGAAAGAAGTGTCATGCGAAGGACCACGCTGTTAACAGTATCTTTTGCAAGCAGCCATGAAAAGCTTTTATATTCAAATAAAGGACTTGGCAGAGAAAAATCACTTCCTCTCATTTACTCTCTCCACACTGAGTGAAACTTCAGTTGAATTAAGAGACTGGGTTACTATTCCCCTCCCTGTCTCCTGCAACCTCTCAGCAGTGTTTGCTTTTTACATGAAGATAGTTACCTAAATTTTTATCAGCTTGCTTTTCCTTCACCAACTAACCATGCTGAGGTGCTCAAACTCTACAGGGCAGTGTACACAATTGCCATACACTCTAACTGAAAACAGTTTGCTCCCAGGATGCTCCCTGATGCTCATCAGGTGCTGAGACCCCTCTGGCACAGTACAAAAGGGGTCTCCTCTCCTGCGCATCTTTACCCTGCCCAGAGGAGTCCCAGCTGTGCTAGGATGTTCTCTGCTACCCTCATCAACAGTTACCCCTTAATTTTGAAGGTTTCTTGTAGCAAGAGCTACATTCTATATTCTGCAAAAATTAAATAAGGAGCCACTACTAGTAATGTTGTAGACAACACTTACTACAACCAGTGAATGCGAAAGCCAGAAAATATCCTACAGGCAGCTCCCCACCTTCACAGCAGCAGGGGAGGAGGTGGGGCTGCACTGCCCAAAGTGTCAGACCTCTGCTCACTGCTGGGCAGCCAGCCCAGGAGCCTCAACAGGCACTGCCCAGCAAATCCCACCTGGAGAGAGCTGATTAGACCAGGCACAGAAGGCACAAAGCCAGCTCAGACCTGAAAGCAGCACAGCTCATCCTGCACAAAGCTATGCTTTGCTAGCAAGCCCTCTGAGAACTGGCAGGTACACTCTGTGTGGAGCCAGCTCAGGAGTCTGCAGGCTTCTCTCAATTCATTCACAAGCTGTGATGGGGAAGAGGCAGTGCACAGGCAGGAACCCCATCATGTCTGACTGTGTATTAGCTCCACACATGGCTCAAAGTCCTGAAGGGAGTGGAGAGATGGGAACACTTGAACTTTAAAAGTTTCTCAGCCCTCAGCATACCTTCTGTATGACTGTTCAACTTGATTAGCTGATGAAGAACCACACAGCAGAAGAACTTGATACTCTCTGAACTGAGGCTCTAGAGATGACGACCACCTACCACACTCAGCTCCCCAAGCCCTGAGCATTTCCAAGGAATGGGGTCTTCACCTCTTCCTCCACAGCAATCAATCCAGAGGCGCCTAGGTTTCTGGGCAGCTGCTCTCTTTTTAGTTACATCACAAATCAAAGTAAATAAAAAAAACTGTCTGGAGCCCCTTCCAAAAACTCAGCCTGAATCTCTTCCATTTTCAGCCTCACAGCCTGTGGACCCAAGAGGACCCCATCCGTTATTCCTCCATCTGAAACACGTTACCACTTTGCAAAGCTCTTCCTTTTATTTTACACACCACTGAATTCCCCATGGCATTCAGCATAATCTCTGACTAATGCTTCAAGGTTCCCAGATTGTCACAGCCCCAGCCCTGTTAAATTGGTATCAATATTTAAAATCAAGAGGCCTCTTCCTCCAACACAGTCTGCATTTCCAGGTTTATCACAAACAGTAAAAAATTCATGTGTGTACATTTGGCTCAAGGTGCACATATGAAAGCAGATTCACTCATGCATCAGCCAGACAGCTGACATCCATCCTGACATTTATCTCCATGGATGAGAAAAGATGAATCACTCACAGCTATGCAGCTGGGGAGTTTGCCCTTGGTCAAGCCAGTAAATGACATAAATCAGCCACTGTGCATCCTCAAATTCAGAGACAGGCACCTTGACAGAGCTGGAGAGCAAGAGGGGCAGGGGCAATTTCTTCCACACAAAACAGGAATAAACACAACCACATCCTAGTGACACCTAAATTATATCCCCAAAAGCAGAGCTCAAGAAATCTGCTGTATTCTGGGAAGTTCTAGCATATTTGTAATTGTTTCAAATTATTTGTTCAACAATTAGTTGCCACTGCTAATTAAGCTCAAAGAAAGGGAGGATTATTCGTTTATTTGGGTTGAAGAACTCAAAATTAGAGGCCAAAGAGAGGCCAAAGGCCACTGGTTTGGCACAGGGGTGGCTGGGGAGAAGTGTGCCATTCAGCAGCTGAGGCAGATGAACTCCTGAGCTTTTCTGGCCTTCAGCTCTAGCAGCCAGGCAGAGGCTGGAGCTGACAGTAGTTGACTGAGGAGCCAGTTTGCAGGCCTGCCATGTTAGGCATGCCCAGTTCAGAGAGGGTTTTGGAGTTTTGTCTTTTTTTTAGTTTTACTGAAAACCATTTTTCATGCACAATCATACTTTTTACCTAAAAGCAGCAGTATTTAGCCCAGCAGTCACAAAGGCTACATGGGAAGGAAATGCTACAAGAAAGACAATCCAGAAGCCCAGGGCCAGCCTCAGATCTGGGAAACTGCATTGACCAGGCTTCCCAGGTAACCTCAGGGAGGCCAGCCTGTGGGTGCCTTCAATTCTCTGCTTAACAGCCAGGATGAATGAGGACAGGAACCACAGCACAGTGATCAGGACCAGGCAAAGGGCATTTCCAGGGAGTAAAGTTACAGGACAGTCAGTCCCAAACATTTTCACCCATTCCAGCAAAGGTTTTGGTACCTTCAGCACACATCACAAACCCACCAGTTCTGGCTCTAATTAAAATGGTGCTAAAGCCCAGAGTCCCTCCTGCAAAGCACAGATCCTGACAAAAAAAAGGACACTGAAAGATTGCATTTTTTCATTGTTACTCAAAAAAAAAAAAAAAAAAAGGCAGCAAGAAGCCAGGGTGGGCTCATAAAGGCGCTGTGTTCCAACACAGCTGTACATGCTGCTCAAAACTGCTACAGGCTGAGATGTTTGTGCTGTTTTAGTCTGGATGGCACTCAAAGCCTTCCTTTTATTTTAAGAACAGATCTGACTCCAAATAACCGAGTGTGACACCTGCCACTGAGTCCCACACTTGTTAAAGACTACTTCAGTAGCTAAGGTCAAAGCAGCACAAATACCTGCTGACCTGGCTCAACATGAGCAAGGCAGGTTGTGGAGCAGGAAGGTATCAAAGCTGACCAGAGGATCCCTGTGCCATGCAGAGACAGGAAAGCACTTGTAATGGCAGTGCAACCTACTTCCCATCCCGCCTGCCTAGAGCTAAAGGAAGGAGGCAGCAGGAAACTTTTTCCCAGGAGACATTTGTTTGTAACAAAAGAAGTAGAAGATAGACAGTTCTGTAGTGTCCATCAACAGCTATGACCAACAACCTCTTACTCATATTCAATAATAAACTTTTACTTCCAAAGGCTTTGAGAAAAGTAAAGATTAAAAACCCTCCCCCATTTGTTTGAGTGCAGGTATTCTATCCCCATAAAAAATCCAAACCGTGCCCTACAATCACAACAATGACCAGGGGAAAGCAGCTAAGCACCCTGACTGTCCCACAGGACCTGTAAAGCTGCTGCTATACTACTCCTTCAAAAGATTCTTAAGGGTTCCTTGTTAAACTCAGCCATGAAACCATAAAGCAAGGATGGAAACAGCTATCCTGTACAGTCTTCAAAGTCAGCCCAAAGCACATGACCTGTTTTGTGCTGGTCTGTTTGCAGAGGCCATGTAATTCTCCAGAAGTGTTTTTGTTTCCAAAACAAATGCTACACACTTTGCAATGACTTGGGAAAGTAGAAAAAAATCCCTCCCAATGCAAATAGCCAAACAGCGCTGGCGAGGCTCACAAACGCACGCGTGTGAGTGGGAAAGGAAATGAAGAGCCTTTCCAGCTTTCCAAAGGGTTACTGCAAACAGCAGGGAGGGAGAAGGGATTTCACACATTAGGAAAAACACCATGATGGTGCCTGTCCTTAAAGCAGACGCTACACAGAAGGCCCTGGGTTGCACTGTCTGTTGAGCACTTCTCTAACACCAAATGCTGGATGGAAGCCCTTGTCGCAGGGTGCACATCGCAGCACTGCGATGGCTGCAGGTCAGTGTGCAGTGCTGTACAAACCCCTGCTGAACCACCTTCCTATTTTTTCTGGCCTGAACAACTTCGCTGTGCATCATCCAGAACCTACAGCAAAGCCAAGGACATCCCTGCATTCCAGTCCCCAGAGAGTCAGAGATATCACATATACCAGCTGCTTCCTCAGCCGCCCTGCAATGGGAAATCTGCAGGTCACAGATGAAGAGGCAGACATGCTGCATCCCAGTCACAGTGTAAGGAAACAGCACGACCACACTGAAAAATTACTCTTCCAGTGTTCTCCCAGGAAAGTTAAAAAAATCTCATCTTTCACACGCTTACGCCTCTGCTGGGTTTTCGCAGAGCTTCCCTGTGTGAGCTGTACTGGCAGGGACGCAGCTCCAGAGGAGTCAGGAAGGTTATCCTGCCTCTAGCAGAGGGGAGGGGGTGGGGGGAGACAGAGATGAAGCCGGCTGAATTCCCACAGGCTTTGCATTATGAAAGCCATGAGCAGCAATCAGCCAGCCTTCCCGAGTTCTCTTTAACCCCCTCCTTGCTGCTAAACAAGAATCTGAACAGATCTCTGAACAGCAAACACATACTGGTGTACAGCATACCCAACACAGCATATGCATACACAACCTCAAGGCAAAACAGGCAAGAATCTAAAAAAACAATCAATTACTTTCTTTCAGTATTTTCCAAGAGGTGCAAGTTTCCTCTGTACTTCCATTAATGGGTGCCGCAACCAGACCTGCTGCTCTCAAGCCTACAGCTTAAAGGGGGGGAAAAAAAGTGTTACAATCCAACCCTGGACATGCCCAGGACTTGTTACTTCAAGAAATGCCATCATTGTTCTCCAGCCAGGCAGCCTGGTGATGAACAGACATCACTATTGTCCACTGGCTGCCTGGGGGTTTTAGTAACAGCACTGAAGTATGAGCTCTTGAAAGGGTATCAAAGGTTTTGCACAAAGTCAGATCAGGCTCATATATATCCTCTATTATTTGCTCATAATCACAGAATCCTAGAATGGTTTGGGTTGGAAAGGATCTCAAAAAGGATCATCTCATTCTATACCCTCTGCCTTGGGCAGGGACACCTTGCACTGGACCAGGGTGCTCCAAGCTCCATCCAACCTGGCCCTGGACACTCCAGGGATGAGGAAGCCTCAGCTCCTCTGGGCAGCCTGTGCCAGGGCCTTGCCACCCTGAAGAATCAATAGTAGATGCTATGAGAAGAGATGGCACAAAATACATCTTCCCCTGGGATTCCCAGAAAAAAAGAATGGTCTCCAATAGAAATGTCAAATAAATCTGTTCCCTTCACTCCCTGCCTCAGCGAGTACAAGAGCATGTCACACGTGTCCTTGCACACCCAGAGGGACATCTGCTGCCAACACAACCCTGGTTATCTCCCTCTGCAGAGGGTCCCCCTGCACAGCAACTGCCTCAAGGACCACGCACGCTCTGGAAAGCACAATGGCAAGGGCTCCGGGGCAGAGAGGACTGGGCTGTAACCCAACACATTAGTAAGGCTTTGAAACTCCTTGGATAGGGAAACAAAGTACTCCATGGCTTGGCAGACTGGATTAGAGCACCCTGGAGAGCTTGAGACAGACTGGAGCTTGTTTGAGGTGCCCTTTCAGCTCAGACTGTGCACCAGTTCACTTAAGGCTCAGTTTTTCTGCAGGAATAAGAGCAGTGGAAAAAAATGGGGGACTCTGCCACCCCCACACCAGGACAGCAACAGCTGAAGTGAATCCCAGCTATCCTAACCATCCTCATGGCAGAGGAAATCCCCATGGGCCAGGCAGACACTTGCTCAGCCTCTCCTGGTCTTTTTCTAGAATCAAACAAAAGAGCAGTGGCAGAGACTGGTGCCAGCTGAAGAGAGACCAAGCACCCTCCAAGAGCTCAGTCACACCAACATCTCCTTTCAGGCAGGAAGGGAGAAAGCTGGCATTAGCTGGTAACTAACCCTAATTGCTTGACTTCACATCTTGGTATCAATCCAGCCAGCCTGAGCATGCCCATTTTCTAAACACAGTCCTGCACAAGGCTGACAACACAGCATGCAGATCAAAGTTTTGGCTAACAAATGTGCTGGAAAATACTGGTGTGCTTATTTTCCATGAATGAGGCCACTAGTGTGAGATTTTCCATGAATGAAGCCACTGCTGTGTGAAAAGCCTGGGGCAATAGGACTGCCTGAGAGCAAGGGAGCATCACTCTACTCTGACACTCCAGCCTTACTGACTTGGTTCCTATTTTATGAGGAATGATTCAGCTGAACTTGCTCTTTGACATGAGAAAAAGGGAGGAACACAAGTGTGGGAAAGCAAGAGGATGTAACACAAGCATCTGGTATGGGGGAGACACTCAAGGGAGATGGTAAGGCTCAGTTAATATGCAAGGAAGCACTATAAAAGCAAAATAAAACAGAAGTAGAAACAAATCTTGGTAGACAGACACCCAAGGCATGGCACAGCTGGGAACAGGAGCTCTAAGCATCCACCTTCAATCCCAGGATTTATCCATAAAGCAAGGCTGCCCTTCTCACCTCTCACTCCAACCAGAGCGAGTCCAGGATGGGAAGATACAGGGGTTTCCCTTTGCAACTTTGCAAGGGGTCTGGAATAAAAATTCAGCTGGCTTCATTCCCCATTAGCAGTTAATTTCCTCAATCATTTGCACAGAGGGAGAAAGAGAAATGCTCTAGATCCAAGAGATGAAAGCATATGAAAATAAGCTTCATAAAACCTGTATTGCCCTAAGGGAAAACTGCCCCACAACTTTCATTGGGGAATTATCAAAGGCCTCAGACTAGTGGGGGGTTGTTTTTATTTTATAAGACAGATGCTTTAGAGAAGTAAGTCCTCAAATAGCTGAGATTCCATTCTGCTGAACCTCCAACGAGACTAGAAAAAGAAACAGCTGATCCCACTTAGTCCAGCCCAGGGATCCAGCTTAGCCACATCAAGACAGAGGACTGGAGTAAGGCACAGAGCTGTACAGGCACTGCTAAACTTCTTTCCAATAAGATGCCATTGCCCCAGAGAAAGGCAGCTGCACGTGTGGTAGCAGGGCCACAGGAAAGCACAGCACAGAGTGAAAGAATCTCATTCATTTCTGTTACAAACAGAGCCTGGGGTAGAAGGCATTGACTCATTTGGCCTGAGAACAAGAAAGAACTGCTCCTGAGAGACTAGTTTAAAACAAGGATGTTTAGTGCACGTTTTGCTTTGAGTCTGGGAGAGTGAGTATGAAACTTCCCACACTCAGAGCTCTGTTTCTTATCAAAATAAGTTTAACATAAGGCTCAGGAGAAAGAACTGTTCAGAAAAGGGGCTAAGTCCCAAAATGGCAGAGCTCTCTCACTCATAGCTAAGCCTCAGAGGTGACTGCAGCCCTGGATAAGCCAGTCTGCAGGAGGCAGCCAGGTCCCCAGCACAGGATCCAATGGTATGAGGCCATGGCTCACAGCTTGGACAGCCAGACTCACTGGGCTCCTCACCTGGGCTGTGAAACCCCTCTGGGTGCCCTTGCTGCTGCCAACCTGCACTGGCTGAGATGGGCACCCTCAGTGCTGTGGGTTCTCATTTCATGTGACTCTGACTTCAAGAGGGGAGGCAGATGCTCAGAGGTGTTTCACATGATTTACAAGTGTGCAGCAATCAGCATCTTATTTACTATAGCTGACGAAAACCCTTCAACACTGAACAGATCATTTTTCCCAACAAACTTCCCCCTCTGGACACGTACAAACACCTTTCCACATTCATCCCTACAGAGTAATTAATTTTAGATCCATTAGCAAATAAAACCAAGATACTCCAAAAACTCACCTAGCCTTGTTACCACATTGACTCAAGGAGTGGATACGTGTAAAACAGTAGACAGACACTAACAATGAATAATTAAAATGAAGTTAATAACATCAAGGGATCTAAGATCTGAAGAGAAATTATTTACTTGGAACAGCTATTGCCACATTTAATCTTTCACAATAAAAGCATATGAATAGGAAATAAGTAAAACTAGCTCTCAGGCACAGAGTATTGCCCCTAGCTGGTTCATCATGTTCACAGAAAAGTATGTCATGTGCTACTACACTCAGACATTTGGCTGTGGTGCAAGGGGCTGGATCTCTCCGTCTGGGAGAACAGCACTCTCTGGAGCACATTGAGGGAAGCGCAGGAGAAAGATGGGAAACCTTGAATTCACTAGGAAGAGCACAACTATTCAAGTGCTTAAGCAATTACTGAAAAAAACCCCATCACCAGCTCCCCCAAAGGTCTTGATTACTTGCTTTACTGGCATTCTTACTCATCCTGTACCAGAAAAATGTCCAAGAGTTTTAGCTTAATAATTGTTTGCAGTTGGTGCTGAGCTGAAGACTGTAAATTCTGCTTTCTGAGGAATAAAAGCCCATGGGATTGCTATGAAATGAAATTGCTTCCTAGATGTATGCAAGTACTGCAGCACTTGCTCTGGATCATCCAAAGATTCCAAAAACTAAGAGCCTGTGCCTGTCTCACCAGTGTCCACATATGATCTCAAGTAACTAGTGTTGGTCATAATAGCAAAGGGATCCAAACAACTCATGCAGAAAGAGCATCTTTCGCAAGAAAAAACTTTGGATGCAAAGTAGCTCCTAGGAGGGGCCAGGCTGGAGAGGAAGGTCGGCTTAGAAATTACAGTAACATGTCAAGACTCCGCAAACAGGAATCAGGTTCTCCCACCATCCCTATCCTCCCACAAAGACTGCCACCTTGGCTCCCCCTGCACACTGAAGGTGGAAGAGAAGCCATAGACAGATGTCTTCCTGCTGGAGTCCCTCTACTCCACTGTCGGCATGTAGCAGAGTAAATTATTTCTAAAAGAAAAGGTCTGAAGCTTTTCACACCATTTAATAGTCAGTCCATGTGAACTGCTCTACTGTAGGCTCTGGGAGGAAGGCATCCATCATGAACAGGCTAGAGTTTATCTGGCTTGCTTTGCTCAGGGCAAGTATGTGTTCTCAGGGTCAGAGCTGTCCTGCAGTGCCTCTTCCTGCAGGGTCTTGTACTGAGGTCCGAACCCTCACAGTCCCAACGCAGCCTGGGGGTCGGCAAGCACAGCACCTCCTGAACTCTGTGGGAGCAGGGCCTGCTTGCTTCAAAGGCAAATCGTACCCGGTGTTTATACCAGCCTACAAGGCATGAAAAGGCCTAGGAGGTCAAATATCCACCACTGTAATTTCAGGCAGGATCAAACAGAAAAGCAACAGCTGGGCTGAGTGAGCAAGTCTACATTTAATTACAAATGGTTTCGGTAATAAGCAAAAGCAAGAACAAAGCCAGTGAAAAACCTCTTTTTCTTCCTGGCTCCTGTTCAGGCTGTGTAGAAACAGCTTCCTAGAAGAGAATCTCAAATAAGATCCACCAACTACATTTTTTCCATTTTTAGGACTGCCACAGCACCACTGTTCCCTGGGCAATGCCATCGTGCTTTGACAAGAGCCAAGGACGGACGGGCGGATCGCGGCTGCTCCCCCCGCAGGGCTGGGGCCGTGCAGGGCTCTCCCAGCCTGGAGCTCAGCCCCTGCTGAGTCTCACAAGTACATGCACAGAGTCATTTTGCAGTAAGCTGCTTGGAGGATTTAAATTGCTTTAACATCCTCTGAATATGAAATGCTGCTGTAAAACGGGATTGCTGGCACAGAGATGATGGACCCTACCTTCCTGCCTGGCCTGGGAAGAGGGCAAAAAACATCTCTTGGAGTACCAGGAATTCCCACTGATCCCTCCATCAGGTCAATGCATTTCATTTACAGCCAGGATCTACTCTTGCTTTCCCCAAAAGGTCCTGGAGCAGTGGTTAAGGATAGGAAATGAGCCCAAAACCACACAGACATGAAGGCTTAGCTGGGTGGGTGGAGGGCTTTTTTTAGATGCTGGGAGCCTTCCACCCATTTATTGGGGCAGCAAGTAAGAAGAAATCAGTGGGTCCCCTCACCACATCTGATACCTCTGATAGCATCAGCAAGAGCCTTACAGAACCCAAGAGCACAACAGAAACAACTGGAATAGAGTATCACAACCCCAGACCTCTCCAACAAACCCATACCCGCTGGTGACAGGACACTGCCTAGCTGTGTGTCACAGGGGGACACGATGGGAATGATATGAAGGTTGGGAAACCATCACATCCCTGGGAACCAACAGCTTCTGACCTTTCTAGCAAAGCCTGCTGAGAGAACTGGGTGGGTTGTTTTGTACTCCTGGCTTTAATTACAGCCAAGTGTTTAAGTTATTCTCCTCCAACCACCCCCATGTCCCTCACGAGCACAAATCTAGCTTTTTATAGCACATCCGGTATGGATGTTAAACACATTCAGGAAATGCACTTTCAGCCCCAAACATCCCCTCCCCTGGACCAGACAGTTTGCAAGGGTTTGTAACACGGAGACGTGGAGCCGGATGTTTGGTTTTGTGACCGTTGCTTTTCTGGGTTACTTCTGTCTGTTTAGAGAAGGGAAATTCAATAAATGCAGGGTAGGCTGGCTGCATTCAGAAATAATACATGCTGCTTGCAAGGTGAAGAAAGAAAAGCCAGATGGAGAGGCCACTATTAGCTGCTCGAATTGCCTGCACACAGGGAAAGGGTTTTTTTTGTTTTTTTTTTTTTTTTAATAGCTGACAAAGCTCCTGGGGGCTGACAATGGCTCACAGCACAGTGGGTGTCCAAAGGCACAGCTAAGATCCTAAAATCACGTTTTTCACTGCCTTGTGGCAATAGACTGGGGCTCTCCCATAATCCATAAGGAAAAAATGTACCCGCTCCCCCAAAACTTCTATTTTAAGTAGACAAAAGGTGCAAAGAACTGTCAGGCTATGCCAGCCTCTGTCAGTCCCCAGGCACTGCTCTGGCATGTCACCAAGGCTTGTGACTCTTTGCTCCAGAGCAGCAGGGTCTGGATAGCTTGGCTCAAGTCTAAAACCTGACCTTTGTGATTTGCTTAACATATGAGGCTTGCCTCTGGCTTTAAGGAATACCACAAGCCTGCTAGTAATTTTCTCACCTGAAAATACCCTGGCTGGCTTCCCAGTTGGAAGCATCTTCCTAAGCCCAAAGGCAAACATGTTTGCTGGCAGTCTCAGGGATCAGTCTCAGATACTAGTCCAAGACTCTCAGATTAGAGGGCCCATGCTGGCCAGATTGCCCCAGAGAACCTCCTGCTAAAGCCTCGAGAGAACTGGGCTGTTCCACACACTGATCCAAACACCACTGCTGTTCCTCTGCCATAGGATCCCTGCACAAAGCCAGGATGCACTGCAGGAGGCTGTGAAAGGGATGGCATTTGGGGCTGTGCTGCATTGGAGCTTGATGCTCTGAAGAAAGGCAAGACATACAAGCCCAGGATATTTTTCCCCACCCTTCTCCACAGCCAGGTCACCTCATGTTCTGGCCAAGCAACTGTCAGTAGGACATCACACATCAGCAAGCTGAACAATGACCTAATTAAGCTGCTTCCAAAATAATCTCACTGAAGGAAAGTTAAAGTCCTTGAACTCATTATTTCTTATATTGATTTTTAGTCTACTTTTTTCCATATCTGATGTGAATTCTTCAGATATCTGCAACATGAACTCAAACTGAGCTGTGGCTATTACTCCTGTGCAATCCAAGCTCCAACAAAAGCAACCATGCCCTCGGTAATGACCAGTCTGCACAGGCCACCCAGCTCCTCCCCTAGGCCTGTAAGACACATGGATCTCTGCTGAACTGGAAGATGAACAACCCCTGGAGCTTTCCCAGTGGGCTGCCAAACCTGCCTGCACTCAGAGCAGCAGACTGGAAGGCAGGTGTGAAGACATGGGACCACCAGCAGCATGCACAGTGTGGAGCTGCCCCAGCTTCAGCTGCCACTGGAACAAACTTTGGCCACCAAAACTGCACAAAGAATGCCAGCCCAACCCAAGGCAAGTTTTCCAGCACAAAACCCTGTACACAACACTTAGGTTACAATTAATGAGCTCTGCAAGGACAAACCCTTGTGCAGTGTGAACAAGAGCATGAAGACTATGCTCATCTATGCCTTCATTCACTCAGAGAACAGCAGCTGTCAAGGGTCATGCACACACACACACACACATTCACACACTCACACACTCACACACACTGCTTTCACTACCCTGAGCTAAGTACAAGCTATGCAACACTTAGCTGGAAAAATGAGTGACAATCCAGCTGCAGCAACTGAATAACAGCATCTCAGGGAAAGGCAGCCTTAACTCACATTCTAAGCAGACAGGAAGGACAATGTATTTATTTGATGGGTACTGTTTCTGTGTGATCAAATCATATGCAGCTTATGTCTTTCAAATATAAGTGCAAACAACTGACTTAAATAAAAAACATCACTGGAACACAGAAGCATCTCCTCTATTCCTAAGAAGCTGGTGATCTCCCACGCTCATCAGGAACCAGACTGGCATCTCAGATGCACAGGGGACCTGACCTCCTTGTATCTTTGACAAGCATTATGATAATCTCAGAATTAGGTATTAGAGCTTGAACAGGAAAGTGACAAATCCACATCAAAATTATATTAGAGAACATCAAAGAGGCAAAACCATCTCTCATTTAAACACTCACCCAAAGTCTCTAAGAAGCCACAGCCCAGCCTGACATGGCTTTTATAACCCTGAGGAGCACCTGTCAAAGGAACTGCAGGCAATCTCAGGAATGTTCCTTGGCTACCTGCAGTTTCATCAGGCTGCCTGAGACAGTCAAATCGCTATTTCCTTACTAGGATGAATGATTTATGAGGATTAAAAAATTTGAGCCTGAACCTATGAAGTGAGTCACTGGAACTCACGGGTTGCCTCCCCCGCTTCCCTCCAGCCCAAATCATCACACCTTCCAGGCCTAGTCTTGCTCCCACTGAAATACTGCAGAAAACAAACACGCATTAAATACTGCAGAGCCTACACCATTGGCTCCAGTGCCATCTTTCTCACTAAGGGCCCATACCTGGGCAGGAAAATCCCATACTCACCCTGAGACTGTCGGCAAAGAAGCTGGAGCTGCTGACTGCAGTTTCTCTTGCTGCTTCAGAAAAGATTTAGCTTCTTTTGAGTTTGAGTCTACTTCTTTAGTCACCCTGTTGGAGGAAAAGAGAAAAAAACAGAGGGTAAGGAAGAGCTGCACAACAGTAAAATCAAAGATCCATCAAGGAAACACAGAAAACAGGTACCAGAGTCTCCACATCCCCTGCACAGAGATCACCTTCATCAGCTGCAAGCTGAAGAACACACATCTTGTTAAGATTTCATTCCAGCGACAAACCCTCTACATTCATGGCAGAAAAAAGAAAAAGAGTAGCTAATTAGAGCTGGGGGAGGAGGGGATGCTTTTTCTTTCCAACAAACTGGAATGCTTATTCATTCAAACAGGCCTGTCTCACTAGCAGCTACTAAATGCTCTCCTCGGGTCACTGAGGGCAATTCCAGGCTCTTAATTGGGCTTTTGATTTTCTCATTTGTTGGTCAGTGAGGCAGCTCTTCTGCCACCCATGTCTCACAGCCCACGGCACACAGGCTTGGCAACATCTGCAACCCAAAGCAGAGCATGGAAACTGGCTCTGGGGATGGGCAGCAGGAGAGAAAGCTCTGACAAGGCAGAATGTAGAAATTTACTCTCATTTTCTAGTTAATTTTTGTTTGAGGCCCCGAGGGTGCAAAATATTGAACTTCAAAAAATTATAAATCAATATGGCATCTACAGCAGGGAATGAATTATAAACATGAGAAAGAATCTCTAGAAAACCACTCAATAATTAATTGTTAGAAAACCCCAGCTACTTTAGCCCCCTCATTTACCATGACCTGCCTCCAGCAACACGCTTTTCACGCTCTCAGTAGCTCTTAATGAGGTTGCCCTGATTTGCCAAGCTAACAGTTTTGTTCCCATGGAGCACAAGCCTGTGAGCCTCTCCAGGCCCCTGCAGCTCTATGGGCACAGAGGCAGCCTGACCTACGGCTCAGTTGGCACAGAAGAAACAATCCTCCATCTCACCCTCCTGCATCCTGGGCCTCTGGATGTATCTGCTCCAGCAAGGATGTGCAGGCTCATCCCTGGTCTACACCATATGCTGATGAGAGGCTTAAAGCCTGGCTAGCCATGGGATCTCCTCTGGCTAATCACTGCTCGCTTCCTACCCACCAACCTGACCCCACAACTTCCATGAGAGAACTGGCTAATAGTCATGGAGAAACGCCAGGAGCTGTGACACAGAGTTATCTGCTAACCCTGGAGACACTGATCTCCTGAAATCTCACTTGCACACAACCAGTGCATCCGCATCTCCATCCTGACAGTGAATCAGCATCTGAAACTTCCTTCTGCCTTCTCCACAGACTGCAAATGCAGTGGAAAAGGCACAGGAATAAACGCCTGTGCTGTACAACTGCTCAGCCTTGTTCTGCCAGTGCAGGAGGAGATTAACCCCATTTCCCCCTGCATTGTCACATGCCTTTCAAACCACAGCAGTCATGCGGATAGAGACAATCCCACACTAGGAATACTTAGAAGTGTTTGCTGATCAGATTGGTAAGGGAGAGGGTAGGAAAAGGAGAAAAGCACTTCAGGAAGAAAATAAAACCTTGCCACAGCATCATCCCATTTCACCCCAAACACACCACCCAGTCACGGCCCTTGGCAGCAGTGGTCATGTCATGTAGCACTCATACACCAAAGGTTGCCCTACATCCATGGATTTCATTAGACAGGATAAACTTGGTGTCTTCATGCAGCAATAAGAGAATTCCCCCAACCATGGCTGAGTTCAGATCAATGCAATCACACACTCTATTTATTTTCAAATGCAGCATCTAAACAGCCAGCTCTGACCCCTGCCAAGCTGAGAAGCAGCACCCTCTCTTGTGCACTCTGCAGCGCTGGCTCCTGGCAAGGTCCCTCTCCTCTTGTCAGCCCCTGCAATGCTGTGCCATCAAGGGTGCACCCCTGGCATGGAGGGAGCACCTGAGCCACAGAGAGAAACATCAGGCAACCTCGAGTGTGCAGGAATCCAAGAGGTGCAGCACAACAGGGAGCAAGTCTTCAAAGCCAGTGGCAGAGCTGAGATCTCAGCACTGGGCCCTTGGCCTTAATCTCCTGTGTATCTTCAGCCCTCTCCAGCCTTTCTTTTCCTCAGCTGGTAGGGGAGAACTGATGTCTCCCCTACCAGCTGAGGAAAAGAAAGGCACAAGGCTAAAACGAAAACAGCTCTAGGGATTTGCACTCTGACAGAGTTAGCACACTCTTGGTTGCACAGGAGATGCCCAATCCCAGAAAGGGTGAGAAAGCAGAAGGCACATGATGCACAGGCAGAGTCTGGCACAGGCCTTCACTGACAGACACTTCAGCTATCCAGGGGCACAAGACAGGTTGCTACCAAGGGTTTATTTGTGCTTCAATTCTCACACCCTACTCCACCTTGGAGTACCAGTAACAATGGCTGGGCACAAAATACAACACTTAGTTCCATTTTCTTTGCTCCCCTTGGCCTGCCAACAGCTGCTCTAACATACATTTTTGGAGCTGTCTGCTGCACAAATTCAACTGCAAAGCTGCATGCAACCTGTTCCACCAGGACTGCCCAGCTGGGGACAGAGGAATGCGACAGAAACGTAATTAAAAGTGACCTTTCAAGGCAATTCCATCACAAGACCCACTTACTGCCTCATAAACTGAAACAAAAGCTGCTCTGAGGCAGGCTGCTGCTGGGCTGATGCCAGCAGCAACTCTTGCACCACTCCAACAGGAATGACGGAAGAGTATTAAGGAGCTTTACAAGGTATTAATTCAGGTTATGCACATTTCAACCTTTCCCAGATCCCAGGCCAGGAAGGAAAAAGAAATCCTCTGGTCTGCATTATTATGGGAGACAATAACTCTCTCCATGTAGAAACCAAAACAATTCTTGTTCTTCACGGGGAGAAATGGGAGTCATTAATTCAGCTGGAAGAAATCACAGTCATTACTAAGGAAAATTAGAAGACCTTTCACTTTTAAATACTTGATAAATAACTATTTGCCTGACTGTTAACTGGGATGCTATTCACACATTGTAATCCAGGACTAAACATGAAAATAAGTATATTGTCAGCAATAAAACAAGTAGCTAGTGTCTCACCCACTTGCAGCCCCTGTAATTCAAACACAAAGCTACTCACTCTCATCACTTTGCCACAGAGATTTCATTACACTGCTATGCTATTAAATTGCATAATAAGACTTCCAAAACACAGAACAGTTATTAATTTTTTGGACCATGCCAGAGCCTGGTAGCATAGATGATGCTACTGTACAAGGTGTTGTGCAAGCGTAAAATAGAAATGTCTTCCATATTTAGAAGTTATTATAAGGAAAACATGCTAGAAACTGGATCACTAAGTGCCCTGAATACTTACAGATGTCCTTCTTAAGACCCCTCATCTCTGAACCAAGCTCCAAGTGGTAGCCAAGCATTTAGGCATAGCCATACCCACCCAGCCTGCTGGTTTGGTGCCCAGTGATGGGTATGTTAATTCCAACTTCCACTGAAGAACTTATCACCCATCCTTTCACAGTTACCAACTGAAATGCTGCAACCTAAGTGCATGGAAAAGGCCCCAGGTTATGTATGCTGGGCACAAACCACATGAAGACAACACCTACTGTCAAGGCTGTCCCAAAGGGGTTTCACAGAGCACTTGCAGTTCTGAAATGTAGCAGATTAGTTTAAGAGCAAGTGGTTGATCTGCTCCCAGCAGTGCCCTTAGCCACATAAACTGCTAAAAAGAAGGAAGAATACATGCTGGAATGAGCATTATGCTGACAGCTCCAGCTAATCTGCAGAAGGGGATTAAACCCAAATTTAAACCCAAATTATTAGTTCAGTGGCAGAGTGAGTCTAACACACCAGCTTGTCTCCTGCACCCTGGTCTTACACCCTGGTAGAGCTACCAGGGAGGAGGGCCCCAATCCATCACACCATGGCACAACACAACACCCACAGCCCAGGACTTGCCCCAGGGTGGTGCCTCCACTCCACACAGCTGAATCCAGTCCTGCTGGCCAGAAACAGAACTTGTGTAAGGGATGCCAAGGCTGCAGTGTGTCAGCAAAGTGCCCAGCTCAGCAGCGAGCTCCAAGGTGCCCTGCAAGCCCTTGGAGAAGTGCACCAGCAGAGCTTCATCCTTGCACAGAGGGGAAATGGAGGCAGGATAAGGGCAAGCTGGGAAAGATAAACAGGCATATCAAGAAGGCTTGCAGGCTAATTATCTGTAGTCTGCTGTGTAATAGCAACCTTATGCATCCCAAGTGCCAAAATCCCTCCAATTTTACCCCCAGGTGGCTCAACACAGCTACATTCTCCTAACCAAAACACCTGGTGCACATCAGGCTGAGAAAGCACATGTTGGTATTTGGGTATAAGGGGACGTAGGGCAGAGAAGGCAGTTAAAATCTTTACTCACAGCAGCACAAAGTCACCCTCTCTCGACCTTCCTGCTGAGAAAGGGAGAACAAGAGTGGAAGCTGTGGAAAATGCCAGCTCTTTAGTACTCAGGACACTCTCCTCACGTGGGAAACCTGCCCCAGTTTAGATCTGACACAGTTATAAAACTTTCCACACTATCTTAATGTTAGCTCTGGGGAATCACAGACCAAGGGGGACAAAAATGAGGCTAATTACCCTTTTTCATTATTCCCCATCTGTGTTTAGTCTCAATAAATAGTCCTTCAGCCTTCTGGAATGTTCACTTAAGGAGAAAGTGATACTCATCTACAGGGGTTTGTTAAAAAAAAAAAAAATCCCTTTTGAGCTGAAGAATAATTTTTCTGAATATTTTTTGGTGGACTTTTGTGCTTGAGCTGCAGTGTCCCAGGTACCTTCCACAGACAGATACACTGCATGAGAGGCAGGTACACCAGCCTGCAAGGTCCTAAAAATGCTGGAGTGCACAGGTTCAGCACTTTGCAGGAGGGAATTAGGTTCTCACACAAGTGAACCTCCAGACCACAACTGCCTGCACACTGCATACGTATGTATTTTATGTTGAATTACCTGGTGTAGAACAGAGAGAGCTAAAATTAGTATGTCCCCATCAGTTTTCTAATTTCAAAGTAAAACATTAGTTTTCCCCCTTTCAGGAAAAAAAGAGCATTCCTCTTCAAACCAGGTGGAAGAATCTGTTCCCTAGGAAACTCAGCCTATTCCCTGAAGCAACACAGACAAGACCAAGCTGGAATAACTGATAATTTTGTAGGCTGATTAGATAGGCAGAAGAAGCTGGCTGGTTTCTAGACAGAAGCTGTTGGCTGGTTTCTAAACAGAATCAAATGTGATGAGAGCTCTCCTGCAGTCAGGCAAGGGCCAAGCTGTGTGCCTGGTGCTGCTCCTCACAGCAGGTGTGTGCTGCTATCCAAGCAGTCAGCCCAGGCTGCATCTCAAACCAACTCACCTGAAAACAAGCAAAGGTGAATGGTATTTTAACATCAATAATGCATAACCTTGTAAGCCTTGAAGGAAACAACCAATTTTCCATGATCTCCTGTGTGACAAAGACTCCATGACAGATGTAAAGAAAACATCAGTGGATGGACAGTGCTGCCTCCTGAAATGCTGACCAAGCTGTCAGGCCCTTTTTGGACTTCTGCTTGCAGCTTCTGCAAGAGGCTCCCTAAATCCAGAGGGTAGCAGCACTCTAGTTATCAAGCTCCCACTGGGGCTTGCAATAGGTAGAGCATGCCAAACATGGCTCCCTGGAGAAGCTGACTCCAGCCAGGGCACGAGCCTTCATCTTGTTGGCTGGAGCTGTATTCACCCCAGTTTTAAGCACCTCCAAGTACCAGGACTCTTCTTGCTTCACTGGATAAGTATTCCCTTAGCCAGCTCCATTGCACTGCCTCAAAGTCCCACCATGCATTAGCATGTCAATCTTTGAGGCATCCCTGTGTTTTAATTTGTACCTTTCAAAAGGATTAAATCAAGATTATGGAACACACCTCTGAGCTGAGTAATCCAGGTGAACAGATGAGCTGCTGCATGTGTGAGTGTAACAGTCCCCCATTAATCATGACCTGCAAATACAGGAAAGCCAGACAGATCCCTGCAACCCCCCAAAGCAGCACAGTGCTCGTGTCATGGATGCCTCTCCTGCTGAAGGACAGGAGTACCACAGGTATTAAGAGCCAGGGGTTCCAAATTCACTGGAATTGAACACTGGACACAAAGGTTACACAGATCATAACAGGAGCCAGCACACACTACAAAGCAGAGGCATCCCCATGGGGGAAAGGCCAGACTAAGCTTGGCTCAGTTTGTAACGTGTTAATGAGATTGTATGGCAGCAAACAGCTCTGTCTCCCCTTCAGGCTAACACAGAATCCCTCTTGCTTCACCATCTCTTAGTTACAGAAAAAAAAAAATAATGCATCTTGCAAGCTGCACTTTCCAGCAGGGGAAACCCCAGGCCCAATGCCTGCGAAGCAGGCTCTGCCAGCATCTCACCAGAGATCAAAAGCCCTTTTCTGAGCCTGGAGCTGTCAGGAATGAGCAGCAGCTTGGAAACAAGGGAAACAGGCCAAGCAGCAAAATTCTGGGAGTGAATCTGAGGCCCCTGAGATGAAGGCATGAACAGAGGGACCTAAGAGCCCTTTACTAATAGCAGAAGAGCTCCTGTGAGACCTGAATAGGTCAGTGAGCACCTTCTGTTTTCAGATTTTTAAAAACCAGGAAACTACCTGAGAGCCAGATAAAGATACAGTATCTTCTTCTGGGAAAGGGTGTGATTTTTATTGAAGTATTTCCACACTGACTTACAGAGAACACAAGCAGAACACACACTGAAGAACCTGAAGATGTGACAATGCAGTTTGTCATCCAGTTGCCAAAGCCAAACCAGCACCCAGACATCCCAGGCTTGAAAGACCCAGAAATGGCCAAGTTAATCTGGAGGTCAATCCATCATTCTGGAGATGCTTGGAGACTCCTCCTACCTCTGGAGAACCCACCTGAGCCTTCTTTTTCATCACACTGATTACCAGCAAAACCACACAAATGAAACCAGCATAAATAAATTACTTCCTTGAAAGCAGCAAGCCACATTAGAAGCCAAAGGTGACTTTCAGGTGGGCATCTGCTCAGTCACCTTGGGAGTTTGAAAAGCATGTTGAGATAAAGGAAGACAACAGGGGTCAGCAGGTTGGTGAGTGCAGGGCTATTAAGCAACACTTTGCAGGTCACAGCCCCTCTGAGCAGAAGCCTCATCTGCACATCTACTAATGAGAAAATCCTGATTAGCCACTGTTCATTAGCCTATTCCCCTTTTCCAAGCACATTAAGCAAAGCATAACAGGATTTATTTTAGAAGCAAGTGGTCTGGCTTAGAGTCCTGGCTAGGTTTGATGTTTATGAAGTTACAATTTCTGCAGCTGCCCCTGAGAAAGGCAAATGGCTCACAAGTGAACCAGCACACAGCATAGCCCCTGCTCACACTTACTGACCTCATCCCTGGGCCACCATTGTGCCAATCAGCACTGTACAATGTCAGTATTCCCCAGGGAAATTCTGAAGCATCAGGGAATGGATGCACACAGAGGAAAGGTTATCAAAACCAGCCCCTGAGACCCTGTCATTCTTGAAAGGTAGCATATTTTCACTTAATGGCTTCCAAAAAAAAAAAAAATCAATAGTTGCTTTTTAAACTGGAAAAAGCCAATATAAACTGTGGATAGCTGAGGCATGCTTTGACCTCTAAGAAAAACAACAGCATAAGGGCAGAAATAGGCTGCTGCCTACACTCCATTATGCCAAGATCAGCATTTTGATGCTTGGTGGCAGAAAAGCAACCACTCACTTTTTAGTCTGTCACCTCCAAACAGTGGTTACATTCATGTTCCAGGTAATTCTCCTCAGTTTGATTTGTCTTATGGTCCCACAGCATCATCCCCATGCTTATACTGTTCAGATTAAATTTCTGGGAAAATCTTAAAAGCCAAGGTTTTTGCACCATACAAACTTCCTTCTGAAAGGGGTATGTCACCAGAAAGTGGCTAGAACACATTTCTCTAGAACACCTTAGCCAAGGAGGACTGAGGATAAAACCCTACTGACATCTGACACCACCAGTCAGCAATACAAAACAGAAGTCCTGAAGGAGTGGCTTTTCAAAGGGCCACTGAAATTCATTTGTCTTACTTTTTCTAACCATTCCTTGCTACTGCAATCAAAGCCATTGCAAAAAGCACATCAAAATATGAGTAGTTTCTTCTTCTGCTCCTATTAGCTCAGTTCATTGTCTTCCATATCTGTCCTGACAACACCCAACCACCTCATCTGGTGGAAGCTGTGTAGCATTTGTTCTCCCCCTGGAAAAAAGGCAGGGCTTTCCAAACATCAGGCTTGAAGACAGACATTCTGGTAATGCTCACCTGCCTTCTCACTCACAGGTATAAGCAATACAGCAAAAGCTTTTTCAAAAAAGCACACATGGAAGACATCAAGCACATCCACCTTGATCAGATGAGCACCACACCACCGACAACATCAAGAGATGCCCACCCAAACTCTTGATCTTTCTCCTGATTTTAAAACCTACTGTGCTTCCCTCAGCATTGCTCAAAACCCCATGAGCACAAAACAAATGACCAAGGTTCACACCCAGCAAGAAGTGTGAGCATGCTGCCAACCCCTTGCATTGATTCATCCCTGAAAAGCATCACGAGGAAGGGAGAGGGTTAATGGTGTCACATGCTCTCTCACTGCTTGTTAGCCTGACAGGTCTGACTGGGCCATGCTAAGAGCACAGAGCAACAACACAGATGGACAATTACATGTTTTAAAAATTACCCTCTGTGCCAGCTCTAAATCTTGAGACTTGTGGGAGTCAACTCCCTGCTCTTTTTACCCATTCCCCTTGAAATACATCTTCAGCATCAGGATTTTCCTTCTGCTCTTCCTGCTTTCCAGGAAAAATCAGAAGCAGCTGCTATTGCTCAGACAGCAACCTTAATTGTCTTCAAAGCAACAAAATAAGTGACAGACTCCCAAACTCCTTAGCTAACACATCCTTTGTTTGCCAGCTTTTTCACATTTGGTTATCTTAGTAGCCATATAAGGAGCAGAGAGGGCATCACAGCCACTGATAAGGAATCAGAGCCTGAGCAAGGACTGTGGAAAGCTCAGGCTGTTCTCAGGTGTCTGATCTGTTTCTCCTGCAGCCCTTTCCACCTGCTATCTCCTAAAAGGGGTCTGGGATCAAGTGGTTGAAGCTCTGGAAGAGGACAGTAGATTCAGAGTTAAAACAGTGAGCAGTCTAGGACATAGCATCCAAAAAGCACACAGGTGAGCTAAAATTAATAACAGAAAATCAATATTTCAGTAAGGAGAAGCAGCATAAAGAAATCCCAAAGCAGCAGTACTGTACAGCTGCAGAGAACTGAATTACAACCTCACCTCCACTCTGAGGTCAGCACTTGGTGCAAAGTAATAAATCAGTCCTTCACCAGGTCTGCACAACTCTACTGAGGAGCTCACCAAGGTGAAGAGCTCAGCAGCCCAGAAAACACCTCAGACTGGGCTCAGGCCTCACCACTCACCCAATCAGGCCTAAGGTAAACCTCAGTGACTTCACAGGACACCAAAAAAAGAACCAGCCCTCAGCCACCTCCCTTCACCTTTGCTTCTTCTGCTCAAAAGCCAGGAACTGTGCCACTAAACACCTCAACTTAAGGTCCAGCTTAAGGTCCTTAAATTCCAACTTGCAGACAATCTCCTCTGAATAAATCTTTCCTGAATCCTTGACTTAGGCTGAAAACCTGTGAAGCAGCAGCACAGAATGAGCAATGAGGTTTTGTCCAGGTACATCCTAGATGATAACCACTCACAAACAGTAACAGATGATGATCAGGTTCTTTTTCAACCCATACTTCAGCTGTGGCAGATGAAGTACCAAATTCAGCCAGTATAAACCCCAGGAATTACTACAATAATTTAAGTTTAAAACTATTTGGTTATAAATCAGATACCTTAGGTACTTCTTTAGCACTTTTAAGATGTAATTGCTGCACTGGGAACCATCATGCTCCCTAACCCAGAATAAAGCTGCCACTCAACTCTGCTCAGCACGTGGACCAGCACAGTTTGTTTCTTCAGAGCACAGTGGTCACACACAAGTAAAAGCAGTCCTACAGCAGCAACCCAGGGGCTATTCTAAGTCACAAATGTGGTCTCCTACACAAGCCAATGACAGGGAGCCCTTATCAGAGATGGGAGTTCATGTCTCACACAGAGCAGCTCAATACACTGTTCTGACATGAATTTGCCCACCTTTCTACAGAACTACAGAAACTTTAAGTATTCCTTAAATCCAGCAGCAAGTCACACACTCAGTGTGACACTGCTTGTTTGGCACTGGCCCCTCCTACTTTGAATTGGCCCATGCAGTGCAGCAACTCAGGGTGGACCCCACCTATCCTTGTGAGACAGGAGCTGTGACAGGAACACCTCCCCATTCACAGATGGGAGAGTGGAACTATTACAGCTTTGCTTTTGCTACTTGGTTCATGCACATGGGGAAGCAGCCAAGTCACTGAAGCAGCACAAGCCACAGCTCTGCCAGCACAATACAGCACCATCAGTACAGTACAGCAACTCTGCAGCAGCAGGAAAGCATTCCCACCACAAGAACAGCCTGTGTAAAGCTCTGGCTATAAACCACACAAACAAACCATGTGCAAAAAATACAAAGCTCCTAGTCTGGAGCCTGGAATCTGGAACTTGGAATCTGCAGCATATGAATAAAGCAGGGTGCTGAACACAGGCCTCCCATTCCTGAATTAGCACCCAAGCCATTACTCTTTTAACTTAGTTTTGCCTTCCACAAGCCAAATTAAGGTAGAGATGTTTCAAAGTAAAATCTGTTCTTGACAGCAATCAATAACCAGACACTGCTCTTCCCTCACAGGCTGTCACACTGACACCATGGGGCTAGACCAGCTCCATGTATGTGAGCTCCACTCTGCTGCAGTCCCAGCTGGACACAAAGTTCACTTCATGGAAAGACCACAGAAGAACCATTTTGATGCACTGAGCACAACAGAGATTTAAAGAAAGCCAAGGACCAAATCCTTTTGGAGTGCCAAAGAGAAAACAAGCAATTACAAATCACAACAGTACCCTACCCACAGCTAACAGTGTAACCCATTTAAAGAAGCAAAATGTAGCAAACAACATAAAAGAATCAGCTTTGCATATCACAAAAATCAAGGGGGCAAAAAACACTGAAGGATTTTTCTGTTATCAAAGAGCTCAAGAACATAATTTTGTTGTAACTCTGGTACCAGCAGAAAACAGTGCTCCAGACCTCACTGCAAACCTTCTGTTGCTGGTTCTGTAACCAACTGATATAATAACTACTGTAAACAAAACATGCATTAGCCTGGGGGTTTGCAGAATTACAGTCCCATTGTCACCCAGGCTCCAGCTATTGCCTATTTCATCAAAAACTGGTAGAAATTTCTACTGATTCCTCTGCAGTTTCCTAAGGGAAACAGTAACCACTGAGCAGTACAAAGAACACTAGAAAAGCAACTGGTGCAGGAAAATGTGCCCTTTTGTTAGTTACAATTCTTAAGAAACTACAGATAAGATACTGGGGTAAAAAGCATAAAATCAGCATTTTAGAATCCCTGAGTAACTTCTGTTCACATAAGGCAACCAGTGTTTCAAAGGACAGTGAACCAAGTGAATGAAGTTCATCAGTGAACAAGGGGTATTCCTACGGTCTGGCTTGCCCAGGGAAGTAGCCCCTACGATGGCTCACAGCCCTCCTCAGATTTCCAATCAGCTCAGGCAGCATTGCTAACATGAAAAGAGTGAGCAGCAGAAGCCCCAGCTCTGCCTCCTCCTGCAGATTTAGGCAGGGCGAGTGTTACTGCTGGGAACTGCTGCCCTCTGCTGTCACACGAAACAGGCCAAGCCAGTTTGACAATACCAGGTTTACTGCTACACGGAAATAAAATCCCCCGAGAAGAACCAGCAGCTTACAGAGCAGTCAGATTCCAGGTGGGTTCTGCCAGACCCCTCAGTTCTGGTCTTGCACATTTATAAAACACCTGGCCCTCCTTGCAGCACAGCCTGAGAGGCCTCTTGTAAGCCAAACTCAGCCTAAAGCATGATTTTACCCAGCCAATCCCCTTGGCTGCAGCTGTTTCAGAGGCAAAAGCACTCAGCTGTTAGTCTGCCCAGCATAACACCTCTTACTGCCTGCAAATCTTTTTTGTGGATTGTGAACATCACCAGGGAAAGTGCCAGCCAGTAATCCTGCCTGCAGCACAGAACCTGGACTGGGCTGAAGGAATAAAATGTGTTACCCTCATCCTTGTGGGACCAGATGTGCTTCCTTCCTTGTCTCAGCCTTCCCAGTGACAGTGCCACCAGGGAGCTCTGCCAACCATTATAAACACTGGTCAGATGGGGAAGCCTAAGTGAATTTGAATTACATTTATGGATGTTATGAAGTTGAGTAAAGACTGGGGTCTGCATACAAGGACACTCCGCTGCTCTGATGCAGGAAAATCTTGGCCTCCTTTTCCCTGAGATCTGTATGAGCTCACAACAAAAGAAAAAAACAGTGTAAAGAAGACCCACTGTGCCTCAGAGCCCAGCTCCAGCCTGCCCCCAGCACTCAGTTTGCACTGGGCCCACAATGGACACATCACATCTGCCAACTTACTTGATTTCCTCACCAGCAAAATCGAACGTTTTGGTGATTGTCACTTTTCCTGAATCTTTTGGCTTCTCCTGAGGCTTATTCCCACTGTTCTCTTCTTCAGTCTACAAAATACATGAAGGAGAAAGCAAAATAATGCATTTGTGGAGCCAAGCCAAATTATTATTCCAAAGGGCCGAGGGCCCAACACAGACCTTGGCTAGCACTGTAATTTAGACTGGTGGTCAAAGCAAGTCACCCCCAGACAAGGTAAAAGAAATAAATAAACTTTATTCCACCAGAATGAAATTCCCCATTTTGGTTCCAGGCTGTCAATGAAGCTCTAGGATCAAAACAAACTAAAACAAGAAGTGAAATTGTAATAAATGTAGGAAGGAGCAAGAATACATTGCAGTGGTTCAGAAAGAAACCAAAAGTCTGGAGACTTGGCTCTCTCAAACTAAGCACCACCAAGCAGGAAAGCTGCCATGGTGAATTCCACTAAAGTATATTTATTTTTACTCAAGAACAGAGAATAACAAAACTCATCAGCAGAAAAAGCAATGCTGATCTCCCTACTTGTCAATAACATCTCTTTTATTTGAGAAGGAAAAATCTTTATCAAGCAATTTGTCACCAATGCCTCTTAATTTACTCAGTCACAGCTACAACTGCTAAAAGGATACATAAAAAACCTCTACCACTGTAAGTTACCAAAGCAAACCCCAAATTCTTGGTCTAAATCAACCACACACCACAGAGATCTTCTAGAAGGCCATGCAAGCCCAAGAAGTTCACAAAGAGAACAGAGGAACTGCATGTCTCCATGAATTATTCCAGGCTATGAAGGAACTTTCAAAGACAGCTCACATTTTAGCAACCTGCCCATAAAAGTAGAACTGCCTAGAAGAAAATGTTCACTTCTCTTCTTCCCTCTGACTCTACAAGTAACCACCCCAGCTGCTCAGTCAGTAATAAGGAGAAGCAGGAGGGCTGAGATGAAAGGACTCTCCTTCCAAAAGTTGCAATCAAATACTACAAAACTATACTTGCTCCACAACCTCCCAAGAGTCATAGAAAGAAGCTTCACACAGTCAGAACTGTACTCACCAGGCAGACTCCTGTCTTCTGTTACTGAACATTTATTTTGGCTGACCATCTAAAAAACCCCAAACTGATAATTCTAGCAACAGAGGCTCACTTGTGGTACGTTCTTCCCTTCTACCACCCAAAGCATGAAAGGTTTTGACAGGGAAACACATGCACTTGATTTTATTGAGAACCAAATCCTTTCAAATAGCTACCACACACAGAATTCTCTCTCCAGAAAAACCTCTGCCCACTGAGAGCACCTTACTGGGGCTTACCAAGGACACAAGAAAGCCAGATTCAATCTTGATACAAATGTGCAATATGCAGCACCCTCCAGACCCCCTCCATGAGGACGGAGGCACAGAGAGTCAGCACAGACCCCTTTTGTTTCCCCACTCACACACACACACAAAGCCTCCTTTTTTGAATTTTTTTTTTTTCTTTTAAGCATCAGGAAAGGCACAAGCCTCAGGGAGAGCTGTGCCCACATGCACAACTCAGACCAAAGCTCATCATTCCTGTGTCAAAAGAGGCATCCAGGACCAGGAAGGGAAGCCAACAGGGTTGTGTAGGACACTCCAAGATGCTGACAGCTCCAAAAGCAGCACCACCTCTGCATCTGGAAGGAAACCAGCACGTGCAGTCTGGCCCTTCAGGAGATGTGAGTCTCACAAAGCAGAGGGGGCAGGGGCAACCCCAGCCTCTTCCCAGCTCTGTCCAACACCTGATACCAGCCAGGATCAAGGGTTCATGCTCTAAACCACCAGGTCCTTCCCACACTCCCTGGTGCAGGCCCAGGCCCACATTACCTTCTTGATTTGTGTCCCTTGTGTGGCAGCCACAGCTTTGGGCTTCTGTCCTACATCACTGAGGAAACTGGCCCAAAGAGCATCCTCTTTCTTTTTTTCTTCTTCTTCTCTGATTCTTTCTATTTGCTCTACATTATCCACTTCCTCCTCTTTCTGCTCCTCTCCATTCTGCTGGGCCTTTTCTTCCTCTTTCTCATCTACCTCTAGCAAGAGACCGCCTTTCTTCCTCTTCCTGAAAGCAGATGCCAAAAAAGAAGGAAAAATGTAAATGGAGCTGCTGCAACACTATTCCAGAGCTGAACTGTAAGCCCGGGTGAAGCAGCATAATATTTCATATTTTTACTAACACATCTAGTTTGGGAAGCTCTCTCTTAACCCTGGAGTGTATGTATTTTATTTAAAAATGCTGCTGCTCAGAAAATACAGTGAGACTGATGCAGGCAGTGCCTCTGAAGTAAACTGACCCATCTGCATGCATTTCTGTGAGTATATAATGTGCTGAAACACTGGCACAGGTTGGCCAGTGGCTACCCCATCCCTGGAAGTATTCAAGGCCAGGTCGGATGGAGGTTTGAGTGACCTGGTCTAGGGGGAGGTGTCACTGCCCATGGCAGGAGGGTGGAACAAGATGGTCTTTAAGGTCCCTTCCAACCCAAACTATTACAGGGTCCTGTGGTTCTGGGATAATGCAAGAGTCAGGAGGGGAGGAGAACCTGGGCTAGATAGAAACCAACCTCAACTAAAGTATGTATATACTTATATCGACGTGAGAAACCCCGTATGTGCGTGCTTTGCACCGAAAAAGGTTAAAATAAACAACTGCTGCTGGGGAGGGTTTTCAGGCACGCTGCCTGTCGGGGCCGAGGTTCTCTGCTCCTGCCACTAAACCGGAACGCAGAGCAGCGTTTCCCGCTCCTCCGCCCCGCAGCGTACCAGCGCACCGGGCCGCTTCCCAGCGGCCGTACCTGCTGGCGGGGCGGCGGGGGCTCCTCCTGCCGCGGGGCGGCCGCGGGCTCTCCGCCGGCTCCTCCTCCCGCACCAGCTCGCTCTCATCATCCTCGCTGTACTCCGCACCTGCAAGCACAGACAGTGAGCGCCGGGAGCTCCGGGAGCGCCGGATCCCGCCCGCCGCCACTCACCCGAGGGCACGTAGTCGTCATCCTCGGCCGAGGAGTACTGCTCCTGCTCCGACTCCGAGCCCGACATCGTGCGGCCCGGTCCCGCCGCCTCGCTGCTCCCGCCCGCCGCCGCCCAGAGCGCCGCCGCCGCCCGCCAGCGCCCCCTGGCGGACAGGAAGAACAGACGCGCCTCAGGGGCGGCGCCGCGCACGGGGAGGAGAGACGAGAGTCCTCCAGCGGGCCGGAGCGTCCCGCCAGCCCCACAGGGACGCCCAGCATTCCTTGCGGCCCACAGCCGTTCCCATGGCTGCACAGGGTCTGGGCGGGGCCCGGCTGCCCGGAGGCCAGGGCTGATTGGTGAAAATCTCTGTCTATCATCTTACAACGTTTCCCATTGGCTGCGGGCGGAAGGGGCCGGGCGGAAGGGGCGGTGGCGGATGGCGGCGGGGTGGTTGCGGGGATGGACGGCGGCGAAGCGGGTGGCGGTGGCGGAGGGCTCTTGCAGCAGATCCTCAGCCTTCGCCTCGTGCCCCGCGTGGGAAATGGCACCACCACCTACTCCAGCCCGCTCTCCACCTTCCCAGGTACCTCCCTGCTCGGAGCGGCGTCCGCCTTCCGGGGCCGCTGGAGGCCTGCGGGCCCCGGGCCGCCCTCACAGCCCTTCTCTCCGCAGAGATGTGGTACGGCGTCTTCCTGTGGGCAGTCGTCTCCTCCCTTGCCTTCCACGTCCCGGCCGCGTTGCTTGCCCTCTTCACGCTCCGGCACCACAAGTACGGCAGGTTCATGTCCGTGAGCGTCCTGCTGATGGGCATCGTGGGACCCATCACCGCCGGCACCCTCACAAGTACGGCAGGTGCCGGGGGCTGTGGCAATCAGAGGTTGCCTTGGGGAGCGCGTGGGATGGGGGTGTCCCCCGGGATGGAGATTACCGTTCTGGCTTTATTTCCCCCTTGCCCGGCGTTTGAAAGGGTTGGACTGTGCCCCGTGTCGAGCCCTGCATCGGGCATACCAAACCCATCGGGTGCAGAGCCAAGGGAGCTTTCACATTTCTGAGCACCTGGAGGAAAATCTCTCAGAAGTTTGGTGTCAGTGCCCAGAACTGGGTAATGTTTGCAGCCTGTGGGCTGTGGGTGGGGGATCTTGTGACAAAGGTGTGTCCCAAACCACCCCAACCCCCACACCTGCTGGAGGCCTCAGCAGAGTTTCAGCCCCAGTTCACCCATTGCCACCAGCACGCACTGGTTCCTGGCTGAGGTTTGTCAGACATCCCCAGCCCAGCATTCCTGCCTGCTGGTGAGCAGGGAGAGGTTCAAACCCCACTGTTCTCTGCCCCAGCCTCATATCCTGAGGCTTGCCCTTATCCCTGCACAGAACAGCTGTCTCACCTTCATGTCTTGGCTTTTCCCTCTCTCCACAGGTGCTGCCATTGCTGGAGTTTACAGAGCTGCCGGGAAAAAAATGATTCCCTTTGAGGCCCTCATTTTTGGCGTGGGCCAGACGTTCTGTGTGGTGGTGGTTTCCTTCCTGCGCATTCTGGCCACTCTGTAGCTCCTCTGGAGAGGCTGGAGAACACAAACCAGAGGGGGAGCAAAGGACCTGCTGCCTCAGAACAAATCACAGGGAGCACAGCTCCAGCCTTGTGTTTCTTCTGCTGATTTAAGGAATTGGGACAGCTTGCTCTTGCCTCCAGCCTGGCTTGAAATTTTAAAATTATGAATTTTGTTACTTTTTGGTAACATTAGTGAAAGTGCCAAGTGAAACTTTATTTCTCTGGAGGGTAGGAAAATATCTGCCAGAGGAGGAGACCTGAGTACTTGTCACCAGTGATAAATTATAGTAATGGGACGTGACTGAAATGGGACACCAGCTGTGCTGGGGTAGGAACAGGACCAGAGTGATGTCGTGTCCTCAGAGTCACTCACCACTTTGTTGCTTGGTTTTCAGTGGACCTGAAGCTCTTTTAATGTTAGTTTTTAAATTAAAAAATTGTTTTCTTCCTGGCCCAAACTTCTTAATATCAGGTCATAGCCATAGTGGATTTGGGAGCAGCAAAAGGAGAGCTCATTTTAGATGGATGAGAGTGTAAATTTGTGTCTGGGAGCTCTGGCTGTGAATGCTGCACAGGGGAAATGACTGGTATAAAAAATATTTTGTGAATTTTATTACAGCAAAGCTCTTCTGACCCTGTGAATGTTTTGCCCAGAGGCAAAGCAGAGTGGAATGGGCACTCCAGAAATCACAGGTGTTCATGTGGGTGTGCACAGCTCTCCTCAGGCTTTGAAGGAGACTCGTGTTTTCAAAGGACCCTGTTCTCCTTTGACTTGCTGATGCTGTTCATGTTGGTGTGCTGGAGCTGGCTGTCTGCACTGATCTGGAATTGGCACTGGCCAGCTTGGATAAAATCCCTGCTGCTGCTGAAAGCTGCATGGCCAGGCTGGGCTGTGACAGGGGTGTCCCCAGTGCAGGGACCGTGCCACGTTTTCAGCATCCAGTGTGCCAGGGGTTGGGAGAGCTGCAAGGCTCCTGGCAGGAGCCTGGGTGATTCCTGTGTCCATGGGAACACAGCCCCAATCAACCCTTCTCCACAGGCAGCAATGTCTCCTCATGAATTGTTTTAGTTTGTTTTGGTTTTAAGTGACTTTTAACTAACTGGTAGCTCTGCATTGTGCCCGGAGTTTTGCTACATGGCTGGGGCACTTGAGCAGCTTACTGGGTGCTTCCTGGGGCTGGAAGCTGAGGTTGAATTCCAGGGATGTGGCTGGGCAGTGCAGCCACCCCTAGGGGTTTGTTGTGGTCTCTGTACCCAGCTCACACGTGTGGGCTGCAGAGGGAAAGCACTGTCTGTGTCCAGCCTTTCAGGGGACAGTTCCCTCTGTGTCTTCACTGAATTCCTCTGGTTTCCAAATCAGTTCCTTTTGTACCTGCAGCATTTCCTAGGGCCATTTATCTACCATGCCCATGTCCTCAGTGCTGGAATGACTGGACGTGGCACTTAAGGCCATGGTCTGCATGATGAGGGGGTGACCAGTCAAAGGTTGGACTGGATCTTAGAGGGCTTTTCTAAACTAAATTGATTCTGTGACCCTTCAACAGGGCACTGTGTTTATCATGGAAAAGGTTTCTCTATGCACAGACTCCTCAAGAGTGGTCTGTCAACGGTGGGAGGTGTTTTGCAGGAGCTACTAACTGAGATTACTCTAAATTTTAGCCTGTGTTAATTCAGGGAATATAGGTGCACAGTTTAGGAAATAATTTAATGTGAATCCCTCTCCTTAGGTGGGTGAGGTCCAAGTGGTGTAACATGTACTAAACCCTGGATCTGTGGAGAGCCCTGTGTGCTGTGCTGCTTGTAGAGAGCCAGTCTTCCTGCCAGGGCAGAAACAATGAAAAAGAAGGAATAAGCTTTCTTTCTTTTCCCACTTCATATTTCAGCATGTGTACAGAGTGTACAGTTTAATTTACGGGAGTTATCCTGTGTTTTCCTGGATGGATTAAAAGTATCTGGTGGAATTTGAGTGGGTGGGTCTGGCTTTACCTTTCAGGTGACACCAGATGTCCTGAGCGCCTGCTGTGCTCTCTTTTACCCTGCACTGGTGCCTGGCACCACTCAATAGCCATTAAGCTGATTGCAACTGAGAAAGCACTTTATCCATGTGCCCCGTGCTACAGCAAGAGGAGGTTTCCTTGCAGGAACAGGGCTGAGGGGTGCAGGACACAAATGGGGGTGTTACAGAGCTCAGAACAAGTGAAGATTGCTCAGTAAAGTCACTCAGTGCTGGGTGAACTGAAAACCTCCCATTTTCTATCCCTTGGGATCTCTTGAGAGTCTGTTTTTAGGGGGTTCTGGCTTACTTGAAGAGTTGGCAGCTTGATCCTGTTTGGAGTATTTGGAGCTGGCAATGTCTCTCTCTGCCTGGATGCTGTGAAATTTTCAGGGAATTTTTGCATAAAAGGTGAACAATCAGCTGATTTGTCTGACATATGAGCACAGGAGGCAAGTTCTTTGTGTCACCTTGGTGCTCACAGAGCATCCTCCACTCTGCTGGCTGCTGTTGGCAACCTCCCTCTCCAGTAAAACCAGAGCTAAACAGGAAGGAGGAGTAGCCTTGAGCTGAAGAACCAGATGGCAGTTGGAGCACTGGTGGCAGTTTCCTCCCCTCATTGGTTTGGCCTTGCCTTTCCATTCCTTTATTCCAAGTGAGGCATATGGAGGAATCCCTTCAATTTTCATCAGGTACTGGTAGACTTTGCTCAGTCAAACTTGCCAAAAATTGCAAAGAGCTGGCAAAAACATCAACACTGAGGTGTCCTGGGCTCAGCACTACTGGGAGCCTCTGCTGGGGAGCCCAACCAGTGTGCTGGTTAAGGAAACACCTGGAGAAGCTGCCTGCCCTGGAGGAACACCCACTTATGCTGAGGCTCGTGGCCCTGCTCCCTGTGTGCGACATCCCCTCTGCCACCCCCATTCCTCTCGCTCACAGCTGAAGCTGTCATGAACAAATCTTTGTATGATTGAAAAGTCTGTACATTTTATTTTTCTACTGACACTCCTAATCCTGGTGGTGATTATCAGTAAATTCTGTAACTCTTGAGGTGAATGAGTGTTATGTGTTTCTTCTGCAGCATGACAAGGGGGCCTGGGTTGTGCTTTTCAAATGAGCTGCACTCCTGCTTTGCTTGGGGCCATGTGCACCAGAAATGTCCTGGTTCTGGTGGTAAATGTTGTTTCCATTAGGAGCTGGACCTGCATCTGCACCCAGGCACCACAGTCTGAGTGACATCTCACTGCTGCTCAGTTACTGGAGACAGGCTTAGCTGTTGTCCCTGTCCCTGAGGGGACATGCAGGGGCCCTGCAGCCCCTAGGCGTAGTGCTGACCTGCTCTCAGCCCCTGGGGCTGTTCCACCTGGGCCAGTGGCTTTGCTGGGCCAGCATTCAGTCCCTGTACACCACTTGGGCTCTCCTGGGGGTGCAGGTGCAGGAGCCCACAACTCCCCTGCCTGGCTCTGGCTAACCCCAGGCCTGCAGTGTCTGCACTGCAGGGCCAGCATTGCTGTTTATTGATGTACAACCTACAGAGCCTGACATGGGCCAAACAAGCATTTGTAATAGGGTGGCAGCTTGTGCCTGGTGGGCATTTCTAGAGGGCTGGTAACCACCCTGCCTTCACTGCTCTCCCAGACTCCCAGAGGAGCATACTCCAGGTTCAATACTGGCCTGAAAAATTCACATCCCAAGTCATCAGGAATCCAGGAGGTTTTATTGGCAGTAAAAGGTCAACACGTTCTCTTGGTTTCCTCGGGTGAGGATGATGGGGGGTCTCAGGTCCTGAGAGAGGGTCTCAAGCCAGGCCATGTAGAGGGAGCTGGGGCAGCGGCCCTTCCTACCGATGGGCGGGGTGCTGCGGCACAGCGAGGAGGGGCGTGGGGCAGGGCCGGCACCGAGCCCCGCCACAGCCCCTTTCTCAGTCCACTGCAGGTTATTTCTCTTAAAAGGGGCAACACCACATCCTCCCACCCGGCAGGACCCAAGCTGGAGCCCTTGGTGTCTTCCAGGGGCTTTTCCCTGTAGTGCAGCACTCTGACCAGAGAATTAGGGTGTCTGTGCAGGACCTCCCCACCTAGGGAGGGGTGAACATCCCGAGGTACCATTCCCATGGGGCAAGAAACAGGCGTGAGGGCATTACTGGCACCTACATGGCTATGAGTGCTGCATCCCGCGAGTAATCCAGCAAAATCTCGTTCAGCCTCACTTGTCGGAGTGACTGTGGAGCAAAGAGCATCGAGAAACACAAAATAATGGTTTCCAGAAAGACTGAATTTTGTCTAAAAAGCAGGAGACCCTTGGCAGGAGCTCTCCTGGCACTGGTGCTACCTTGGCTCTGTTTTTATCGACCTCCTCATCAGAAATCTTCCAGGGACAGCCCTGTCTCATCTCATTCACTGTGGCCTCGTCTTTGAAGCCATCGTTCAGCCTGAAGGGAGCGATGAGCTCATCAAATCTCTTGATGCTGCAACACAAGCAGACAGTGCCAAGGAAGAGGGTCTGGGCAGGTTTGGAGGTGCTGTGGGGGCACGGGGAAGGGAAGGGGGGTGGTTACTGCTCTGGCCGGGGTTTCTGGTTGATGTCAGGGAGGATGTGGACCTCATGGAAGCCAAGGCGGAACTTGCTCAGTAGAGAGACAATCCTAATGGAGGGAAAAGGACATAATTTCCCAAAGTTAGCAGGGAATGGTAGCTCTGACAGGGGCCTGCCACAGCAGAGAACCCTGCTGCTGGCCTCAGTTTGCACTTTAGGTTTTCCCACTCTGCAGCCACATTGATTTCCAGAGAAATGAGGCAGAGCAGCCAGGTCAGAGTTCACAGATCCCATTATGGCAAAGATGGGAGAGCTCAGCAGGATGGGAAGCAGCTTGTGTCACCACCCACAGGAAAGTGGCAGTGGCCAAGTGACTAAGAGCTGCAGTGGCCACCAGCACTTACGCCTTCCTCTCCTCATCCATCCTGTTGATCTGCCCACCGACAAACACCCGGATTTTGCACTTTGCCCACCGCTTCTTGCGCCCCAGGAGGTAGGGGATGAGCAGCGTGAGACCTGGCCCCAAAACACCGGGTGGGAGATGCAGCAGTGACCCCAGGCTCACCAGTGCTTCACTGGTGCCAAAGGCCAGGGATGCCCTGGCCCATTTGGCAGGACTGAGCCCTCCTGGGCACTGCAATGGAGGTGCTGGGCTCACATTATCTGGACAGATGGAAGGTGAAGGTACCTCCATCATCAAAGAGCCAGTAAATGTCAATGGTCTTCTTGCCCTGCTTGCTCTGGAAGATGGTGCTTGCCTGCTGCTCACTGGCCAAGGCGGCGGGGTCCACTGCTGGGGCAAGAGGGTCCTGGTGTCAGCAAAGGGCACCACCAGCCACAGATTAAAGGCATCACTTCTTCCTGGTCCCAGCCCTGCTCCCCAGGGCTTGAAACCCCCACCGTGCCTCAAAATAATCCTCAGAGCTGGGGATGCTCTAGGTGGTCACCAACTTACCTGTGCCTGGGGCTGCTCTGCTGCCAGTGCCATTCTTGGGGTGCTCTGCTTCCTCGAACGTGGGGTTAACTGAGGAGGGAGGAGAAGAGCAAGGGCAGCACAGCAGTGCCTCACTGTCCCCATCCCCATGGATCCCAGCACAGGAGTGATGTCCCGCCAGGACTGTGGCCTTTGTCTGGGGACATGGTGCTGGCTGGCACATCCCACAGCTGCATGTCTCTGTGCATCCCCGGCTGACCAAAGCCACTTACCATGTGCCTGCAGCACTCGGGAAACATTCAGCCCTTCCTTCATCCGCATCAAGCACACGCCGTACTTGAAATCGAACGCGTCGCTGGAGGGAGGGAGGAGAAGGCAGTTAATGGAGGGGGCACTGTCAACCCAGCTGGACCCTGCGCACGTGACTGCAGCCATCAGTGGGGCCACCAGCAGGTGCCAGTGTCCCCAAGAGGTGGAGGAGCCAGTGCGGCCGTACTGCAGGATGCCCACGTAGTCCTCCAGGCTCTGTGGGGATGCCGTCCGCCAGTTCCTCTTGTAGCCCAGCACTAAGATGTTAGGTCTCATCTTCCCGAGGCCAGCAGCCTACGGATAGATGTCCCCATGAGACCCCTCTGCAGGGACAGACGGACACAGGTGGTGTCAGTCCACTTCATGGGGGAGCAACAGAAAGGGGGATGCCTGGAGATCATGGAGGGAGGTCAGAGCTCCCCCAGGCCGTGACAAAGAGGAGGGACCCTGCTGCTGGAAGGCCAGTGATGGCAGTACCTGGATCAGCATTTGGACGCCACTTCTCAAATCCTCAGCCACCACATCTGTGTAGAAAGCCTTGATCTTCCTCTTCATTAGCCACTTAGTGTGGCCATCTGCCATCAGCCGGGACTCTGGCATCTTCTGCTTCCGTGGGCCCTGCAGGAATCAGGAGCAGGAGCTCAGGCAGCCCCTTCCAACTGCAACAAGTCTTGCCACCAAGAACTTCTAGCTCCTCTCTTCCCAAATCGTTGGCAAGAGGTGGATGTAACCACTGCACACATGGGAGGTTGCAATCACAGCCAAGAAAAGCAGTGAATCCAAGGAGTCAACAGTCAGTGCACACAATCCCAACAGTCCTGTGGGTGCTAATGAGCTGGTTCTTACTGCACCCAATTACTCTGGAGACTTTAGGGCTGCAGGACCCCCCTGTCCTCTGAGCAACTACTTCCTCTTTCCAAATCTTCTGCAATTAATTGGCAAAGGGAAGCCATAAGCCCACAGGGACATCCTGATGCTTCACCAATATTGCTTAACAACCCAGAGAGGCTTCCAGTTGACACATTTCATCATGCAGCAGCACACAAGTAGGCACATTTCAACATCCACCCTGTGACCCCACCAGGATACAACTGGATTTCGCAGCCCACCACCCACTGGTGGCCAGAGCCCCCAGGATAAGGAACCAACCAGTTTCTGCAGGTGACTCACAATCAGCACGTTGCCACAGAGCATCAGGCTGAGGTTCTTGGTGAAGGTCCCCACAAAATCCACCAGTGCCGGGCGGAAGTTGGGGGGGCCAGTCAGCACCAGGCACTGCGGTCTGCAGGCAGGGGGAGAAGGGAGTGAGGAATAGTACTTTGGAGGCATCCAGCCTCTTTGGATTGTGCCATGTTTCTTCTCCCATGCTTGTCCAGTGGCCATAGGGAGCATCTTTGGAATGAGAAAACACTATGTGGCCTGAGGCTCCAGTCTCACTCTTTGGTCTTTTTATATCAGATGACACCAATGTGTCTGTGTCTGCCTGGTATGGAGAGGAAAGGGTTTGCCCAGAGTTCTACCTTAATGGCACACACAGGGGATTTTGGAGACAGACACATTTTGCTGTAGCTGCTGGTTACTGAAGGTGGTGGTGATGGTGTGGCCATGGGCACCATGCCTCCCTGGGTTTACTGGAGGCAGGAGCTGGCTTTTCATCCCACTCCCTCCAGGCCCAGCACTGCAAATGAGCTGTCCTTGCCTGTAGTTCTTGATGTGCTCATCCACTTCACTCAGCCCCACTGAGTAGTTGAGGGCCATGTTGTAGGAGCTGGCTTGCATGGAGGAGCCCCAGTTGACATCTGCATGAGGAAGGAGGATTAGCAACAGGGCCAGACACCTTCTGGGGCATTGCTGGTGCCAGGTTACCACCACCCACCTGGCTTTTTGTAGAGGACATATCCCAGGAGGAAGATGACGATGCCGAAGGCAATGAGGGCTGCCCACCAGGTCAGCAGGAACATGATCACCACTGAGACAGCCGCTCCAAAGAGAGCAGTCCACTTGCTGTAATACCGAAAGGAGGGTCGCCAGCCTGCACGCAAACACACACAGCGGCCGCTGCCGGGAGGGGGAGCCGCACGGGGAGCCGGCCGCCGCAGGGCACGGCGTGGCGTGGCACAGCCCACCTGGGGAGTTGGTGATGGAGGCGTGGAAGCAGCTGAAATTGATGAGGGCATAGGAGCAGAGGAAGAAGTTGGAGATGATGGGGGCGATGGCATTGAGCTCGGCTGTGGGCAGAGGAGAAAGAGAGTGAGCTGTCAGTGGTGGAGACTGAGCCACCCTGCTGGTGGCAAGCTGCAGGAGGATACTGGGACAGCAAGCACTTACCGATGAGGATAAAGCCAATGGCAATGACATAGGTGAGCATGTAGCCACGGATGGGCTCGCTGTTCCTCCCATAGCCCTTCCCGAAGAAGCCAATGAGAGGATAGAGCTGGTCCTTGCAGAGACACTGCAGAGAGAGACACAGTGGGGACAGCAGGCTTTGCCAGGGACATGCTGTGGTGGCTTCTGTATCCGTAAGAGCAAGGGCCAAACTGGAGCCATGCCCTGTGTTGACAGCAGCATCCTCCTTGCCCCAGGGCTGCTCACGGATGCAGAGCCCTGCACCAAGGAGCATCACCCACTGCTGAGCTCAAGGAGAGGAGCTGGGGTGTGCAGACACCACCTCCTCACCTGGAAGACTTTGGGGGCTGAGACAAGGCAAGCCAATGCTGAGGAGAGGGTAGCGCCAAAGATTCCTGCTGTAATGAGGGGGCCAAATCCAGACACCATGCTCATGCTCTGTATGAAAACCAGGGGATCAGCATCTCTGGTGCACCCCTGAGGGATTTCCAGCCCCAGGCCCCATCCTGCTGCATTTCCTTTAACATTATCTAGGCAGCAAAGTCCAGCCACATCCAAAAGCCCACTCCCTGGTGCCCTCCTGTTAAAAAATGGCTGTTTCAAGAGCATGGGAGCCACCCAGGATGGCAGGGAGGTGCCAGGCATGCAGCTGCCCTGGGAAAGCCATCCATTACAGCACAAACCTGGCCAGGAGCAGGAACAGGGGCTGGTCATGGTTCTGAGCAGTACCTGGTAGTAGTTGCTGAGCCCATATCGGCAGCTCTGCTGTTGGGTGCAGGCAGTGAAGTTCCAGCCAAAGCTGCAGGGCAGTCCCTCACAGCCCGGCGAGCCCACGGCCACGCTGTCGTTCAGGCTGCCTGAGGCATCTCGGACCACACAGGCACCTGGGGGGACGCACAAGGCTAGAGCAGGGCTGGCACCTCTCCACGGTTTCAGGAAGCCCAGCCCCACATCCCATTGCCTGTGACAACTCCCAAGTCCCTGCCATGGGGCTTTGAGCAATGCCAGGAGCTCCACTGCCCACCCAGGATGACTTTGTCCCACATGGGGGTAGGAACAAGGTCTGGCACCTGTGGCACTCACACAGGGATATCAATGCCGGTGTCCACAGCTTGCTCCTGGCTCCTATGCACCTGCATCCTCCCAAGCCACCCATTTTGGGCAGGGCCACCCCACCCACCCAGCCCCCTCACCCACTGCACCTGAGGATGTGCTGCTTACCAATGGTAGCGGAAAGCACCAGGTAGGACATAGTGGTCCAGAAGATGGCCATCAAGGTGCCCTTGGGGATGGCCACGGCAGGATCCTGCCCAAAGGAGTTGCAGAGATATGTAAGGCAGTTTTCCAGCAGCAGTGCTAATGTAGGCAGCTTATTTGTGGCTGCTGTACAGGGGGAATTTTAATTCACTGTATCACAAAGCCACAAAGCATCTCCTGGCCAAGCCCGAAGTTTCCATAAGAAATAAAACAAAGTCTAACAGTTGGATCAAAATGAAAGCCCCTGGGAAAATAGGGCTTGAACCCTGAGAAACACTGGCTCAGTCACAACCCACCTTCAGGTCACCTGAAATGTTTGCCCCAGCCAGGATGCCGGTTGCGGATGGGAAGAAAATGGAAAACAAGCCAAAGAAGGAGCCCTCAGGTCCACGCCAGTTGGGCACAAAGTTCTGAGCAAAGATATCGGCTGGGGAGGAAGCAGAGGAGAAGCATTTGAGGCCTCTTGGCTACTTTTTTCCTGGCTAAAGCACCTCAGCACTGGCTGGGGGCACGGTGCTGATGGCAGGGACCCCATGGGAGGGGACACTATGCTTTTAATGACATCGCTCAGCAAGGAGCACCTTCCTGTACCAAACATCTCCCCAAACTGCAGCAAAGAGCCAGGCTCCAGAGATGCATTTGGACCTGCTGAGAGCACCCCCAGCCTGTGGTGGACCCACCTCGGTAGCTGAAGAAGCCCTTTGCTTGCTTCTCAGCAGTGGCTGGGATCACTGTCCCCACCAGGTAGTTAATGAAGGAAACCAGGATGACCAGGAAGAACAGTATCTGTGCCTGCCAGACCAGAAAGAGCCAGCTGAAGAATTGGGTGTTTGGGCACAGAAAGAATGACAAATGTATTAGGAGAAACCCATGCCTGTTTTTGGGGAGCTACAGGCATCCTCTGCTCCTCAGATGCCTGGTGGCCAGCAGGGACAACTCTTATCAGCCCAGGAGAAAAATGTGAGCAGGAGGGTTACCTTGGCCTCCCATTCCATGCCAGCCAGAGAGATGCCCAGCAGCACCGTCACAGTGATGACCCCAATGATTCGGATGTCATTGGTGGGGTCCACGATGAGGGAATTGTGCTCCTGAGGAAGGGGAACTATTCACAACACAGAAATAACTCTCTTCCTTACAAACCATTGTTTTTTCTGTGAGTTTTAGCAGCCACTGTTTAATTATCAGTGGTCCAATGATAATGCAAATATTGATAATCTACACAGGTTGTGCAAGGAGAGGGTGGGGATGGAGGAGTAGGGGGGACATTGGGACCCAGAGGACACAGAGCTGCTCTCTTACCTGCAGCAGGTCCCGGACAGTTTCAGCAAAGCCCACTGTGTGCATGGCCACGGCCACGGCGTTCGCAAAGGCGAAGATCAGTCCGATGGAGCCGCCCAGCTCCGGCCCGAGGCTCCGCGAGATAAGGAAGTAGGTGCCTCCTGAGGCAGGAACACCCCATGGCATTACTGCTTCCCCCACGTTTTTGGGGCTCCCCCACACCTCACAGCCCACACCAGGAGTTCACATCCATGGGGCAGCCCCAGGACAAAGAAACCCCTGGAGTGGCCAGGAGGGAACACATTACCTGACTTCACTTTGCCATTGGTGGATATGGCAGAGATGGACAAGCCGGTTATGGTGGTCACTGTCACAGACATGAGGATGATGAGCCATGTCAGGGCTGTGGGGAAAGGGCATTGCTTCACTGCTGTATCCCCCAGCCTCCCAGCCATCCCTAGAAGTCCCACCAGCCCCAGGTGTCTGGGTGATGATGGACCCAGTGCCACTGTCCAGCCCACAGTGAACCGCAGCACCCACCGATTCCTGCCTGGGCGGTGATCCAGGGCAAGCGCAAGTAGAGGATAACTCCCCAAATATTCAGCATGCAGCGGATCTGAGGGGGGACAGAGGGGAACTGGCCATCAGGGCATTGACACCTGGCATGGCTAGCTCTGCCTCCTCAGAGAAAACCATCCCACCGAGGAGGGCAGGGAATTGCTCAAAGCACATGTGCTTGCAAAAATATAGACATTGGTGAAAAATGCAACAAGGGTAAAATGCTTACAAGGTAGGAGGATGCTCCATGGGGGATGGGTCACACTCACCATGACGCCCTTCACCCATCCAAAGCGGACAGGTTCTGGCACGGAGTCTCTGCCTGGCTCCCCTTCTGCCTCCTCCAGTCCAGCCTCCGGCCCGGCCTCTGGCAGGCCATTGCTGTGCTGCAGGTCAGACACTGGCAGGCGAAGGCGGCTCGGGTCAGGCTGTGGGACGAGGGGAAGGCAGGTGAGGGTGGACTTCAGGCAGCTGTCCCTGGAGAAAATGCTCTGGCTGAACACACAGCTGGAAACAGCTAGATTCTCTGGTTTCTCTCAGGGCTTCCTTGGGGATGTGCAGCTGGCACAGCACCAGTAATGGCACCAAGAGGCAGGAGACAAAGTGACCCACCGCAGACACTTCACAGGGAGCAGAAGCATGGCCAGGGGATGCCAGAGATGCTATGGGTACAGCCAAGCCCTCTGTTACCTTGAGGATGGAGTGCAGGTCAGCCAGCGAGGGCCTGCCCTTCCTGAGGTCGCCCACCCCCTTGCTGTTGGCATAGTGCTCGTAGGCTGGCACCACATCCACCGTGTTGTAGCCGAAGGTCCTGGTGCAGAGGGTGCTGCTGGACAGGTGGGTGGGCTGGACGCTGTCGCAGCTGGACCCCTCAGTGGGTGTGTAGGGACCCCGGCCCCCCTCCTCCATGCCCAGCAGGGTGCTGATGGTGAAGCGGCCGCTGCAGCGGGCTGGGGGCAGATCTGGGATGGGCAGCTCGGCCATTGCCCCTGCCCAGGAGCCTGCCAGGTGGGGGACAGGGTGGAGAGGGGCTTGCTGGCTTTATACCCTGCAAAACCGGAGCGAGGTGACCGGCACACACCCACCACTGATGCTAATAGAGGAAAGGAATCAGCTTGAACCACCCCGAGCTGGTCAGGGGGAAAAAAATAGCTGGAAGGGATACCAAAACCACCATAATGGGCATCACTGCCTCCCAGCGCTCGATGGGGGCAGCGATAACGGATTTGAGATTAAGTCCCAAGGACAGATCAGCAGAGAAATGCAGCGCTGAGTTTGCCTGGGGCCCCAACCCAGGAACATTCAGTTCACAGGGATTTATTATGGAAAAAGGGAGCAAGACTCCCACGCACCCTCACCCTTCCCTGGGATACTGCCCTAGACCCGTCAGATCTCGTAAATCATCCTGGCTGGTCTCCAGGATGCTGCCTGTGGCATTGAGCTGGGCCGGATGTAGGGAGGGGAACAGCGCCTTTATCTCACAGAGAAACCGGGGGGAGGGGGGAGTGTGACATCAAGGGATCTGAGGGATGCTCCTGCTGGAACTGAGATTCCAGGCTGCTGGAGAAGACAGGGTGCACAAAGTAGTGCAAGTCTGTCTGTGCTTGTCCTGGGCCTGGAGCTGGCAGCTCTCAGTACCAGGCAGCAGAGATGCCCATAATCCCACAGCCCCCTTCCCCTCCAGACCCAGGGACAGGGTACCACTGAAGCCCCCATCCCTGAGTTAATAAGCCCTTAAACTCTTGTTCCCATCACACAAAACACGAGCTGAAGCTGTGTGGCCATAACCCCACAGCCACAGGAGGCGAGGACGGGGGAGGATGGGCGCCTCTTACACTCCCCAGCCCCTGTCACATGTGCCACGAAAGCAGTTACAGATAAGATCAGCAAAGACAGCAAACAAGGCCAGCAATAAAATTCGAGGGCAGCCCATTGGAATTTCAGCTCCATGTGGCTTTGCAAGTTAATGGAAAATTGGGCTTGCCTGCCATGGTGCCTCTGGCTGTCTTTGCATTCACACACAAATTGTGACCTGATTTTTGAGGACTTGCTCCAGCCCCCTTGTTTGTGTGAGGGCAGACGGCCGTGATCACCCAAGCCCCGCACAGCTGAGGGCAGCAGCCCGGTCTGCATCCATGCTCAGTCCTCACAGCACTGCAGAGCTTCTCGGAGCCTGGAGAGCAGGGACAAGGGTGAGGTGGGGATGAGGAGAGAGCCTCACCCCAGAACACCTCACACAACAACCTCCACAAAGTGGACACCAGCTTCCTCTCACAACAGACGCACCAGCAGACTCACACCCAGCAGAAGTGGCTTTATTTTAGAACCTCGCTGTTTCATCGAAACCACTGATTTGCCCAAAACAGCACAAATCAATCTTTTAAGTGGGGGGGTCTGTTAAACACAGCACAGTCAGAGATGCTCCAGAAGACACAGGAGGGCTCCAGAGGTGGGCGAAGAGCGAAGCGAGTGGTATGATGCAACCCTGGTGTAGTGAAATAGCCGGATTGTAGGAAGCGCTTGTCGTCGGCCTGATTCACAACACCAGCTGCAGCAACAATACCGGGGCCAGCGGCGCTGGGAGCTGCGGCAGGGAGGGAGCTCTGCAGCCTCCCTCCAGCCCCTCCACTCACACGGAACAGGTGCCAAGTTGTTTCTGCAGGGCTTTCCCTCACTTCCAGCCGATCCCCCAGTGTGTTCCGGATATTAAATGCATCAAATGAACCCAAAATCGAGTTAAGCAGAGCATGGTGCAGTGCATTACACAGCTTCTTTTAAAGACTGCCTAAGTGTTATATCCCAAAAGGCTTTAATGAAGCTTTAATTGACCTGTTTCCATCCCTGTGGAAGAGGGAACCTATCACCCTGAGTGACACAGGACACACGAATGGTGCAGGGGCTCAGCACTGCAAACCCACCGTGCAGAGCAGACTCAATTTCTCAGCACCACAGCAAAGGAAGCCTGGGAAAAGAAAAGAGATGGTTATTCAGCCAGCTGCCAGTAACCTTTCCCAGTGGGAACACACAGGTCATCTCCCATCTATTCCAGACACCATCTCCATCTTTCCAACTTCAAACCCAGAGAGAAAGAGGACAAAAATGCTGGTAACAGGGACATGAACAGAGGCAGTATTTGAGTGCTGCCCCACCCCAGTGACATGGAACTGGAATTAACAATATCCTCTTCTTTCAGGCTGGAAGGAAAACATTTTGCTTCTTTGATAGGCTGGGGTGACAAGGGTCAGGAGAGTAACAAAACCAAAAGAAGTTCATTGAATTCACTTTTTCTGAACACAATTCCTTCAGCTCCTGCAAGGAACAAGGTCCAAGCAGCATCTTACACAAATGCAGTAGCAGGAAACAGTGGTGAACAGAGAAGCCACCTCATTTAGCAGGTCTACTCCAGCCAGAGGGTCTGGAAAACATAATGAAAAATCAGATTGAGATGCAGAATCTGCATTCAGCAGGGAAATTAAAGAAAAGGTAGAGGAGTAGGAATGTAACCCATAGGCAAGTACCCTGACTATGACCAGCATACTCTGGGGTAATGGTGAAAATACTTAAAAGGATTAATTTTGTTGTCTGGACTAGAAAAACCTCACAGAGACAGCTGAGAAGACAGGACCCATTGACTCCAGCTTTCTGACAGTGTTTAGGAGGCCATCAAGGCACATTTCAGCAGTGCCAGTTCCCACAGGAGCTGACTATCTTCCCTTAGCTCAGTGTAGTTTTTACCAGGTTAACCCTGGGCAGAACTTTCAACTCTTTTTTTCCCTACTGGGCTGGTAACAGAGAGCAGAAGTTTACAGCAAGTATTTCTAGTATTTCCCTGCAACTCCCCTGTAAATCCAGACCACATCACTCAGCCCTTGGTCCTTGGAGGAGGTGCAGCTTTAGGAGCTGCTGTGCTGGAATTGTAGCATATGTGGATGTTTCAGAACCACAGAGCCATACAAACTGTGGGACACAGACCTGGAGACTGCCTGTCTCTGCTGCATCCACACCAGAGAAAGGTTGTTACACACTCTCACAGCAAACACTTTTTCACTTTTTCCTCTAATCTCCTGCAGCAACACAAATTTCAGCCATATTTGACTCAGAACAGTGAGTCACCCTTCAGATGCATCTCATCTACCTGGAGGATCTTTAATGCCAGGGATTAGTCCTAAGGTAGGAAAAAGCAGATGAAATTATCCTAAACTTAATTTGTGCTTGCTTTGTGTATAGAAAGCAGAGCCCCACTGACTTAAAGAAGATTTGTCAGTTTTTACTCAGAATGAATTCAGCTCAGATGAACATTGCTGGCTCTGCTGCACACTGTGCACTACTCCCTGTTGTAAAGGGAGTGCATGGTGACACCACCTTTGAACAGACTATACCAAACAAAAGGCACAAGTTTAGTGACACCCCAAAAAACCCTTCTAGTACATAAGCTATTTAGAAAAGGCTAAGCTTGTAAATTAGCAAAGTCAGAGTGGGGGTGCAAAACCTGAGGGAGCAGAAGCTGATTGTTCTCTCCAGCAGAATAAGCATGAGGTGGAGGGAAAACAGGGACATCTGGAAAACCATGGGGGTGCCTTATTCAGCAAAGTACCAGGATTTGCATCAGCATCTGCCTCAAAGCAGCAAAGCCATTGAAGTCATGCAGAGGAGTCAGGTTTGCCAAAGCCAGGCTCAAGCACTGAGCTGGAACCTGCTACTCTGGGGCAGGTGGGAATATGGAGAGGATATAACATTCACCACCTGCACAAACCTAAGGGCAATCAACAAATAATAAATTAACTCCAAATATCTGTGGCACTTCCTGTTTATACCCACAATCTCTTATCTTGATGGAAATGGGGCTGGTCTTACCTTTTCAGGGTTAGTCTCGGGACTTGGACTCCCTGGGGTTTATTGCCCATTTGTCCATCACAGAAGGATCATCTTGGATTTTGAAAGCATGAAATAATTCAGTTTCTAATTAGCTTAAAGAGCAACCAAAGGCTGGAATCACAACCACTGGGCACAAAGAGAGGAAACTATATACAGACATCAACTTTCCCAACACCCAGGAAGGCTGAGAAGCACCAGAAAGCACCTGCTATAGCATCTTCTAAGGGCAGATGGAGAAAAGGTACTGTATTGCTTATAGGAGGTCCCCAGGTTCAACACTGGACATCAGGACATGGCAGTGGGGCAGCATGATAGCTGTCCTGAGCAGGGGATGGGCAAGAGGCAGGAGAACAAGGTCCTGAAATGGCAGCACTAAGAGCTGAGCCCCTTCTGTTCCTGCATGAATGGCAGATCAGGGAGAGGGAATTGCAGTGGGGAAGGTGGCCCTCACCTTTCCCAGACTGCAGCAAACATTGTCCCTCTCTTGCTCAGGTCAGTGGTTGCCTGAGGACAGGTGCAGACTTCCCAGACTCTCTCCTCTATGGGAGGTGATTCCATGCTGGGAGTAACTCAGGGACAGGGGCTGAGCACCAGCAAGGAAAACACAGGAACAGGGTCATCCTGCAGGACTGCATCTGGGGCAGCCCTGGCCCCACCATGACTGTCCACAAACAACAGGGAAGGTGCCTGCTCTCTAGGGAATGGGATCAGTTCTTACCTGAGATATGCCAAGAAGTATTTCCACACAAATATACCAGAAATGCTAATAGGCAATACGGCTTTCCACACTCACCTGTTGACAAGTTTGTTAAGCAATTCCAGCCCACTCCCACCCCCAAATAACTCCTTGGTAACTCACCAACTCCCCTTTACCTGCAGGGTGCTGTCCAGGTCTCCCTCTGCCTTCAGTTGGGACAGTCCTGGCCATGCTACAGGAGCACTCCATGCTGTACACAATCCCTAGCTCTATCCTCTGAGAACCCAGCAGCTGGTTTGCTAATGTTGAGAGACATGGACTGGGATGGCTGGCAAGCCCTTTGCTTCCTGTCCAAAAGGTGGACAAAACTTATGCTACAACATTTCTGGTGAAAAAAGTAATTAGGAAAATTGTCATCATGTCAATCGGATATTCCTCCATCCCAGTAAACTAAGACATTGCAAAATGGAGATGAATTCCCTCCCATGATAGCTGTTAACATACAAAGGCTGAAATCAGCCCCTACATTTTGCTGCCTTGTCTGCATTCCAAATGCCACATGTTCTCATATCCCAGTAACACAAGAGGGTGAGACAGCAGCAGGGGAGCAGCAAGAGTAACCACCAACATTCCTCCCTTTTTTTTTCAAAGATAGGCAGTTATATTAAAAATAAAAGCTTCTACTATAACATGCTCCTTGGGCTTTCATTCTTATTTAATTGTAGCTCAAAACATTTAAAGGTAACCATTTTTGAAGCCCCTTGCTTTTGTAGGGCTCACATTTCTTGCTAAACCAGCAGTAGCATCCACCCACACCCAACACAGCCTCACCTGTGCCTCTCTGGTTCAGCTTCCTCGCTTCTAGTGAACTCGACAGGGGCCCACTTGGAATGCAACTGACTAAAATTCACATGCTGCTCACAAAAAACTCTCCTACCAAAATATACCTGATTCCAACCCAGCTGTTCCTGCAAAAGCTTCAGCAGAGCTCCAGGGCTGTGAGCACCTGGTTCAGCAGGGAGGGGTCTGTGCAGCACACAGAGCTCACGGGCACCGCAGCAGCACACGCGCCACACGAGACAACGGGACGGACTGATGGCAGTGTGTCACAGGGGTGACTGGGGCATCAGATACATTTTCAACACTTAACATGCATCCAAAACCCCCTAAAGTTTCTCAGCTGTAAGCACATTAAGCAATAAATCAAAGTTTTCTTCTCCATCTCCTCTTCTGCTATAAAATTCCTGTCCCTACTGCAGAGCTATGATTTCTTTTTCTGAATAGCCTATTAACTAATTAAGAATAAATTTCTAAATGCAAACCAACTGAAAATAAAATTAAAACATAAAAACACAAGAATCAGTGAAAATTAAAATGTCAAAAACAAATATCAAAACCAAAGAAATTTATTTCTGTCAACAAAAATACAGAATACAAAATGACACTGGTCCCATGGGCCCTCTGAACATACTAAAGACAGGCACAGGCTGCTGCACCCCAGCCAAAGCTGCTCTGCTAATTCATAAGGATCTCCATTTGCACCAGTCTTGCATTCGTGTCTCCTGATGTTCTGTATGGGATCATCCCAGCAAACATTATCAGTGCCCGAGCTTGAGACTGAAGTTGCTAAAAAAGAGAAAAAGTACAGTTACTTTAGTATAAAAAAAAATACAATGATACAATACTCTTCAAACAAACACATGTAATCTTTTTATCTCAGAGCTGCTCTCCAGAAAAGGAGCCTCTGCATTTTGAAGAAAATCCAATTATTTCCTTTTCCAACCATTAAAAGCATGTCAAGTTACCCTTTTGCTTAAAAAATAATCCCATCTTATTTGAAAATACCTAAGAAAAAACATTTTCAGCAATGTGGGGCATTGCTGTACTGCAGCAATCTTGTAATTTCTGCATGAAGTGGGCTTTCCCAGGGCAACAGGATTCCTTCCCACCTTGCAAAACATTAAGTTGATCCTGCTGAAATGCAGCATTAATGTTCTCAAAGCAGAAGCACTATAAATGAATCAGAGATGCCACACACACCTGGAGATCTCCAGCATCACCCTGCAACATACCAATCTCCTCAAAGGCTCTTCCTGCCAATAACACAACGAAAGCAGAGGCACCAAGCCCACTCAGACCTTTGCCCAAATCAACCCAACTCCTTCTTGCACAGCAGAAGACTACAGAACAGCTGAAGGATTTCAGGAATAATTTGTTTCACTTGTTAAAACTGTTATTAAAGTAAAAGGTAAGTCATTCCAATAACTGGTAGGAGTCAAGAGAGTACAGACAACCCAAATCTTTGTAGAAAACTGTTCAGACTGCTTTGATTGCTAATAGGTTTTTCTTCTTAAATATTAAGCATCTCAAAATTACTGTACTGAAAGATCCAACTGTTCAAATCCTGCTTTCACCTACTGCCTTCAGGGAAAGCCAAAGGTTTTTAGGTAGCTGTTGGTGTGTGGACGGTAAATCTGATAGCAGGAACTTACAAACTGAGAAGTGACTGAAGCCCATTCCACGGCTGGGAACTGTTATAAACACCATCCCTGATGCCTCTTTGGCCTTTTTCAGGGTGATGTTAAACCAGTCTGTTATTCAACAGCCACAGAGAAACTTTGGAGGCTGATAATGGAAAAGCTGTGAGAGTTTTCCCTAGACTGACCTAATTGCTTACATCTCCCAGGACAGTTTCCCTCTCAAGCTGTCAGTCACCACCAGCAGACTGGTAACTTGACAAGGTGGCCTGGAAATCACTCATTCTGTTCCAGTCAGTGCCTCCCAGCCTGCTCCCAAATGTGTTAGACAGCGAGGCTGTGTAATTATGTCTGAGCTGCTGCTTTTCAGTGGAGGTCAAAACAGGTGATAGATGAAAAAAAAGGCATGTCAAGGAGTCTGACTTTGGAGTTAAAGTATTAAGAGGCAAAAAACTCTCACCATGACTAAGAAAGGTTGAAGAGGGGGGTGAGTTACTGTTCTCTTTACCTTTGCAGTAGCAATGATACCAGAGCTGGTCTATTTTCAAAAATCAAACCAATACTTAGGGAAGAACAAACAGAGGTTTGCAGAGGTTAAGAGCGGCCTGGAGGTCTAGATGTTCTATTGGCTGTAATTACTTAATGAACATTACAGTTACTTGCAATTTTAAGTAAGACCACAGATAATTTTAAAAAATTACTTCCATTCCATTCATGACCTCATTTTGCCAAGATAATGCCTTTGGGCTGCTCCAGAGAGTTCACCACCCCTGACTGGGGTGAGGAGCCTATGACATTGCTGTCATGCACTCCCAGCATCTGGGTCAGGGCTGTCACTACAGCCATGGTTCCCAGGACTGCAGGCTGGGCTCCCTGCAATCTCTACCTGAAATGTGACAAAATGGATCAGGCCAGGTGGGACAGGACTTTGTTCCCTTATTCCCAAGATTAATTAATTATATACATAAAAGAAAAACTACCTGAAACACAGCTTGGGTGATTTCATTCTGAAATAAACACAATGCAGAAATGCTAGCTTTGACCCCAAACCTGATCTTTTCTAGCCCACTTCCAAAGTGGGACAGGAGAAGTTTTGCAGAGAGCATTACTGGGTTCAGGGGGCTCCAGCAGCACTACCCCCCTCCATCCTGCCCGTGCTGCCAGGTCCATGCTGTTCCTGCTGAACCCAGTAACGCTCTTTGCTCAGTGCCAACCTTCTGAAGACACACAGCAGGCAACAACAGATTGTGTCAGCCTGGTACTTCTTCACACACAGTTTAAGGTGGGAGAAGCCCAAGCAGTGTGCACCCTTCTCCAGTGCTGCTGATCTAGAGTACAAGCACCCTTGTGAGGCAGGATCCCATAGCACTTGTAGGCTGTGCCCCAAGACAAAAGCTGTACCACTACCTAAGCCATTTATTTTTCTATATAATTTAAAAATGCTACTAAGACTTGTACCAATATTACAATTTACAGATCAAAGGCACTTCTGTAGCTGACTAAAGCCTGGAATAAAGTTGGCTATGGTCCAAGTTGGTTTTTCACTCTCAAAAAGAGTTGATATTTATTTTCTAATCTGTTAAAACAGGACGAATGGTTTGGCCTTGGTTTCAAGCACCTGCAGCAGCTTTAACTTATTAAGAGTTACAAGACCAAAGCTGGCTGAAATTAAGCTGTGAACCCTTTTGCTCAACCCCTCATGTTAGCAGGTGAGTGCTCACAAATCTGTCTGTGCCATTGAAAGGCTGCCTATTCTGCAGCTTGCTGGAGGTGGAGGCTCCCATCAATGGCTTGGGGAAATGCCTCTGCACCAGCTGGAGCAGTGAAGTAAAACCCAGTGTGGTCATGCATTTCAACAGCAACCAGACCAAGCACTGCTGCAAGCTGCAACAGCAGCCAGAGTGCTGCAAGCTGTCCACTCCCTGCAGGGGCAGCAGAACAATGCTGATGTTCACAAGTTGCTCAAGCATCTTGCTGTTTCACCCAAGAACACCTGGAAAATGTCAGCCTGCATCACTACAGAAGCAAGCTGAGGGGAAGACTCAAGGAGGCCCTTCTAGCAGAAATGGGCACTTACTCAAATGAAAGGAGTGGCAATCATGTGCTTAAAAAGCAACAGCTCAGTTGTCAAGGTAGCAACATCAACATCCTAGAGACACTGCACTATCCCCATTTGCTTTACTATTTAAGAAGCAAAGTGGACACTTGTTTTCTCATGCTAGAAGATAAATATAGATGTAATATCTCCATTAGCTCAATGTCATTTAAAGCAATATCATAGACTCAAAAATGGCTTAGGCTGAAAGGGACCTAAAGGATCATCCAGTTCCAACCTTCCTTTACACAAAGGTGAAGGCATCAGAGAACAGCCTCAAGACTAAGTAACTGGACAAGCTCAGTAAACCAAGACTCTAAGTAACTGAGCAAGCCAAAACCAAGACCATTAGAGATTCCCAGTTACTTGAAGCCCAATCTCTTGAAGCCAGCACAACAGGATATAGGAAAACTTCTCAGTCAGTGAGAATTACACTCTTACCGAATCTCTGTCTTCCATTACCCGCTGGGGTCTGGCAGGAGTGGATGGGCTTGTGCCTTTCATCCTCTTGTACTTGGTGAATAAAATATTCATGGTCGCAAGCAGGACCTCAGATAAATTGTGTTTGATCTGCACAAAAAAGGGGGAAAAAAGGACACATGGCAGCAAAAGCAGGTTGACAGAACCATGAGCCTTACTATACAGACTCCAGTAACAGTCATAGGTGTAATGGTTACCCCTGCTATGACTGCACCACCCAGCAGAAACACTACCCAGAACTTTGAGATGGACATGCTCAATGGCTGCACCTTCATGTTTGATAGCAGCAGGTTAGATAAAAGCCAAAGCACCCAAATACACACAACCACTGCCTAAAAAAGAACTGTGACTCCAGTTAAAACAGTTCAAGAGCAGTAACAGCTTTCCACTATGCTTCATTTGCTAGTACAAAAATTCATTAATTCCTATAATTTAGAGGGAAGGAAACAAACACCCTACAAATGCTTAGTGACCATTAAGAGCATGGAAGAACTAAGTTATCAACATTCTGAATTCTTAATGAAACTCAGTAAGTTCAGGGAGACTCACATCTGCTGATACTTTCTTCAAAATGGAGAGAGGATTTCAGGGTAAGGAATTCTAGTGCTCAAAAAAGCAGCATTAAGAAAAAGTTGCAAGCCAAGAGTATACTTGTATTAAATCAAAATAATCTCATCCTTTTTCTCTGCTAAAGAATAAAAATGATGAGATGACAAGGTTTTAAGATCCCTTTAACAAAGCAAAAGACTTTAGGAAGCTAAACCCAAGCCATGGCTTACTTCATCGCTGAAATTCCGGAAGGCAGCAACTCTCTCCTTGACGCAGTCTTGGCTAAGAGGTACAAGCTTCAGGCGTTCAATAATCTTCAAAAAGAAAAGCAGGAATCAGGACAGATTATCAGCATTCTATGTACCATATATTAATAAAGTGTGGTTTTGAAGTGTTAATGAAATGCTTCTGTTTCCATTCAAGAGAATTCATTTCATTGTCATTTACTGGTTTATCTCCTCACTTTGTTGAGCAACAGGAATATTTTGTTCAATGTCTACAAAATAGCTCCAGGAAGATCATCCTGTTTATCAAGCAACAGGGAAGAAACAGCTTTTTAAACTCCTATAACATTGCACTCTCTTCTAACTCATTAAATGAGATTTTTAAAGTGATGTTATTTGAGACATTCTGGGCTTTCAAGGGCATTAGGAAGGCTACACTTCAAACAGAACTCGTAAAACTTACATCAAAGGCCCTGTCAACGTGACCAGCGTGATATTCATCAAAAAATGTGATTAAGTCTAGCAGAAGGTAGAACGTGGAGTCAATGGATTTCTTTGCACTTATCCCCTGCGCTTTGTACCTGAAAGAAATTGTGTTACAGTTTTATTGTGCAAAATGGCAACCGTTTATAACTGTGCCCTTGCAATTCTTGGAAGTGGAGACATCAAACTCAAGGACAGAAGGCATTTAACAAAGGACAGCTTTCATTTTCCTTAACCGGGAGGCAGAATGTTCACAGGTTGTGGCTTTTTAAAAACACTGTTAATCGCTTCCAATTTTGCAAATCCAGCATTTGTTTCCTTTAAAATGTTTACATTTCCCACATTCATGGGGAAACAGTGCCAGGCAGCAGAGACCCACAAGACAAGCTCTGTACCAGCATGTTTAACATGCTGTTTTACAGCAGACAATCCTCCAGCACAACTGCCTGCTTCAGGCAAGAAGTTAAGGCTTAGAAGATGGATTAAGAGTTCCTGCACGCTCTCAGGAGCTACACTGGTTTTGGGATGAACTGGAGGGCTGCCTGCTCTCACTCCTAACTGCATGAGGGCACAAAGAAGCTGTTTCACCTTTTTGTTGGGTCTCCCCTGCTCCAAAAGCATCACAAGAACACGCAGGAGGAATGCTGCATCCCTACAGCACTGTCATCAGGACAGTACACATGGAAAAGCCCTGTCTTACATTTAACTGGCAAGAAGATGTGCTAGTCAGAAGTGCTCTGGCTTTGCAATCACCCAGGTTTGCAGCTGTGAAGTGGCATTGTTGCACAGCAGTATTTAGTGCTTTTAGACAGATCAAAGCATGGAGCAAAGAAAAAAGCCCATTACAGCCTTTGCTGAAGCTTTAATTCAAGCCATAGATTTAATTCTCTTTAATGTCTGCCACCAAATCAGTCTCTCGCCAAGTCAATCCAGCACCAATTTTCACTCGATCCCAGCCTGCCCAAATGAAGGAAAGGCTGACTAGGAGTGACTGGCAAATGCCACTTGTCAAAAGAAGAAAGGCAAAGGCCTCTGATGGAAATCAATACATTTCTGTATTTGTCTTCCCAATTTCAAAGTGCCAGCAAGTGGGCTTGGCTTACTTTTATTCTCTTTGCAGCTCAATGGTTGATAAAAACCAGTACGGCATTTCTCATAAGAATCCACATTTTGCTCTAGTAAAACAAAGGAATTGTCCCTGGCAGTCACCGTGACAAGATGAACAATTTTTTAAAATCGTGGACATAATTTACAACTGCAGCTTTTCAGAATCAGGTGAGTACTAACTTCTAGCTGCTAATGAATCTTGAGCACTGATGTCTCTCAAGCACATACCCTAATTAGTAGACATGGCAGGGGACATTCCTTTCAGTTGCTTCCTTTCTTTCTGGACACAACACTGTCCTTGGTATTACTAAAACAAGCTGTGGAAATGAAGGTCCACTGCTTGCATTAGCCATACACAGTTCATCTTAATTACTCCCTTTTTAGCTTCCATTAAAGCAACAGTTTTCAGGGAGCTACTGAACGATTGTTACAACTCAGTAATTCTGAGTTTGTAGCTCTCTCTTAATACTATTTTAAACAAGTGAATTGCATGCAACAACTCAGCAACTGTTACAATATTTTGCTTTAAAAATAATATAAAACATACAATTCACAATATTTATTGCTCCTTAAGAGACTCCATCTCCAGCTGGCAATCTTGATTCGCCTACAGATAAAACTTCTTGTCAAATTTACCTGACCTGCCCCTGAAGATTTCTGGTTTCAGTACTGCAAGCCATCATGAGCAGGACAGGGTAAACTCTGACCTCTTATTTGTCTTTCTAAATATACTGCTGTGGATGTCACAGTGCAGCCTGCAGAAACATCAGGAACTAACACCCACAGCTGTGACAGTCCCAGGTCATGCTGAGGTGAATCACCCAGTCCTGCCCTTACCTGAGTCTTACCTCTCAGCAATGGAATGAGCCATGTTCTTCAAACGCTCCTTGTTTGACTGGGGAGTGCTGATCTGGGGAACAACTGGACTAAGGAGCTTGTTCATCAGTTCTAAAACTTTGTCAGGGTTCTGTTGGCATTAAAGTTACACAAATAAAAGGAGCATGATGAAACGTGGTGTCTTAATCTCATTGAAAAAGCAGAAAAGTCTCATGCAGTGGTGCCCACTGCAAGCCCAGAGCCACTTCCCTCCCACAGAGTCAAGATCATGTTAGCTGCAAGCCACATAATGCTGCTGGGTCACAAGAAAAAGCATTTCCCCCTAGTCTTCTCTAAAACAGTGGTTATGGTTGTTTCCACCTCTGTTTCCCATAGAAACAAGAGCACTCAGTATAAAGACCAACTATTTTAGACTTCAGTTCAACATCTATGAAATTGGAAGAGTACACTCCAGGTAAATAACTGCACTACACTAAATTAAATCATGCGTGGGTCACTCTCTTCAAAAGAGCACACTGACCAGGACCACAATGTCCTAAATCAGAATCCCTGGAGTGCAATCCATCTGGATGTGCTAACTAAAACATCTCTTCATGCAGCCTATGGCTCTATTCTTCCAGTAGCAGAAATAAGCTGCTTGAATAAGGGCAATTCAATCTCCAAGACGAAATTCATCCTCCTAATCACAGGTAGAATTTTTGGAAGGAAGAAAGGTGAACGAAGTATACAGGGCAGCACACAAGACATATACCTTTGCAAGGTCATAGAGTTTTGCAGCTTCTTCAAACAATCCTTTATTTTCTGCTGCAGAAGCCACTTTGTTAATAATGGATTTTGTGTCACTTGTAAACTTGTCTATCACTCCAGGCTAAAGAGGTGAGACAAAAATGAAAAGAGAAAAGAGGAATCAGAAGGCTCAAACATTCCAGAATATTCTGTCAAGGTAATGAATATTTTACATGTTGGCTTATGATTGGAATAGCCTGTACATTTCCATGGGAATGTGCAAAAGTGAGACATTAAAAATACAACGAGCTCTTGCAAGAGGGACTCTCTCCTAAATGGAGACAGCACTGAGACATTCTTGGTTCCTAATTCATTCAAAATGACCCAGATAAAATAACTCAGAAGTTGAGCTGTTAATTGCTGATGACACAGAGAAGAAAACACAAAAGACTTCAGCACGTAGCATTCCAAGGGCTCCAGGGATGCAGTTTGTTTATACCGGCATGACAGGTTGCCAGTGAAATCTCACACAGATAAATGAAAGGGCAACAAGAATTTTAAAACAAATAATAAACATGTAGAATAAAAGAGATGAAACAGTCAAGTGTATCTAGAAATTGCTGTAGTTGAGGATGCAAAAATGAGACTATATCATCTAGAATTAAAATTGTTGGTTTCACACCAAAGAAAGTACAAAACAACAAACTATTTGTGACGATTATCAAGTTACCTTGTTCTCTTGTACGCAATCTCACTGCTTTTGAAATGAGAAAATAAAGATATCTAAAACAAACTCCTGCCTGAAATAACTTTCCCCCTCTATTTTTGACAGCAGTATGAGCCCTAATCTTAAAATTAAGATGTAAATGATTCTGCAGTCTGCTTTACACAGAATCTTCCAAAGCTGTCACAGCAAACAGAAAAACTTCATTGATTATCCAAAATTTTTATCATTTGCATGCACTCTCCTGTTTGCAGGTAAAACCTTAAGGTTTCCTTTATCTTCTGACTGTGAAATCTCACACTTCACCATTACGAAACTGCTTTTATACTGGAAGTAAAATCTGTCACATCTAAAAACTGGCTGAACTTTGATCCAGTACTTACTCCCACCCGTATGAAGGTCAGATCATCTGTGGCTATGCTTGTGGTCTGTTAGCCCTTGCTCCTTTAATTACAAGGATTTTTTAAGGACTGCAATACATTTATTCTGTGAGGTGAATGAGGATGTCATAAATCATTTTCACATGCACACCTGTCAGTTAACAGGACACTCTCACACACCCACTTAAACTACACTCCATTTCCTGCTGGATGACAAAATTCTGATCCCACTAAAGTTACCTGATGCCATTTGCTTCTTCAGTTACACCAACCATCTAGAGGAACATAGTTTGCCTTGCAGTTCCTGACCTGCCTTTTGTTAGGGCATGTCACAGATTATTCTGTAAAAGGATCTCATACTGGGAGAACTTGAATGTATTCAAACACACTAATAATTTAGTTACTGAAAAACAGAGAGAAGCAAAATAGCCTCATGACTACTTTGGAAATCATACATAGGGTGTACTTTAATATAAAATAAAAATTCTGAACTCACCTTCCTACTACCATCCTTTTCCAGCTTTCCAAGAATCATGTCAAACTATATCCACATAGATGTAAAGTAAGAAAAAACAGGAAACAAAAATAGAGAGATCAATTGCACATATTTCATAACATATTTATTAAGTACAAAGACACAGTAATGGAATGAAAAACAGCGACCAATATAAAAAGTATTTGTAACTAAATAACAGGCAAAAAGATATGATTAAATGTCTTAAATGTAAGGCCATTGCAAGATCTCTCATATGGGTCTGCATCAGGCATAAAGAGTAAGCAACTCTAAGACTGTCCTGACTAATAAAGATTTTCAAGAAGAAATGAATTTCAGTTTCACTGAGGAAGGCAAAACGTGGCCAACGCACCTCTCTGCTTTCAATGACTATTTCACTAACGCAACGCAAGAACATATTCTCTCCTTGGCTGTCCTTCTCGTTCCTATAAAATAAAGAGAGGGAGAAGGGTACTCCTGCTTCTGAGAACTTTCCAGATGAGAATAATGAAACAGTAATAACTAGGAGAAGATCTAAATACATATATTGGCTCCTACCTGAGAAAGTAGAAGTACTGCAGAGCTTCCCTTGGATCTGTTGATTCAAACTTACGAGTGTAAAGCATCAAAAGCCGCACAAAATTTAAACGTCTGACACCAGGAGGGTCACCAGCTTCATGGCTTACTGCAATGTCAGAAACAGCACTGTCAGAGAATCTAATGCCAGGAAAATGCTGTTTTTCATCTCAAATTAGTCAGAACCATGATCCAGAGCTCTAATGAAACTAAAACCATTACCTTTTATGAAATTCTTCTGATAAATCTTTGATTAATCACATAGACCTGCAGTTTCTAGAGGGTACTCTGAGGGCTAAGAAAATATTCCTTTACTGTAAAGTAAACAGGACTTACATAGCTGTGCACTCTGCCCAGATGCTTTCAGGAGCAATTTTAACTCAAACAGGACCAAAGCAACATGAACAGCATGACAGCGCAAGCGCTCTGTCCGGAAAAGAAAAGCAATTGCAGCTTCAAACTGTGCTGTCAAGAACAACACTTGGAAGTAGAGGAATGGTGGCTGGTTCACTGCAAAATGTGATTCACCTGAAAAAAACACAACACATAGCATTTTCACAGCATGTTCATGATTCTGCAATCAGAGATGACTGACAATAGATGCTTCCTCTACCGTGCATCATTACTGCTTATTAGGTGCCAGTCGAAATCAACACAGTACAGGAAACTGAATTCCTAACCACACATCAGTGGCTCACCTACAACTGTGCCCCTGCAGATTTATCATGAAGGACCACAGAATAAAGACATATTCAGAAAGTAAAACAGAATAAACAGTTTCTCAGAGAAGTTCCTTTCTTCTTTTCAGACAAGAAACCAACTCTGATCATCTGTGACAGATTCTCTAAAGACCACAACTTTTTGTCTTCTTTTATACTTACACCAAGTTGTACAAATAATGTTAAAAACCTGGATTTTCCAACTCAGTGACACCAACAGCAGCTTATTATCTTTCTTTTCCACACATTTTATCTCACACATGTTATCTGAGTGTGAGCGATACTACAAACTAGAAGGCTATGGAGAATCAAATTTTGTATGTTTTGGACAGTTACAAGTGACTAAATTTTGACTGATGATTACAGGAAAATGTACTCTGTGGATGTTCTTAAAACCTTCTGAAATGGAAGGAACTGTGACTTGGGTCCCCAGAAATTTGCTTGAAATACTAATTTAAGGGAAAAGATAAGCACCAGATGCACACACTGGAAAAGCTTGGAAATACACACCTACATTAGGTAGTGACTGCTTTTCTGTTCTATATTTCCAAATCTGGAATTCTGCTAAAGGAGTTTTGCATATTTATGGTGAGAGAAAGCAACCCACAATTAATGAATAAAGGAGAAACAGCAGCAGTGTTGCTCTCTGGATTGCTGGGAGAACATGGGACTTATTCATCATGTCTTACTGAAATCTGCCATGACTCCAGGGAAGTAGGCTGTCCATGGAGAGAAGATGCCTCTCACTAGTGGAGAGCTGCAGAGTTTTTGTGCAGTCTGGGGTTTGTGTAATAACAACTGGAAAGTGTCCTCAGAAGAAAAGCAGAGCCCCAATTAAGACATCACTCTGTGGTTTCTCACCATAGTCTTCCAGCAGCTGCTTCTGGAACTGTGATAACGTTAGCCGGTCCTGTGGGGAGCTCGCGCCGCCGTCATCAAAACACACTTGGTTCAGCTAAAAAGCACATCCAAAAAAGAAAAGCACAGATATTTCTCCTTGCACAAGCAATGCACTTAGAAAATATTCATTCCATCTGAACCCCTCCTAGGATTTGACCAACTGACTAGAAACTGCATCTAGTCACAACATCAGCTCCATCTACTGCTGGGAAGCAAAGATCTCTAAGGCAGCAACAGCTGAAATCCATGCAGATATAACCCCAGGGTTCTGTATCCATCCATGCCAGCATACTCTGATGCTGGGACTCAGAACACTCTCAAGCAGCATTTTTTGCCACAAATACAATAGTGACAAATACATCATTCCACCACTCTTTTTCTGATAAAGACGACAAACAGGTACCAACCAGTATCTATCAAGCCCTTGCCAAAACTGTAAGGACTTCAGAGACATTGACAGCAGTGTCTCTGGTCAATTCACACTGACATTTCAGACATCCACCCCGGAAGGAGAATTCAAAGAATCCTCACTGTAGCAAACTAATACTGTTTGTAAAAACAGGTGACAAAGATCAGTGTCAAATGAAGAACATGACACTTCCAAAGACAACTGTACCCAAACTAACACCTGATAGCATAGAGGAAAACAGAGCAGCCCTGGGATTCAGGTTCCCAGTCCTGCACTATTTTCAAGGTCAGGTCACATGTACTGCATTGATGCAAAACACCAGATCTAGAAGTAGGAAGGGTAGAAGAGCAGTGGAGAAATGTGGTACCATTTAGACTTGTTCTTACAAAAAGAAAAACCAAACACCACAACCCCAACACCAGACCTACTTTTAGCCAAAGATAATCTTCTGTTTTATCAGCAACTTCACTCTGGTTGTCTGTAATGTCACAACGGCCAATGATACAATAAACAGCCCTCTTGTAGGGGTCAGTGTTGTTCCTCAGAGCTCGTCTGTAATGAAGGCGCAGTTTATTCTCTGTGGCAGGAGACAGTCTAAGGAGAAGAAAAGATGGAAGGAAAAGACATGAAACCCATTTTCCTTATATGTGGAAACCTGGATACAAATCAATGTAAATGGGTTTATATCCATAGCAAAGTTATAATGACAGTAAGCACTGGCCAATATTTCTTGCATTTCCAGTTCATATCCGAAGGTAAAAATTTTGCACACATGAATTTAAACACATAATTAAAGTTACGGAGGATCATCTTCAAATGCTCACTGCACTGAAAGAGTCCACATATGACAATCTCTTTAGGGGTACAATGATACTGTGGCAGATGAGCTATTTTTGTGTGACTCTGCTATTGCATCATTTCAGAAAAAGAGAGCTCACAACATCTTTGTAAGTCCTTGTGTTAGTAACTAACAAGTGAGTAGGTCATTGTACCATGAGGTCTTTCAGAAGAGACACTTTCATCATTATTAAACACTGTCATAATGTTCTTTGTCATTGTTTATTTCTTGCAACCTCTTGTTGAGAATTTTATAGAATTTAATCAATAAAGTGTTCTAGACTAAGGCATTGTTTGTCAAATCTGTAGGCAGAGCTCTTTTTCATAGCTGTAATAAAAAAAAATCTATTATGTTGTATCTCATAGAAGTGTTTATAATGAAAACAATGACAGTATCTTCACAAGGTTTCTGCAACAACCTTGATATAATGAGCACTCCGAGATACACTCTACAAAACAGGTTGATTTACAGAAGAATACTTGGTAAATGGCACCTGGACTTTTATCCTTTTAATTTATTTTGTTAGCTTGGTTAGTTATTTTTTATTCATCTGTTTGTTGGTTTTTTGAGTTTGTTTTTTTTTTTTTTTTTAAATTCACTGCAAGTGGAAAGATGGAAAAGAAAACCACTGTGGAGTTCAGAGCACACCTTAAAGTGCACTAGCTTAACCACTCTGCAACCACATCAGCAGCAGTTTGGCCAATAGCCTCTGTCAGTGCTGGACAGCAAAAACTGGAAGAGGAGAATAAACACAAGGAAGATGTAAAAGTGAGGCCTCTAAAGGCCTCTAACAAACACTGCTTGCTTTTCCTGTGTGGCATTCTTATGAAAACAGGTGTAGTAAAAAGTGATCCCCAAAGGAAATTCAGCTAAAATAAGCAACAGGGGAAATAAAAAGATACAGGACTCATGACAGCAGATTAAATCTGATCTATTGTGTGCCATATCCCACTGTTACACTGGGCTTATCCTTTTGTGAAAAAGTAAAGTTACACCACACTGTATTATTTTTGAAATGTAAATTTTTGAGTATTTTCAAACAACCCTTTCTCTGTTGAGATTTCTCAACTTCAAAGCCACAAATTAAAATATGCAAACTTCTACATGTAATTTAGGCAGGTAATATAAACCTCAGGCAACCATCACCACCAGAAGAGACCTGAGCTTTTTGTATTTCTACCAAACCACTGATAATTTCACTATTCCACAGCAATTCCCACCCCTCCCAAGGATCCTTCCTAGTTCCCAATTACCTTCTGTCTTTACTGTGCATGTACTCCTGGAACCAGGTTTTGAACTCTCCCAGCTGGTGCTGTGCCCGTTTCACCACGTGCATGGCTGCAGTCAGATCTCCGCAGCGCATGCAGTAATAAATCAGTGCCCAGACTGGATGGCCCTCCACCTCACCATCCTGAAAAGAAAGTAGGACATATTTTTTTCTTAAAAGCAACAGATTCGAATGATTTTTCTTTATCCTTTGCCTCATTCATTATTTCTGCCCTTATACCCACACTCATATTGGTAAAAAATTCTGTTTGTTACAGAAGCCAGAGGTCATGAGGGTAAAGTCCTGGCAAAGCTCTGCACATCTCAGCAGTGAAAGGTGTGATTCTCTTCTGCTTGCCTAGATTTCAGTTCTGAGAATCCCAAAATTAGCATATGATATCCTCCCCACACACAAGATTGATCTGGATTAGGCCACCGAGGCATCAAAAACATTTTCGCTGAAACATAAAGATATTAAACTAATCACTGATCTCAGCAGGTAAGAGGAGAAAGCTAGACTTAGCTGTGTGTTCTCCAATGTTATCATTTATTATTTCTTCATTTAGCTTTTATATCTAATTTTTCAACCAGGAGTGCCTATCTGATTATTTTGTAGCTGCACAGCTACACACGTTTTACTACACGCAGGAAAGAAGGGTTTTATTCAGATTCCTAAATAAAAGGCCCAGGCTCCAATTCAGATGAATTCATTACACATTTGATAATGGTTTCACCATCTTACAATAAATGGATAAAAAGAGAAAAAGCAAAGCAGGGAGATTAAGTTATTGCTTTTTTGAACCATCATAATGCATTTTAATTCTTGCTTGTTGATTTCTAAGATGATGACCAGAAGACACCATAATTTCTAGAATTAGAACCTAAGCTACTGAGCACACAACCATGCTTTGGAACTAGGTCTGAACTCAAGAGTGATTTTGTCTGCCATCTCCCATTTTCCTAGTGAAAAATTCTAGAGGAGTAAGAACCTGCTGCCCTAAAAGCAGCTTAAACAAGAGAAAAGCCATTGGAGGCTGCCCTGGCTCCCCCTCTGCAGTGGGTGAACAGATTTGTGTTATTTTAGCTCAGAGGCTGACAGTGCTGCCCCTACCTGCAGACCAGGGACTGATGCTGGGAGTTTGATGTTCAGGAAGCTGCGGACCAGCTGGTACGTGCCTGGGACTCCACCCAGCTGAGCCTGGTGCAAGTTTCCAAAGACTGTCACAAAAGTGTAATTTTTGTAACTGAAACACAACACAGGCAAAACAAACATGAACAGACTGAGACACACCTGCCACAAAAACATCCACTGCCTTTCAGATCTGACAGAATTAACAATTTAAAGCAAATTAACTCAATGTTCAAACATTATCATTACAACAAAATGAGGCACAAATTTGGGTCAGTTTAGGAAGATCCTTGTATTTAGCAGTCTCAGAACACACCAGGTTAGGAGTTTGTGGTGGACTGCTCCAGGTTCAGGAACTATGAAGCTCCTCTTATGAAATTCTTGTAGTACAAACTTAAAGCTCAAATATATTAACTGACAAAAAGCCTTTCCACCCTAATACTTTAACTCTCAATTCCATAATGAAAGAACAGTTAAATACCAGAGATGTGTTTGTCTCTCTGCCCTGCCCTATGGAAAAATATCAGCCTTAGGGCTATGGACTTACCAGAAGAAAATCCCAGAGAAAAAAGAAATTTAGAGAGGCCTAATCTCCACAGCTGGGAGCATTAGGAAAGTACTATATATAACTAACTCCTAACTTCAGCTAGCAGTTAATGGCACTGTGAAAATTTAGCAAGTTGAATATGTGGCAAATCAGGTTAAGAGTCACTGGTTCATTGCACTCTGCTGAGACTGAGGAACTGGGAACAGAAGATCCTTCCAATGTGTCAGCTCCTCTGTGCACAGGCAGCAGCTGCCACCACTGCTGGGTGACACTGAGTGCTGATGGGGTGTGACAACCAATTGCCAGGGCCAAGAAGAGGCTGTGCCAGGAGGTGAAAGCATGTCTTCTGTGCCAGGAGGTGAAAGCATCTCTTCCCACAGTGCTGCGTCAGAGCACAGTGCTGTCCATGCTCCAATGCAATCTGTGTCCCTAACCAATGCCCACATACTACCCTGCAGTTACTGCTTGCACAGGCTGGAAGAGCCTGCTGGCATCACACTGCAATATCCATCCACATGTGCAGTGAATGGGCATTTGGCTTTGGGCAGCTTCACATCCTGCAGCTCTCAGAGAACTCTACTGGTCAAGGAGCTTAGGCCCCATGGTACTTGCTAATACACACAGCCAACCACTTTCTGCAGTCTGAAAATCACTGCTACATGTCTCAACTTCAGCTTCTTCACATTTTCCAAATACTCTTCAGTAAAGAAATGGCATGATCAGAACGTGACTCACTGCACCATGTTTCTTCCCATGCTGTCCTCACAGGCTGCTAACAGCAACCAGCAATCAAAAAGGGAGCATAGAGAACAGAGGATGCTCTTTTGCAGAAGAGAAACAGGTCACTTTCCTCAAGTGAAAAACCTCCACATATCACCATACATATATAGAATATTTACAAGCAACATAGAAGAGAGAATAAAAGTCTTTGCATCTTCTAAACAACCTCCCCACGGATTCAAGGCCTTTTAAACTAGAACAGTTTTTTATTTAAGTTGCTGCTCTAAGCCCTGCACAGTAAAAAAGACAGGCAAGAGACACGTCTGTGAGCAACATGAGGTAGCTGACTCTTAAGTGCACTACAAAGTCATTCTGGCTTCTTATTAGGGAACTCCATCAATGTGTACTCAGAGCACCCATCTCACCTTTCCTCCAGGTAGTGCAGAGCGTGCCTCACGAACTCCATGCGCACCTCCATGTTGGTCCTGACTTTCAGGGCATCGCTGGCAGGAACCAGGGTGACGTCGGTCATTTGTTTCACCATGGCCCACATCTCAGAGATGTTCTGTAAAAAGTCATTCCATGCCCCAGCAATTAGTCCAGAGGTGAACAAGCAACACTGTTCTGAGCTACATCGTGTTTTGATGCTTAAGAAAAGCATAAGAACACAAGAGTAATTCATGTCAGTTTAGAGATTTGTAATGAAGATACTGGACACAGTCATGAAGGTAAGCTGCTTCTGTCCCACCAAATTCAAGTTTCACAGGCTTTTTGTGCATAATTCTTGTGCAAGAAGATGGCTATAAATGTTGTACCTGCAATTGTTCCCAAAAATTGACAACTATTTCCAAAACAAGGCTGGGTACTTGGTACTCTGTCTCTTGCTCATTTCTAGTTCGCACTTCCCACTCAATATATACCACAGCATCATCAGCTCTCCATGTAAGCAATGGCTCTGGCTGCTGTTGGAAAGCTGTGCGATCAGCCGTGATAAGAAGCACTAAAAGGACACTGATCACTTGGACAAAGGCTCAGTTATAAATAAAGGCTGAAAACCATCCAGCTCTGCTTATTTGCAAGGACAAGATTGTATCAGTATTTACAGGACCAGGACATCCCTGCTGAAATGGCAAAATACTGAGAACTAACAGCACTGCTCACTTGGGCAAGGGCAGCTCTTTGATCTCAGTGCTTCAAAGCAGCAAGAACACTGAAACTCCCCGTGCTGTCCCTTGCAAAACAAACAGAGCTGTTCAGAGTGAAGATGCACATCTGTAATTCAAATCCAATTGAAGGGTTTGCCCCTCAGCTTCTGAGCAGCTTTTTGCTCTCCCCATTTGTACAGTTTTTTTCATAGCTTGACCCTGCTGCAGTATTCTTCTCCAGGCATTTCTCCGAGGTTTGTGCATTTGTTTTCTTTTTTAGGGTGAATCAAGGCAACAATTAAAGGAATAGAAAAAAAGGAAAGCAGGCAGATAATTGATTTAAAGTCAATCCTAGGGGTTTTATGCTTTGCTATGAGAGCCTATTTCAGTTCTAGCAGAGTCTGATTAAAGACCCTTTACCCCCAACTAAACACCTTCAAAGGACATTAAGAGACCACATTTTGTAAACCAAACACAATAGAATCTATTTAAAATTAAAAGCATTTTTTCCCTCAACAGCTTATCACTTATGATGGGGCACCAGGTTCATTTCTTCCTCACTGTGTTAAGAAATTTTCACCACAACCAGCTTCATCACAGGTGGGCCTTGCTGTACTGGAGAAAATTCTGGAATTGCCTCTTTGTTTTCTGTGGAGCCATGCAATTTTTTTTGGCAATATCAGTATTTTCCCCCCCGATGTCAGCAGGCTGTTAATCACAGCCTGAAAACAGCTTAAATACATTTCCTTATGTTAACTTACTGGACATACCTTATCATCCAGGCCTGCAGTAGCAGCACAGAGGTCCACCAGGTTAGGCTGCAGATGTCCATTCACTATCTTCTCATTATAAATATAAATCTAAAACATAATTAAAGTAAGCATACTTAACAACACATACTATGCTCTGTTCCATCCTCCGCCACAGCAGCAAAATCTAAATCAGGCTTCAAAACCAGTGTTCCCAGCAAGTCTCTCTGCTTGCTCCCACATCAGCTGCTTCCAACCCAATGGTAGAAGAACGGGCATCAGCATCACCCAAGCTTGCACACCACCTCAAAGCCCCAGGCCTGCCCAAGGCCAGAGCAGCCCAGCAGTTCAGGGGTTTTGCATGGCAGAACACTGTGCTGAATGCCCTGTTAGACTAACTGCAGCTAATTGCTGAAGGACAAAGACTCAGAAGTGACCTGACAAATGGATGGCTGTGATAGTCCCCTGTAAGGCAGCCTCCTACCTGCTGATGTGAAAAAAACAGGATTTTGCTGGTTTGTGGCAGTATTCAGGGAAATCTGAGACAGGGAAATGAACAGAAATCTGACCCTTCAGAGCCTGCCCTTAAACATATACACACACCTCCCTGTTTTAACTCTTCATCTTAACCAAGCTTTGTCTACTATTGTTTATTCTACTCTCCATCCAAAGGCCTTCCACTATGTCCACAAATAATTCTCAATACTAGAAAGGCAATGCCATTGTACTTTAACTCCATTTGGCATGCAGCACTACTACAACATGCCCAGGGTGCAGACAAGATGTAGAGGTCAGGACTGCAAACAGAATGCAGTATCAGTGAAATGTGTCTGTGGATGTCACCGTGTTCCTGTGAGACAGTTTGAACTATCCACGAAGAACAATTAATCACTTCACTGTAATTAAAACATGTTTCATGGCTGCTGATAAATAGAAGCAGCATGGATCTCCAGCTCTCTTGCCTGACCTCCAGGCCTCCCAACTCCCCACTGAAGCCACAGGAGCCCCACACAGACTGCTGACACCGGGTTATTCCTGAACTGCAGCAGGCTGAGATAAGGACAGCTCAGCCAGGCTGGCTTCTCTGGAGCCCTTGCTGGGAGCACACAGTGACTGCACCAAGTGTTTTGGTAGCAGAAGCCTGACCACAAACACCACATTTCCAGGGCACGCTGCAGCAGTGTGTGCACAGCCTGTGACCCTGACAAGGGCCCACTGGCCACAGTGACTCCAGAGATACCTCAGAGCCAGGTCTGCTACAGAGACTGGGCTTCCCATACCCAAAAAGCAGCATGGAGTAACACTGATGGCTTCAAAGCACAGACTGTTATGCTTTAAAGAAGACCTTTCCTGTGGGTATGTTACAGTAAATGTGAACTAAATTAACAAGCTACTAAGAGTCACTAAATCAAATGTACACTTTATCAGCACAACCACGAACCTTTTACTATTAGTTTCTTCCCAGTTACCATAACTGAATGCAGATGTAGGAAAACAGATGCACAAGCTGCTCTCTGCCTCAGTGCAGACTGAGCCAAAGCACACAATAACAGTAATTGTGTCCAAATCAAGCAACATCGTTTCACATATTCCATTTTGAAAAATCAAGTCCTTTTCTTTCATTTTGTTCTCAACAGTGCTGGTAAACAGATAATCTCAAATAACAACAGTAACAAATTGGTTATGTAAAGGTTTATCAGTTTTCCTTGAAAATTTTCCGAGGGAGTCTAATGCTACCAGGCATATTAATTCATAGCTGATACACTAAAGCCTCTCATAAGCAATGTCATTAAAATAGGATATAATTCAACAAACATCAGGATTAACACTTCAACATATTTTTTCCTACACATACACATGAGAAAAATGATCTTCCACATATGAAAATAAAGGGAATATAGAGCCTTCATTTGTAAACAATTATGCATTTACACAAATCCTAAAAAAAAACTGCTTTCAAAAAATTTAAAGAATTTCAGTTTACTTTACAAGCGCAAATGCTTTCTACAGTCATATACGGTGCTCAGGATCTCTTTTTGACAAAAAATATCCTGTAGCAAACAGGTGAGTATGCTTCTAAAAGCATCAAGATTTAAGTGTTTGTCAATAGCATTTTATCTCTAGGCATGTATTTTCATGTTTTACCTACCATATTTTCTTTTACACTAAGCTCCAATCCTTATTTTCCCCATCTCTTTCCATGTAGAGCCCAGTGTTTAATGGATATTTTCACTTCCACTCACCTGACGAGCATATGCCATCTCCACACTGTCCATGGAGCTGCGACCTGGAGGACCCACCTCCCCCACATAGCTGGGCTGTTGAATGAGAAGCATATAGGAAGATATGAACTACAGACCATGCCATACATACCACCATGCATTTTACCAATACATCTGCTCCTAAAGAACAGTAAAACCATATTCCTGACAGAACTAAAAACAGGGTTTTGAACCATCTAGAGAGAAAAATGCAGTCTCACTGCAATACCCCATTATCTTCCCAATATAGCTTAAACTTTCTAAAGTGACAGAAATCCTCTTTATTCAGTGCACAAACCAACCATTAGCTCTCTAGAATTAGGAAATCAGTGTCTCTTGGTAGCACCTTATAATTTTAATTCTTTGTTTTTGTTTCTTGAAAGGTTGCTTCTTGTCAATGTCTCACTGTGAGGCATCTACTCTGAACCTCCATCATACAGAATTCAACACACGAGCTCAAATAGATCCAATCTGGCAGATCTGATACTCCAGTTTTGCCCCAGTACCATTATATAGACACAAAATAGGACTGCAGCATTCAGTTGTGTGCTGAAAAGTGCCCCACTGCTGGTCTGCTGCAAGAGGAAGCATGCTGGCAATATCCTGACCTGAAAAAAACCAGTCTTTTTACCCACAGAGACTATGCCAAGATTGAGATATTTTGAGCGTAGAGCAGGGAGAGACAGCCAATGGAATCGTGGCATACAAAATTCATACTCTTATAAAACTCATAATACAACATGCCACAATAATATAATGCTGCATAAAGCAATTTGAAGTATTCACTCCAAGGTACAGGTATGTTCTCAGTACAGCCACCACTGAACATATATGTTCAATACTCTGGAGGAAAGAGCAATACTCTCCGCTATTTCCTGTTTTCTAAAAGAATGTAATTCTTCATTTCAGCATCAGCATTGCAAGTCTCGAGTTTGAAAAATAAAGTACAATCATTTTAAAGACAGATCCCTTTGAGGTAAACAGTCCTTTAAGATCAGCTGCTTCAGAAGCCATGCTGGTCTGAAGATCAAAGCAAGACAAGCTCAGTTCAGAAGCATAATATTTATTATGAAGCCAACTGACATAGTTGGGGCAAGCAAAAAGGAACAGACAAGCTTTCAACAAAGCAAGGTTTTCAAGCTTGTTACCATATAACTCAAGGCCATGGATATTCATCTTAACTGGAATCAGTAATTTTTTCTGAGAAAGGGCAGGTACATCTGCAGAGTTTAAAAATTAAGCTTTTTACCATCCAAGTCGTTACAACTGGCTGCACATCCTCATTAGCTGTTACAGTGCACCTAAGCAATATGGTCAAACAGCTTTACTGCTTCTTACACTGGTTACCCAGAATGGCAGTACTTTACAGTGCAGACAGGATCACCTCCAAGGATTGCTTAAGAATGTGCTCTAGTCTTGCCTGGAAGAGTTCACTTAAATGTGACCAACTTGCTGCCTGTACAAACAACATAAAGCCCAAATACAATAGAAAAATCATTGTTTTCCCTTCCAGTTTAATCAGCTTTAGAGTTCAGCTTTGCTGACATCTGTCAGACTGCAGCATGGCAGGAGTGATGTTCCTGCCATGACCTGGCTTCAGTGGATTTCAGGAAGAGATCCAGAAAAGGACAGCTTTTCTCCAGATGGTGCCATCACTCAGTTTCTTGTTTCAAATGAGGATGAAATACTGGCAGAGTCTTCAAAAGAATCTTGCTTTTTTTGGGAACTGTATCCCAACTTCAAAATGAAATAACACAAACAAATGAACTTTCAGACATGTTATTGATCATTTTTGCACTGAACATTCTCTCAGTTATTCCCAAATTAATTTTATTTTGGTATCAGTTTAACCTGGAATATCTTCTACCGTGTAAGACCTCTCTTACACTCATGAGCATTGTCCTTACAAAGACAACTACCACTCACTGTCCCAGTCCAGGAGTTTTGATCAGTAAAATGTTCACCAGTTAAAATTTAAAACCAAAAGAAGTTACACAATTGGAATGGCCAAGAAACTGTTCTGCATTGGCTAGGAATTTATACATTAAGATAAGGGCACTGACCTCTATAAGAAATTATAAGAGCTTTGTGATATCTGTAGTTACAGGTTTCTGCACAGCATACAACAGTTGATTACAGAATTTAAAATACTCAGCAGTGTTTGTCCCTAATATAATGAACTATAAATGAATGAAGGTACCAAGGATGAACGTGGACAATCCTTTAAAGTGACTGAAATTAGTTTATTACTGCATTAATTTCTTACTAATAATGCTATTTAAATGATGTTTAACCTGATTACAAAATCAGGCAGGTGCATTTAGACCTCAGGCTCTATAAAAACACCTTAAAAAAAAAAAACCCGAAAACAATTTCACTTTTCTTTCTGCAAGTGAACTTACACTAAAAATATTCTTCACAGTCCCTCTTAGTGGGTACTGATATTCAGAAGCATCTGCATTTTTCTTTCATTGCGAAATCATCTGACACAAATTCCTTTAAACCCACCTAAAACCCGACAAATTCTTTGTTCTAAAGAACAAAGCAACTGTTAAAGCAGGTTTCCTGGGAAACAGACACGATGGCAGAAATGGTGCTTTGCAGCCTTTCCCTGTGCTGAGCCCCATAAAATGCAGAGTTATTTAAAGTAATGCTAAATTATGGACGTTGTCATTAATTACCGATGAGGTTTCATCTCCTAAAGCAAGTGAAGACCAGTCACATAGTGACTTAGTGTCACTTTCAGCCAGTGCCCAAGGAGCAGACAGACAGGGATTGGGGCTTTGTTTTGTGAATCTCTTCCTTTTTCTGCTTTGCAGCACCAAAAAGCACCCACATGGCTGTCACTCCAGAGACTGGTGTGTGACTGCCGGGTACAAACCAATGCAGGTAACAATCTAAATTCAAAAGTGCATGCCTGAAACTAAGAAATAACTGCTCTAGGCTTGGGTTTTCCTTTCCTTTCTCCAATTTTAGTTTACACATTATGCTTAAGGAAACACTTCTCAACTATCTGCCGCAGCTGAGAACTGCCACACTGAAATGAAATTCTTTAAATTCTACTGACTTGGCTCTACAGGAAAAAAAAAAAAATCAAGAAATCTAGAATTTGTCCTAATTTTCTTATACTTTCCTTTCCTATGGAAAAAGAGCCATGGAAGCAAGCTTATTTCCTACTTTTTCCCATCTCATGTGTGCATTCTGGCTTCACCTTTGAATTATTAAACTACAAGAAAGCACTAGCTCACTGAACTATCATATGGCTGTGCTAAAGGGAAAGTTCAAAAGGAAAACTAAAGCAGTGAGTCAGCATGGGGAAGGCCACTTCCAGGGCTCCCCATGAATCACAGAATTGGATTGCGCAGGCAGTCTTCCAAGAGGGGAAGGATTTTCCCCCTACAAACTAATGGGGGGAAAGTGGGGAGGGGGAAGGATAGTCTTTGCTGGCAAGTCAGAACTTACCAAGTTTCAAGCAAAAAAAAAGATAATGAAAGATGTATTCAAAACAGGCCAGGTTCTGAAGTTTAACTGGAGCAGCAAAAGGAAAAGCAGAAAAGTGGGTAATGCACAAAGGACTGCAGAAGTGTAAGTGCACACACACAAATCTTGGTGTATCTCTAGTCCGATATTGCTTAAATGGCTTCTGCTGTTTTTCCCAACCACCTTTGCTTTTCCCTGCCCTGAATTTTGGTATTTCCAAAACATTATTCAGAACTATAATATTCATTCTGAATATTATCCATTTCTCAAAGCTGCAGCTTAGCTGCACTGCCATAACATTTGTCTTTTAAATTCACTTAGCCAAACGATGCTGCTTTTCAAAGGAGTCCTCCTTCATTTGTACTCAGCCAAGCATTCAGCCTCACTTGCACACCAAACCATAATAATGCATGTAAAGATGCATTATTCATCACCCTCATATGCATATGCACATTCCTCAGCAGAAGTCTAGGCAGACATTTTGTCAGCACTCCAAATGGCTTGGCCAGTAGACACAGTGAATATCTAGGCAGGAGACCAAGCTGGAGAAACCCCATCAAAACACACTGTGGTGGAGTGGAAAGCATCTTGCAGTGCTTGGGATTTAAGGGGTATGAAGATGTGCTACAGAGTGCAGAACAGAAACCAAGAGGTGCCAGTGTCTCTATATCACTGCAGGAGTGCGCTGCTTGACAGCAGGAGTGGAAGAGCCTACGGCAAGGGTGGAAGAAAGAAAACCCTGGAATAAGGAAAAACTTGGAAAAGGACAAAGGAAACACCTTGGCACCTCATGGCACAGCAGTCATGACAAACACCTTCAGACCACAGGTGTTTGATACCTTGAAGACAAAACTCAGACTTTCATCCCCTTTCCAGCCCCACAAGAAGCACCTTTTAATCAGCTCTGGCTTTCCCTGACAAGAAGATGGCCAGGCTGGAGGACAAGGGGGAAACAGAAAACCTTAATGGCAAGTCCTGCACTAGGTTCTTTGAATGGTGAGCTTTGCTTGTTAATTGGTCTTATTTCCATGAATAATGTGTTGGTATTTCACTCTGCCCAAATTAGCTTGCCCAAAGCTTGAGAATTGGCTCGCAGGCAGACTGGCCCCCTGCTGTGTTTGGATCTGTGCCTTTTCAGCTGATTCTCCATCTCCAGAGGATATCAATTAAACCTCTACTATATTCTACAGGCTGTGTCTGTTTGTGTCACATACACACAAAAAACTTATTTGACTGGAACAAGGCTTTAGAAGAACAACCTGCTGTGGGGAGGTTAGATAACAGGCTTTTAACACAGTAGATGCACTTCAAACCTCTCAGACCTTTGACTTCTTGAGGCTAAGACTAGAATATATCAAGGATTTTAAATGCTCTTGAAATGACATACTGCTACTATGAAAGCTTTGAAACAGAGAGTGGAGTATTACTGAGTGATAGTGTACATTGAGTCTTTAAACACATTCACCAGAAACATTAGGAGCTGAGTTTTCTCCCCTCCTCCCTCACACCAATTTGATGCTTGGCATCTCAAGTGCCATGGACCGGGGGTAGCAGCCATTTGACAATGAAACACCAGAATAGGGGCTTTACCTGCTCAGAGCAGGTTATTAAATGACTTCTGCTAGCAGTTAACATCCACACTCCAAAAGGAAAACTCCATACCAGTTACTAGCACACAAATCAAAGATGTTAGAAGCTATCAGTATAACTGCCAAGCCTTCAGATTCACATCCTAAAATAATGGGATAGCTGTTCCTAGTTTTAAATTAATTCAGTCTGCATTATTTAGCATTTCTAATATTGGAAAGCTGGACAACCTTGGAGAAGTCCCAGTAAAGTATCAGTAAAGTATTTTCTGGGGAAGACAGCCTCTATAAAAAGAGGTATGCTAACTGGGATTAATCTATATTTAAAAGAACAGTAATCAGAAAGGGACATTTCATTAACAATTTTAATTATTTCCAAATCCCTATACAGGTCATACCATGTTAGCACCAAGGGCTTTTTTTATTTCAGTATACTTGCAGGTCATCCCAATGAACAAGTACTCATTTCCATGGGTGGAGAACATGACTATAAAAAATGTGTCTCTTTTTTCAGCCTGAAAGCACAGCAACTTGCATTCCCCCCCCCCCCCTCCCCAACCCCTCTCCTCTCAAGGTGAGCATTTTCATGGAGCACAGTGCAGCAGCAGTGATGTTACTTTGTGCTCCAAGGAATCACAGCTGCTGTCGGATGCTTTCAGCTCGCAGGAGCTGGGTTCCCATCACCCTGCAGGTAACTCTGCTTTGCTCTACTCATTTAACTGAAACATTTTATTTAAGAGAATAAACTGTGAACGTTTAAATTGTAACAGAAGATAAGGAATGTTTTAAGATGATAGTCAATATCTCTTTTGTTAAACATGGGGTCAGTCTTGCCCAAAGGATTTGGTCACTGCTGTATTAACCTGAACACTAGAGGTCTGAGCAGCACAAAATTCTAATCTGGTCTGCATGAGACAGCAAGATAAAAAGGAAAGCTTTTTTTTTTTGTTTATTCATTTGGTTTTGCCAAGAAACCTGAGAGACTTCATCAGCCTCCTAAGAAAAGCCATAAATCCAGGCTAGCACACAGTGATAAGGGGAAGAGACATTCTAAGACCTGTGTGTAAGCAAAATCGCACCTGAGAAACTCCCTGGTGTCACATCACAAGGGTTTCCTGAAGCCCCCAGTGTGTTTTCTGTCCCCTGGGTATAATGACCTAGAATGTGTTTGTGACTAACTTTCCAGCCAGCACATATGTTGCTCAAAACACAGCTTCAGCAATAGCAGCTCCACTGCCTGTACCCATCAGCCAATAAATAGAAACAATCACAAAGGTTTGATATTCTGCTAGACAATGCATTTTGCTAGTCAGAGTCATTCTAGAATTAAGCAGGGATTTTGTATTTCTCATTTTCACACAGTTGTAGTTGCAGAATATTTCAGAGGTGGTTTCAGCAGGGCTGGAATGCCAGCTGTGCACAGTATTTACTAAGACAGAGTTACCTCATTCTCCTGGGTGAAATCAAGAGCATCTTCCCCTGATGCAAGCAGAGAATGAAGAATCCTTTGTTTCACCTGTTCCCATTCAACCAGCATTGATTCTCGGTGATACTCCTCAGCCATGGCAAAAGTCTGTTGGTGAAGAAGAACAAGAGCTAAGGAACATACAGAAACACCCACCAGCCTACTTCTGCTATTAATAGACAGGCCCAAAAATGAAACAGAAAATAGCAACTACATTAATCAACCAGGTCAGAGCTAATGGTGTGCTGCATATTATTTTAACAGCCTTCCTGTTCAGGTACAATGGGATTCAGAAAGTAGGTGTACATGGAATTAAGACAACTCTCACATACCCCCAGTGGTAAAAGAAGGAAATTGTGTCTCTCCCATGGCACACCAGCACAGGAATCTGAGCAGGAGGAAAATCAGCAGGCTTCCTTCTTTAACTTGGCAGCATACATTCAATATCCAGGTTCATCAGTGATCTGTGTGGTTTGTTGAAACTTAACTTCTCTAATGACCACTAGCTTTTCACATCCCTGGAGACTACAAAGGCTGACTTGCTGCATTCCTAACAGAAATGTGTGATTATTGCCCATAATCATTTTCAGGTCTTTACCAGTGTGGTTTTTCTTTTAAACAGGAAATAGGATAAAATAAAAATTAAAATATTACGGGAAAATAAACCAGTGTCAAAGAATCAGGAAGTCTCATCAGGAACATAGCTTGGGAAAGCACACAGGAAAATCAAATCCCAAGAAATAAATAACCTTTACCTTTAAAATGGCTGACGTGCTACACTGTCTTCAGATCCAACTGGGGAACATATGGGAGGAAACAGCTTTTCCCTCAGTAAGGGAAATAGTCCCTTATTTTGTCAATAGCATTAGGATAGAGAGGATGCTTCACTACCTTTTCTGTTATTGTTGGGGTAAGACTAACAGCCTCAAGGATACCACCACAGGAAATAAGATACTCTCCACTAATTCTAAACAGAGAATAAGCTAAATTATGTCTTTTACTTCTTTCCTATTCACATAGCTCTGTGCTGCAATGTACTTAACTAAATGTCTTGGTTGGCTAAGTTTTTCATTTCATTGCAGTTCACTGTTAGGATATTGTCAATTAATGAGCAAAACATTCCTCAGAAGAAAGAATTTATAAGAGACAGTGACATTTGCCAAACATTTAATTACAGTGCAAGCATGCAACTAGAGCTTAAGATTTGTGTTTCTTTGTTGCATTATAAAATTCACTTTATACTTTCATGGAAGGATATAGGTTTTACCTGTACCTTCACTATAATCACAGGGTTTTAAATATGCTTCAATAGTTACAGATAATTTTATGTAATTAAAATAATTTATTGATGCTTATGTACTATTTCTTATAATTTGAAAGAAACAAAGGCTTTGTTCTAAACCTGATGACTCCAGGATACATGGAGAGAAACAATCATAACATGAGCGCTAGGAAGTATGGAATGACATTTCCAAGGAGTTACAAGACAAACAACAGGAAGCATTTTTCCATGCTGCATAATTCAATTGTGAAAATCACTGTCCCAGAACATGACAAAAAGCACAAATAGATTCAGAAATAGGATTAATGAATTTCTTATCAGTAAACAAGTTGCTGCTCATATGATCTTCAAAACAACTATTTGTTCAGAGGTGAAGACACAGGAGATGAAGAGGGGAAGACTAACTGCCTTTTTCTTACAGACTAAGTACTGATCCCTTTCAAGGGAAGGAAACTGGACTCTGCAAACCTCTCCTGTTTCTGTTTTTAGGCAAAAATGATGGTGCTTTCTTCCAACTTACCCTCCTCCTAGACTCTTCAATGGCAGACAGCAATGCATTATCTTTTTCATTCTTGAGGAATCCCTGTAGAAAAGGAGAAACAGAGCTTCAGCCAAAAAAATCAGCCTTGCACTAGCATCAGATACATATTGTAGTACTCAGCTCTTTCAGCTCTGAGAAGTGCTCAGAGCCCTCTCTGCAGTCCAGTCCCAAGAAGTTTAAAGGTCACTTTACTTCACCAAAGGTACAGTAAGATGCCCATCCAGAGCAATGTGAAAATGAAAATGCATTAATCCCCCCTTTTAATATGCATTAAATCCTAGTGAAATGTCCTGCTTCTATTCTCTTTTATCTCTCTGTCCCAGCACCTGCCTCCTCTTGCTCTCCATTTGAGGGAGCTAGGATGAAAGCTGGTAGGAGTGATAAGCCAAGATAAGATTGCTGAACTTAAGTATGCTGAAAAAAATAAAACAGGCTTTGACTTGGCAGCTTCAGGCAGAAGTGGAACTCTTGGAGGACCGATACAACTGTGAAAAAGAGCCTTAAAAATAGTCAGTTGAGGAAGGATGGAAATAACTAAACAGTTGGAAAGCATAGAGAGAAAGTTTACCACACAGCTTCTCTCCACGAATACAGCTGGAGTGAGTAAAAAAGGAGAAATGTATTTTTAATTCTCAGTATATGAGTAAATCTCAAGGAGGTCAGGTGTGTGTAAACAAACTGATTTAGATGAGCCGTTAGCTCCTTATCCCAAAGGTTACTTTTATGACCTATACTAGGAAATACAAAATGAAGTTTTAACTTTAAACAAGTAGATGTGGGGTAAAAAACTGCAGCACACAGAGAAAACAATCAGGATATGTTTATCACATTTTAACACGCATATCTTTATTTTGAATTTTCACTGTTACATCACCAATTAAATAAATCAAGCTGATTTGTATGCTCAGACTTCAACTTAATCATTATTCAGGTCATAAAAAAGAAAAAGAAGCTTTTGTATCCCTCTGAAGTAATCAGCTATAAATTATCAACTCCATTAAGTGCTAATATCTTAAAAGTCTGTATACTGACTCCACAGCTCTAAAACCAAAAGCTGCTAACAAACCCAGAGAGAGGGAACTCAGTGGACCATCCTTTATGATTTTATAAAGAGAAAACACAGTTGCAGCATTGTCCAACTGCATTTGTTAGGAATTAGGACAATTTTGTACCTTTTTGTCTCCCCATCTTCCTGCAAAGAATTCCTGCAGTGATACACAGAGATTTGGGCTTTTGGAAAAAACATATTTATGGTAGGTCTTAGAAACTGCCCTGCAGCAGTAATATATACAACCACAAGTATCACAGAGTGATACTTAGCTCTGGGAGGTGAGGAGCAATGGAAATCTTCCCCATCTGAAGCAATCTTGCAGGACACGGTTGCATTGGTGTGCTGTTTGCTTCCACCTCCCCAGCACCAGCATGCGAAATAAAGGGCATTACACCCTCTCCTTCTGAAATATGTAGAACAAGCATTTGAGGTACATGGGACAGGCTATGACCCCCTTCAGCTGGAAATAAGAAGGTGACCCCTTTCTGTATGCCAGAGAAAGAACAAGCCACCATCCTCCAAGGGACGTGCGGTGCAGCTCCCCAGGAACAGCCCTGAATCACACACGGACGGGAGCGGTCACCGCCAGCCAGCCTATTCTTCATTTCACCAGCCAACAGGTCCTGCTTTATTTTTAGACAATGCCCACAGAGAAATCACAGCTACAACCTGAAAAAAAGGAAGCTAAATCCAGATCCTTGCACACGTCTGGGGACCAACTATTACAGCAGCTGTCACTGACAAGGGTTGCCGCAGTCACCTAACTGGGCCAAGACCCAGCCTCAGCTCTGTGCAGGAGAAGGGTGGAGATGTGCCTTGCAAGGCTTGTCCCTGCCTGCACGGGTAGAAGGACTTTGGGAGGACGACAAATTTTCTGGGTTCCTTTTTTTTTTTTATTTCACCACCTTCAACCTAAAATGGAGAAAAATTATCTGGAATTAAAACAAGCAATGCTTCTAGACCTTCAGAGCACACACCAATACATGAACAGAAAAGACAGACCCGTTTCTGATGGTAGAGATCTGATGCTGCAAAGAACAGTGTATTAGCTGTATTCTAACAACACTGCTAATTTTACAGGCAAAACCAGCCCACTGTCTCCAAGATGCAGACCTACAGTTACCTGGATGTGATGGAGGGTGTGAGCTTGCAGAGGGCCAGGATGCCTGGATCCCTGCTTGCTCTGAGAGCACTGGACTCCTGAAAATCCCAAGAGATACAAGTCCTACCTTTCCTACCCCTGGTCTTCCCCTCTTTCCTTTCAGGGACGTGTGCACTAACAGGTACCTGCCTAGAAATGTACACAGCAATGATGGTAATCAACAGGGTAATTTAGGATGTGCTTGAACTTCCCTTGATGTCAGTAAATCCAGGCTGAGTATCTTAATGAAACCGCCCAGCTCCCAGAGAGTTCTACAAGGTTCGTTTAAGGGATCACATTACACCAAATGCCAATTAGAGGATGATAATTGTCTTTTTCAATCTCAAAAACTACTTCTCTAGCAAAATAAAATCCTAACATATTCCAAATAACATCTGTAATGCCTCACTAAGGAGAAATACGTTTTAAAAAGGTTGCCCTATGTCTTGTGCTAAACATTATGACTCTAGCATGACAATTTCAGCTTCAATTAAGTACAGGCTAATTGTTAAACCTCAGAAGAGGGAGTTTCAGTAACTGATGCTGGAGCTCCTGTTACTGCTTGTGAGAGCTGCTTCTACTTACTTAGGCCAAGTAAGAGCTCCTGGGGGTGTCACTCCTGGCTTTGGTGGCCAGAATTTCACTCGTTAATAAAGTGAGGTGCGTCTGGCTGGCTGCTGGATTCCCTGCATTTAGCGCATTGCCACCTAGTGGTGCACTACACTTCGATCACCGGACAGGATTTCACGGATATACATAAATGCACACAAATGAACCTCTGCTGCATGAAAAAGCAGAGCCCCGGAACAAGGACAGGCAGAAAGATGGCAGAGATGCACTTTACATCAGAGAACTTTTGTCCTCAAAAATCCCAGGTCACTTGAAGGGATCACGTATCTCTTAAGAAGGCTGGGCTGTGAACAGTGCTGGTTGTGCTCACCAGTTACATGTGCCCTAAAAGCTTTCTGCAATCCCAAAGGCAAGGCTTGACTTTGCCACGAACGCTGGCAGATGTAACGAGGATACAGAGGTGCAGCGATCAGCACGCACAGGGAGTGCATGGCCCACAAAGCAGGAGCTGCCCTCTCAGGGGAGATGCTGCTGATTGTACAACGAGTAACACTGCTTCATATTCAGCTTCCAAAGAGAAAAGTGGGAGGAGAACAGAGATTATTGTTAGGAGACAAAAGGCTATTTCACAGAGGCAGATGGCAAAGATAGGAACAGCCAACACGAGCATTGCTGTAATCTGCGAGGTGAAAACCTCACCTTGCAGCTTCCCCTGCACAAGCTCTGCCAGCGCAGGGATCCCAGTGTACCCTGGATTTTGCTTGAAAATGAAAATCTTACTTCCCTGAGGCAGGTTTATGCAAAAAGCTCAGAGAGCCTTAATGTCATATCACTCTGCCCTCCTTTAGTGAGCAGCTTTTGATTTTCCTCTCTTTTACTGTCTGACTCCCACACATCCTTCCTGCATCTAGTTTGGAAGGGAAGCAGCATAACTCTTCTCCATCACCAGTTCTTTGCACCACTCACTGCTGAATGTTTCCCACACACCATTTGTACAATATCCGATGCGATGGTGTTTGCAAAACAGGGACACAGGCATGGAAACACACCCACTCTCACACCTTCAGGTTCCCGCTTCTCGCTTAGTCCCGCTTACACTTACATGTCTACTGACTCTCAGCATCTTCCCTAAGCACATTTCAATCCTCCTGGATCCCTTACACCTTGAACTTCAGCCTGATCTGACAGTCTCCCCTTTTTGCTGAAATCCAGCCTCACTCTGCTTCACTCGATGATGGTTTGTAGAAGTGGCCCCACAGTGGAAGGGCAGGACAGGAGCCCTGGCAGCCTGTGCTTGCTCCACTACTACCTCTTATCTCAGACAGCCATAGCCTGACACAGGCTGGTTTGACAGCAACCAGCACCTGCCTTGCTCCAGCCTGAATTCCAGCAAGAGTGTGTTCCAGTAGTTCATTATCAGTACAAAAGGGCACACGTGCACACACCGATGGTCTCTTTTTGACAGGAGAATGAAAGTCTCTTCCATTCACTGCAGTAAATGAGATTAGTAAACTCTCCTGGCTGAGAGAAGTCTCTTAATTACTTTCATCAGCCAGGCCATACTTTTAATACTTGATCTTAGTAGTCAAGCTGTCAAGAGAAAGTGAACGTTGCCAAATAGTGTATTGAGGCTTTGGATGTTGACAGCAATGGGTACTTTTCCACTGGCACAGAAAGAAAGAAGAAAATGAAATGAACAATCTGGGACCATTTCAAGTCAATTGCTCTTTGATTAAAATATTTCCAAGCGCTAGATTTCCAGTAGATCCAGTGAATCCAGCAGGGACAGTTAAGAAAAATCACTCTGGCAAATCCAGGTGAAGCACCTGAATTTATTATTTCTACTAGTGATTCTAAGAAACAATTTGCTAAATACAATTCTACTGAAAACATGGATACATCTGAGTCTGCTCCTGAGGCGGCATACCCTGGGACAACCCTCCTGGCCATGTTCTCTCTGGAAACAGAAAACGAAGCAAAACTACCTGTCACTTTTTAAGTCTAAATTATTGTTTGTGCTGACACAAGCATCAGTGTTTGCTGGCTGGCTTTAGATAGGCCAAAGGGTGAAGAGTCATGGCCAACTACTGTATTCCTGAGTATGGAGACACACCAGTGTAGCACGGGCAGTATTTCAGTCTATTCACTCTTCCTTTGTATGTGTGACACCACCATGTGGAATACAATATGGAAGCTTCCATAGGTCTCCCATTATTTGTTTTTCAGAAAGCATCAGTTTTTTTGGACTACAGCCACGCAGATAAGCAGCTTCACTACATACTTTGGCCTGTGCAATACTGTGCCCTTCAAAGCAGCAAGGCAGATGCCCAAAGATCAGCTACCAAGCACAACGAGCCAAGAGCATTTATGAAATTGGCTTCCTCCTTGGAGAGCTTCAGATGGCAAAACTGCTATAGGGCCAAAACAGACTGAGGGCAGAGAAAAAGATAACCCAAGGAAGGGTGATTCACCAGTCAGTATCACTTCAAAGCTGCATGAGAGGCAAGGAGTGCACCACTGAACACAGACCAAAAGGTCCACTGGAAAGGACGGTCTGACGAGTCTCACCCCACGGCTCTATACATTGTTCAATTTAAGGATTTAGCAATACAAAATTTCCCTAGCCTAAGACAGCTGCACTTGTCAAACTAAAACATACATTCAATTCAACTTCCTTACCATCATGTTTTGAGTGGGAAATCCTGCAACATTTCTAATTCCCTGTTGACTGAACAGAAGAAGCAGGGAAAAACCAGAAGGCTTTAGAGTTTGATAAGACCTAAGAGCCGGTTGTTGCATCAGAGACTTTCAAAGCAACAGACATGTTGAAGCTGAAAAGAGAAAAGCATGTAGCAATAGCTAGAACACAAAATTGTGTTAATACAGCCAAACACCAGGCTTGGGGAAGATCTGCTGCTCTGCCACCTGCCTTCACAGGGGTCAAATCACATCCCCCCGTGCACTGTGACTGTGTTGTAGCCAATACTCATGCTCAGTTGGTTTGAGAGTCAAGCTAGGAGAGTTCTTCCCCACCCTGCAAGCCAATAGCATTTGAGTGGCAGTAAGTCATTAAAATATACAAAGCCTGGCTTCATCTCTGCTTCCTTGCGTGACTAGTAGCAATTTTAAAGATTACTTCAGGGTTTTTAAAGCAGCTTCCTGCTCCAGCAAAATCAAATTTTGCAGAGCTGCAATACTGTCTTCCTTTCATGCTGGAGAAAGCAGCAACCTGGGCCTCACCCCAGCAGCAGCAGGAGTCGATGCAGGCCAGGCTGGAGCCCACGTGCAAGAGGGGCAGCTCCACTTGCCCACAAGGCTCTCCCTGGGGCTGTGTGCACCATGGAAGATGCACAGAACAGCCTTTCCCAGAGACAAGCACTGGGGCAGGAACGGGCCTCCCCGACCTCGTCATCAGCACACGCTGATGCAGTGACCAGGTTTGAACACAGTCTTTAATCCGTGTTACAGAGTGAGCATTAAGCAAATATTTACAAAGAGCTCTCTGCTGCTGGTTAGTGCCTGCAATGCAAAGATCTAGCACTCTTTTCTGTATTATTTTACCGGTTTAGACTGTTTGATCTGTGAAACTCATGCAGTTTTCACAGTATTCTTAAAACAGTATCCAGGAACATTGGATTTTGCTATGTTGGATAAATATCATTATTTCTTCTAGCCATGACAGGAGAAACTCAAACTGCTGAAAGAAGCATTCCTTGGGAAAATCACGGATCAGCTCTAACATAAGCAGGGGCAGATGGTGCATGCTCTTTGACTCTTGCTGGGCCTGTTTGAATCTGGCAAGTGAAGACTGGAAATGTGTTCCTCAGACATATAGGCTTGAAAGGAAGAAATACAAACACCTCCTAGTGCTCACTTCAGCCAGGACACCAGCCACTAAGCGTGGAAAGCTTATACCAAACCATCAGTTAATACCAAACCATCCCCAGCACCAAGAGGCGCCACGACATCCCACACCCAACTGCAGCTGTCCAAAACACATCTGCAGCATGTGGCCAGCAAGGAGAGCGCAGGAATCTGCAGTGAATAGAAGCAAAATTTACCATGAAACATACAGGAAGCACAGCTTTATTATACTGGAAATGTCTAGAAAAATACCACTGCTCAGATTTCCTGCAGGAATATTGTGCCAGGCACTCAGCAGCCAAAGTCGAACTCTCTGCTTTGTGGCACTGCTTGTTCCATGTATAAATGGAGATCATCACTGCTGGCAAGAAACATGACTCTGCTTAATTTTAGTTTCTTCTAATTCAACACAGGATGCTCAGTGAGTTCATGCACTATAAGATTTCAGTATTTCATTTAAAACTGTACTTACACATGGCTTAACTCCTGACATAACATGAAAACTCATTGCAGCATTCCTGTGTACTTCAGATTTTTTTTAAATATTTCAGAGACATTTCCAAGATTTAACAAATCCAAGTGCAATTAAAATGAGTGAAGTAGGACACAAGTTTTAAAAAACACCACAATACATCAACCATTGCAATATATATAATTTACATCCTGCTTACACAGCATAGCTAATTATTAAAATATTAGTAATTATCCATACTATTTGTTCTGTCTTTCCCCTCCATCACAGTGAAACCAACAGAACTTCAATTACACAATTTAGTTTCTCATTCTGAGACTCTAAAAATTGTTGCCCTGTCATGTTGGGCTGCACAGTGCATGGGAATGCTGTAGGTTTTTTTCAAAGTCACAAAGACTTTAATGGCATAAGACTAAGATAATACATTTCTTAATCCACAATCTTGTAGCAAAGTCGATTAGAATGAAGTTCTCTTTCACATAAAATCACCAGCCTCCACTGCACAGATCATTTTTGACAGCAATTGTTAATGCAACACAAAAGTAGTGTAAACAACAGTGCTACTTTCTTCAGTGATCCTGTCTTTCTCCCCAGGCATAGACTCATTTTCCTTCTCCCTATGATATAACTGGGAGTGGTTCAACAAGGATCCCAGGTCCTATCAAGGCACAAAGCACCAAGGAGATCTGTGCAATAACAAAACAGAAAGTCTACAACAGTCCCAACCTGCTGAGAGGTCATGCAAAGAACAGGAGGAGTAACAATGAAAAAAAAAATCTAGAACTAGAAAGATATCACCATCTTTACATTCCTGAATATTTTTATCAGGAATATAAACATTTTTGTGTTTTATTAATTGAATAAACATAAAAATGGAAAACTAGAAAGAAGGTAGCAAGACTCTTGCCAGCCAACTGTGGCAAGAGGAGACATTACTCTAGAGGGAGCTTGTTCAGCTGGTACATTACACCTGAAAACACCTCAGATGGTGTTTCTGTATGTCTTAAGACAAAGAAACCAAAATGCCACAGACAATTAAACACAGCGCTATCTCACCTGGAATTACAACTTCTTCAGTGAGGGAATCTCTCCACACAGATCAGGCCAGCAGGAGCAGTAGCAGGACTCACAGAAAGCCCATCTCCTGTGGCCCTGGCATCAGCACAGAGTGAACAGACCACACAGTCTTCAACTTGAGCTCATTCATCAAGTTTCCAAATATATGGCTACCTGTTTTTCTTGACATTTTTGAATGCAGAGGGATGACCTTAGTGTGGGGCTTTGCTCAGTGCTATGGTGAGTGGCTACAGCCTCTCCCCTGCGCTATACAAGTCCTCGCATTATGATCCTGAATAAAAAATACAAGCCTACAAAAATCACAAATGCATCAAGAGATCCACAATCAAAACTCTAGGCTTTGCCTCTTTTTTGGAACTGAAGTAAATTAAATTATGAGATAATTCCAGCGGGCTCGAGATCCACAATGCAAGCCCACAGTAAAAAGATTGATAGCATGGAAACGAAGACAAGTTCTGATCATCCACTACAATAAGCCGTTATACCCGCCTCTCCGGTATCATGTTTTTAAGGGAATACTGTGAAAAAACAGATTTAAATGATTTAATACCTTCATCGCACAGTCTTATCTAAGGCTGTAATGCAATACCTCTTGCTGGAAACATGCTTGCATCAGGCAGGACGCCCTCAAATCAAGGCATCGAAACCAATTTCACTGATGACGCCATTTTCTTATTTCTTTCGCTGCCATTTTAGCATCGTGGTTACTCCACATTTCCTTGAGAAGTAGCTGTGCATTCTCCCTGCTCTAAGAGGAAACCATGCTCGAATAACACGGTGACAAATGAAACCTGTAGGCTGAATTTCTGCCCATGTCACGTCCCAGCATGGCAGGGGCAGGGAGGAAGCACAGTTGCCACTGCAGACCACACCTCAATTCTCTGTACCGAGAGCTGGCGAGGAGTCTCCTAAGAAGGTGCAAGCTGAGAAAGCAGCCACTGGAAATCCACGGGCACCACACGAGAAATTTATACAACTGAGGAAAGAGGAGTGTCCGGCTCAGTATCTCTCTGAACCCCACAGAAAACACTGGCTAGTAAGGGAGTAGTTTGAAAAGAGAAGCAAAAGGCATAAAGGAGGCACACAGACAAGCTTGCAGTGTCTGCTGTTGGACTAATTGTATATTAGCATTAACATACAGGCAACCACAAAAACCCACTTAACCTGGCAGCAGAAAATTAATTTCTCAGTATCACATCCAAAAGCCAAACAGTCACCCCAATCAATCAGTAAAGTATTCCTTGTCCCAAAATGACATTTCTGATGGATCACCAGCAAGAGGGGCAAATTATTAAACAATCCTGCTACTCATTAACACCCAGGCTCTTCTAATTCACTTCTAAAAATTTTATTGCAGTCCTCCAGTTCCCCCCATCCCTTGCCCCTTGCTAAGTAAGTGCTTTATCCTTCTGCTGGTCTGACTGGGAATGAGTAACCTTGCTGTTTGTGAGAAACAGGGATGCTCTCAGGATTTTTTGAAAACCAAAACATGATTGATAGTTCCACATCTCTTCCTTCACTATTTCAATGAATTGAAACAGTTAAATGTCTTCAAGTTACTCTGAAACTGCAGGTAAAAAAACAGTAATGAAAAAATCGGTTCTCTTTACCTCCTCTGGATTCAAGTAGTGAGCCTGGCAGCACTGAGTCTGACACTGTCCCTGTTCTCAGGCTGACTCAAGCAGAAAGATTTCGGCTGCTGTGCCCCCATCCCACAGCTGAAAGCCTGCATACTGCCTCCCTGAACATTCCTGAGGAGCATGAGTTATCTTTCTGCTCCATGAAAAGAAAAGCCAAGCAGCATCTTTCAGCCTCCATCTGCATTTCAGAGCGAGGCAGGCAGCGAATGCTCATTGCCTCAAAGGGACAACGCCTGCTTCAGACATCAAAACCCTGTCAGCACTGGAAATGCGACAACCAAGTTACACCAGGATGCACATCCTGAAACAGCAGAGGTGGCTTACCCCAGTGCTGTACCCCCACAAAAGGGGTTCCTATAACATTTCTACTGCAGTTTGAAGTCTCTCAGAAAAACCCATACAGGAAAAGAAAACCTTTCAGAAGTTAAATTTACTTTATTTCACTGATAGTGGCTCACACAACAAAGAGACAAGATTACATTCACTGTAGTGTGAAGAATGTAGGCTTATTTTTTTTTTTTTAATACCCACTGCAATGTCAAGAAAATGTACAAATTTGAAGTTCAGCCCTCTTAAATAACATGAGATGATGTGGCAAAATCATCCACCTGAGTTAAAAAAAAATAAGCCCAAGTTAGCTACCCCATTTTTCCTCAGTATTTGTAAATAAATCATAGCTATTCTGTTCGCCTAATAGCTATTTTCAACATAACACCTTATCCCCTAGGATAAATATAAATATTTTACTGACAGTGAAAGCAAGCAATTTGGAGTTCATACATGTCACAGTATCTTTAAATCCTCAACTTAAACATGCCATGGTCTTTAGAAATGGTTTTTCTTTACTACATTACCGATACATTGCACAAAGTTAATTATTTAAATTACATATGAATTATTAATTACAGATCATTAAACTAAGAAACAGAAGCCTGGAATATGCCTGTTATAATTATACAACTTATATTTTAAAATGTTAGACATTAAAGGGCTCAGAGAGAAAAGCATACACTCAAATTCTTTGCTGCAATAAATATATTAGAATAAACACTTTATCATTTCTCAGATTATTTCTCCTATTGGGTAATAAACCTAAGGTTTAAACTTTCCAGACTTGGGGCATGAGGCCGGTGTGCTGAGGATACACCACAGACAATAGGTTTCCATTTTTCTCCTCTGGCTGTACTCCACCCTGGCTAAGGAACTGTCTAGCAGTGCATGCCTTTATTTGCGCCTTGCATTAACAAGGCACACAAGCTTTTGGACTTTAATGTAAATTAAATGTCAAGTGCAGATGCTGCCAACAGATATCATGGAAAACCCTGCTATAAGAGACCTATCGCTAATTATTCGTTACAGTGGCTCAGTCATTTTTTCATACATTAATTTATGGAGCTTAGTTGAAGTCTGTCTCCCACCCACTTCAAACAAAGGAAAATAATTTGCCACACTGTACTAACTGCACGGATAACTGAGCCGTCTCGCATATGGGGTCAGTGGGGATGGGATGGTTTCTTCCATGTTTTTACACAGGCAAATCACACATTTAATTATCTTTTACTTGATTTTTTGCTGAGCTGCTTTTGTGGAAAGACCCCCCCTTTGCACAGGTAATCTGGTTGGAGAGAGGCAACTTTTTGGCCATGCTATGCCACTGTTCCATGTCTTCCCTCTGAGCATTTCTCAGTTGATAAAAGGAAGAGTGCTGAACATGGCACTCAGGCACCTTAATATTTGGGGAGGGAGCCCCAAAGAAGGCAAGTCACTCTACTGCAAGAGCCCAGGTGCCATCCCAGCACAGTATGTTTAATAAAACTGCTTCCTTCCATATACAAAAATAGAACTGAATGAAAAGAGAAAAATCAACCCACCCTGTACTTTTGTCCCCATACCAAAGCCAGGCAGAAATCCTGGTTGCATGCAGCCTCTAAGTCCCCAGATCTGGGAGTATTAAATGAGCTGCCACCCACCCAGCTAGTCACGGCCACCACACTTATATAAATGTTAATTCCCCGACTGCTTCCCTTTACTATGACTTTACTGGATTAACCCTTTTCGTAATGTATCCTATTCACTTGAAAGAGAGGTGGGACCTAGGCTACAAACTCCAGTTGACTAAGCAAATATGCTTTACCACCTCATTTAAGAAATTAACAAAAAAGAAGCAAATCTCCACATATCTTCGTATGCTTTGAAAGAACAGAAATATTTTCTCTCTTATTTTTGTCTCACACTTGAAATCCTTACTTCAAATTAAGATTAAAGAAAGTTTAACGTGTCTTCTAAATAAATCATAAGTGTATCTGTAAGAACAGGGGAAACAGAATGGACCAACATCTCTGCATCACAATGAAAAGCAGGAGAAAAAAAAAAATCATAATCACGTAGCATCTTTATTTTTTGTTTAAAATACTTCCATAGACTTTTCATAGCCTAGGGAAGAGAAAACAGGAATAAAGGCATTCAGAAAGTTATGCTACTGTATTTCGGCTTAAATGAAAAGCAAAGTCAGCAATGTCAAGAGGGTCTTTAAAAGGCAACACAAATGAAATCCAAAGCAGACGCTGGACTGCCCCACCCAACAGCTGCTCTAGCCAAGAACATTGGAAGGTAAAGGCATAGACCTTCCCATTTCTTTTCTGTGAGCAAAGGACCTTTTCTCCAAAACTACCCACCTGCTCTCTTTCATTACTCACTTACAAATTAAAACAACCTGCAGCAACAATACAAAGAAAAACCGCCATAAAAACACCTGAAGGAAAACTCTCTCTTATCAAAGCAAGCTTTTTACCCTCATTTTATAGATTTTAAAAGACAGACATTCCTACCTGTAGATCTCAGTACTGAGGAGTTACAAACCTGTTAATGCTGGCTGTTAACTGCCACACTTCAGCTGCCTGGTATTTAGGCTTACACAGCTCTATCTATCTCTATTAATGTTCAAGTATTTTCATCTTAAAATATATATATATATATATAAATCAAACCTGCAAGTCCTGAAATGGCTGAGACAGTCAAGAGTCCAGCAAGACAATAAGAAAGCAGCTGCTTTCCACGGCTGAACACCACTGCCTGTAAAGCATCTATATATTTTTTTTCCAGTGGTGCTTTATTCAAATTCTAGGAAAAGCATCAGTCTGAAACCAGTAACTGATGGGAGTAACAGTTTATAGGTTACAGAAGGATATTTTATTGTTAACGGACTGTACCATGTAGGAATTAGGAGGGGGTGAGGCGGCAGGCAGGCAAGAGGAGAGAGATGCTACTATTTTTTTTCCCCGAGCCGCTGCAATTACCCTGATGTGAATTTTTGATGACTTCCGACATATTGCATGGTTAATAATCGTTTCAGCTGTCATGTTTGGTTAATGTGGAAAATGCATTTGCTGCATTGTGATGCAGCACTCCAGCCACAGATTGTAACAACAGTTGTGAAGCTATTCCCTTAACTGAGCTGCATGAATTTGCACATACCATGAGGCTGAAATAAACGGTAGTTTGATTTTTATACAGCAACTGAAAGCTTCTGCCATTTTAGACCTGCAGAGCTGTTGGTACAACTTGTACAGGCAGATAATTTTACTGCATATTAATTGCTGTCAATGCTCTTTAAAGGGGAGCTTTGATTCTCCATTGTTTTGCTGTGTTTGGTTATTTAGCAGTTAAAAGACTGAGATACTATTTATGTTAAAGATCGAACATTTTTGTAGCTTTACACAGGTTATTTAATTGTAAGCATATATACATCAATGAAACTGTCAGCACTACAGAAATGCAGCCTTGTTATTCATAAAGGCTCAACCTACTTCTTCCTCCATATGATATTTAAGAGTGTGTATATATATAACCTTGTCTTACAAATGATTGCACATGAGGTGTGAAAATAAAATGATTGCACGTAAGGGGTGAAAATATGCTGCTTAGAATAAAATAAAGAGAATTTTATTTGCAAAAGTACCACTTTACCTACACTTTAAGCATCAAACGGAAAAGTATAAGGTTACATAAATACTCGCGTGTGCCTTTCACTGTCACCAAGAGAAAAACAATGCTGCAAGCAATCATGTAATTACAAGAGGAGATGTAAAACAGCAGAGATGAAACCATGCTAAGAGCCAGTCACCCGATGATTAAAGTCAGGCCAGTGTATTCCAGCAGTCAGGTGATGGTGCCATCATTACAGTGCAGAAAGCCACAGAAAAATCGAGAAACAGACCACCCCCATCTTCAAGAAAAAAATTAGAAACACCAAAGAAATAAAGAATGCACTTGCTAATATGCCAAACGTACAACCATGAAAAAGCATTTCACAGAATGTGTGTGCAACACTATCGGGAAGTTACTGTCACAGGTCCCAAGTGCACATTTAACCCACGGTGCCAACCCAGCTCCAGTCTGCAAACTGCTGGTGACGCTCCTATATTAAAAGTTCATTCTTTTTAAATTCCAGAACAACAGCCCTGCTGCCACATCACTTCATTTCACAGTTCAGTAATTCTGCTCACAAATGCACATCTTCAATTTGCAAACACACACATGCAAAAAAATCCAGACTCTGTATGTCTACGTTTTAACGATGAACAAAAAGCTATCAGGAGAGTGTTTTACTGTGCATGAACACCTGACATACCTATAGAATCACCACCAATTCATTCTTTCCACTTCTGTTTAAGTTAAAACAACATTGCAATGTGTATGTTAGAAATGAAATATCAGAAAATATGGTGCAGGACATTTTATATGTAAAAACAGGAGTCTCTGAATTAACATTGTACTCTCTGGTTTGGGAGCAATTCCCGTTAACAGGGTTATGCCTGCAGAAGGTGCTCTGTGGCTCAGGCTCACCTACCCCAAAGGCATCATTGCACCTTGCACAATTCAGAGTTTTGCAGGTGGCAGAGTGATGTCTTACAGTGTGTTTTGGCTTTGAAATGAATAAACTTTATCTTAAAGGTAATTTTCATCAAGTGACCGCAAGGAGCAATCCCTCCCTGCTTGTGACCAAATCAGCACTGAATATCTGAATCCTCCTACCAGGCATTTCATGAGTGGAGAAGACAGGTCCGAATTCAACATTCTTAGAGGAAAACTGCAGTCACTTGTATTGCAGGGAAAATTATTGATCACAACCAGCTACACCCCATAGTGCAGACAAAGTCCCTTTGGGGAGAGGAAGGTTAATACGTTTCAGGGATAATTGAACTCTGGCATTTCTCCTGCATTTCTGAGCATCCATGTCTGGCATCTTTGCTGCCACTGGGCTTGCTTCAGTAACTTGCCACTCACCTCACACACACCGCTCTGGTTTTGATGGCTTCTCCCCCTACTTACCTCTAGTCTGCATAGCCCGCTAGTGGTGCAGGGACACAAGCACCAAGGATACACAGAGCTTTTGCTTCCTAGCCAAACTCTGAAACAGGTAAAGGTACCTGGAGGGACAGTCGACTCTTTAGGACAGACAGCAGCCTCCCAGGGATTTCAGCAGCACAATCATCCATCTGGAGCTGCTAGCCACAACTTTAAAGATGCTGCTTTTCTCAAGAGACATTCTCTGTTATCTTCTGGCGATACAATGCTACTGCAGAAGCTCCTTGCAACTGCAGATCTATGCATTACAATCAGCACAATTATATATCTGTACTTTGTTTTACATACTGCATTACCAGGGAAAGCCTTCCCGGTGTAGCTCAGCACAGCACTGTCTCCTATTACCTATGGATTTCTTAAAGCAACAGCTTTGAAGGATGTGAACAGAAACTGCCCACCCCAAATGGCTGTTAGTGTAAACAACTGTGAGTGCTAACCCAGCTAAGATGTCGGAGCTGCTATCTGTTTCACTGGCAATCAATTTAGTGGAGCGTTCAGTCAGCTCACGCATCAATCACTTCTGCACTCTGATGTGACTGTGGGAGGAGAAGAAGGAAAACTACTGTTCAGGGCTACTGGGCCCCAGCTAAGGAAAACTGCAAAAGTCTTCCTTCTGAGTAGAAAGCATCATATCTCTAAGAGAATGACAATGCAGAGAGAACATAGAAGCCGTTGGAGTAAGAATATCCTTCTCTGGGTCACGATCATTCCCTCACTCTATCTCTGGGTGTTCACAATGACCTCCTGTCTTGCTAGGTAAAGCTTCATCTCTGGAGTGAAGGAGATTCTTTGATCACAACTACCAAAAAATCAAAAGATGCAATCACCCTTACCTTAAAAAAAAAAATCAAAAACACAAACAAAAGCACCAACAAACCCTAAAACATGGTAGCCCGCAATCAATGATACCATCTCCTTTTCCTTCAGTCTTGCACTGGACAGGGATAAGGTGGAGAAGAGGCCCAGCATCTCTGGATCTACTCCTGTATTAGTGCTGCTTTGAAGCTCTACAGTTTCAATGTCTGCCACTGCCGGTGAGCATTAGCCAGCAAAATTGAGAGATGTTGCTGGCAGTGAGTTGTAAGAGTGATGGGTAGCTCCTTCCCAAAATTTCTTCTCTGCTTAATCCAGCACTGTAGCAGCAGCAGCAAATACTGCACTGTCATACTGGCTCTGGAGAAAGCCTTAAAGCATTAGCTGGTCCTCTCTGCAAGACCAGCAGGGTGATGATCCAGCATTAATGACAGGCGAGGTCTCTCTCCTCTGTCTTCAGCTCTGCACACTCATCCTACCCCTTCAGAGGGACGCAGAAAGAACAGCCAGAGAGTTAAGGAGTCCAATCCAAGCAGATTGTGGTGAAGAAAAGAGGAAGAAAACCCAGGCTAACATTTCAACATCAATACAGTTATGCTCACACACAAGCACAGCAGAGCAAAAAGTCAGGCTGAGTGGGCTAACTTACAGGGACTAAGACAAATGAGCCACCCAGAGTCAAAACAAAAAGTAGAACAGCGAAGTGACCAGCTCCAGTAACATCCAGTATCATCATTACAGGAGCCATCCACCTTCAGGGGAAAAACCACCAACGCACTCACTGGGAGTTGCTGGCTTGTTATAGAGCTCAAAGGACACCTGAGTTTCAACACAGCTTTAGAACTAAATTTCTACCAAACAAGAGGCAGGATGTAAAGGCAGAGAGCAGGAAACACCCCTCAGAGAACTGATTGAGGACCAGGCAGATACAGGGGGAAGTGAAACAAATCGGGTAAAATTAGAAGAGCGCTGGTCCCGAGCAGGGGGAGAGGTGGGGGGAGCCCAGCCAAGCAGAGAGGATTAGCACCAACACTGGCAGTGCTGTTACTGCCATCCACACCCCTATTAGTGGTATCATTTGTCCGGATGAATGGGGAACTTGCACTCAATTCGGCAATTTGACAGGGTGTCTCTGAACTACCTCACGTCCATATTTATCCAAGAGGCAAGTGCAGGAACCAGTTTTAATTAGAGCCTGTTTGACAAAGAACCGAGGGTATTACCCATGCTCTCACCATCAAGCGATAATTGAGATGTAATCGTTTAAACAAAGAGCAACAAGTGTCCATTTACCCAAAGCCATTGTTAAATATCCACTAGGAGATTATTTTCAAAATTATAATGTGCCATGAATATGCAAACCACTTTCCATCTTTAGCACTGAAAAGAATAATCACCTTTAAAAAAAACTCACACCACCAAAAACCACAACTGAAAGCCAAACAGCTATTTTGCAGCAGAATTTGAGGAGTGTTTTAAACATGCCAATGCTAATTTAAAAGGAGGGGGGAGAGAAGTGATGGCTCTGCTTTGGGGCCATTAAACCCTGTCTGGAAAGCCCTCTTTTGAACAGCATTAGCCTGCTCTAAGTCTGTAATTATGAGGAGAATGTGTTAATTTTTAATTCAGATTGCTAACCCCTTTTTTATGTACAAACCCTGCATGTCAATCCTTCTTGCAGATGACTGTAAGCACCGACATGACCAAATTCAACCCTCGGTGGTAAAAGCACGCTCTCCCTGGGAGGTTTGGCACCCTGCTTTGGAAAGCAACTCAACCTCGTAGTGAAATAGCTCTTTTATAAAACTGTCACCTCAGCATCGTGGCAAGCAAATCCTCTCGACCCACAGCCTATTAAACCAGAACCATATGGCCACGGATATTCACACCTTCATTTCAGCATTCTTCTGTCTGGCTACTGAAATTCTAACACAGCTTCACAGGAAGCTGAATTCCCACGTCCCTCACATTCCTAAACACAGGGAAGCACAGGATGAGGAAGTTAACCTAGCACTGCCTAGAGGCCCACACCAAGTTAATAGCTGTCAAACACTAAGCCCATCTTTCATCTCTTCTGACTCCTACTGATGCCAGCAAACCACGAAGGAACCTGACTTAAGAGCATGCTTTGACACAGTCCAGCAATGAATTATTAACTCCAGCAGAAGCCGCAAAGCGTCAGCTCGGAGCAAACGAGCTTTCTATGATTAACAAGAACGCAATTATCAATGCTCCTGCTTCTCACAAAATGTCTCCAAATTCCCCATTACAAAGTCCAAAAGACACCACACAGAAATGCACATCCACATGCATGAAAGCAGAAACCATTCTATGCTTTTACCGTTTTTTCTTCAGGGTTATACTATCAGCTGTGAGTGGTCTGAGAGACAGCAATTATACATGGACTTGCAACACTAATAGAAGAGTCATATATGCAGAACCAAGTCCATATTTTTAATTTCCACAGCAATTCAATCCACCTTGGACTGGATAAAACACAGTCACAGAAACTTGCCTTCCGATTCAGAACCATCCTTGGCCCTGTTACACCCCACAGCACAAGCCGTTTGCAGTCCAGGGCCTGACTGGGCACATAGAAGCAGCTGTGGCTCCCGGCCTGCTCACCAACAGTAGAAGATGAAGATGGATACATTCATCCCTTATGATGATGAATGCAACACAAAAGGGCAGCTCAGCCTCCTTCTGAAACGCATGGGCCCACTCTGCCAGCTGGGTGTAAGATATGGGCCTCCAGCAGCATTCCCACATTCAGGAAGAACAACTCACTCAATTCTCTGCCAGAGAGACAGCTCCCCATATTAAAACACAAGGTGCCAAGAGGCAACAAACACTAGTGATGGACCTAAAAAGACCTGCTGAATCCCAAAATGCAAAAGATGTTCGCTTGGAATGGGGTGCCATGCCATTCTGAAATTAGTAGAGAAAAGCCAGGATGAAGACAATATTTTAGGTTTTTTTTAGATGAGAAGCTAAATTTATGCTTTTCCTTTAATTACAACTACTAGCTCTTAAGAAAGTGGCACTAGAACTGCTGGCCATCATGGAAAATGAACACCCACAAGCACACAGGTAAAGTGAACAACAGCAGTTGTATCGCTGCTTTGTAAAACCATCCTTGCATTTCTCATAGTGAAAGTACAACTGAAATCAGTATTGGCATCTCAGCGGGCTTAATTAGAAGTCAGGTCTACTCTATGCTGGTCTTTATACTGTGCTCATTACATTAATATCCAAGGGCCTTCCAGTCCTGCATTAAGTGACATGACTAACATCTGTCACTGTTGTTTGTTCTCTTCTCCATTTCCTGGAGGAGTGGAAACACAGTGTTCAAGCAGATCACAGAATACCCAGAGACTGGGAAGGGAGATTCCTTCAGCCCTGGCTCACAGAGAGCATGGCCATATCTGCCTGGTTTATGGTTTTATATCAGTCATTAGCAGAATGATTAAGCAGCTATACATATTAAAACCACCAGGTCTCCTCCCAGCAGCACTTCCATGCAGGATTGACATGACTGGAGGACAAACAAAAATCTGTCCTTTGTGGACCAAATTAAGTCATTTGGAGTTTCATCATGTCATTTCTCTGCCTGAACCTCCTTGCCTTGTCATCTTACGTTAGATAATGCTGAGGATACAACTTCCAGCAGAGCAAACAAAAGCGTCCATCTGTTGAATTTGTCTTAAAGGGACAACAAAGGTATGAACAGCTTATCCTACCCTTAAATCCCTTACAAAAAACAGATCTTAAAAGCTAGAGAGGTTTCACCTGGCTATCAAAATTAGAAGACAGTAATTATTACTTTTGTACTCACATGCCTTTCACCTTTCACAATGATTATCCGTCTATATATCTCTATCCTTCTGATGCTGAAAAGTACTTATGTCACCATTTCTTCCGAGTTATAACCCAGTAATTCTTTGCAAAGACATTGTGAGGACACTAAGATAGCTAGAGAATGGGAAGAGCTAGAAGGAAAAGAAATGTGAGGGATTGAATCTTAGACTCAAGATGAAGGATTGGCAATGCTATATGTCATAAGGTCAGCTAGATGGAGTTGGGCAGATGCTTCTAGTAAAAGCAAATGCCTAGAGAAAAGGTCAAACTCAACAATATAAACTTGGTAGAGACTGGGAAACAATGGGCTGCAGCGGACGACGTTCACTACCACCTTCTCCTCATTTGTCCATCCAAACCTTCAAAACTGAAGGTAACAGAAGCCCACTGGAACTGAGTCACCAGCTGTTAGATCAGAAGAAAAGCAAGGACTCATTCCAGGCGAGTGAGGGGAATGCACAGAGCTTTCATTTAATGCAATGTGCATAGCCATACAAAATGGGGATTAGTCTTTCACAAAAAAAAAACAACCTTTTCAAGTGTATAGATAAAGAGACTCTCAGGAAGGGACAGAGGCTGACTCAGAAAACTATTAAAAGGACAAAGTGACTTTCAAATAGAGGTCACTAGTTCAAACATGAACTAGATCAGTAGTGGCCAAGACTAAAGCATCCAAAGACTGATTAGTGGTGTAAACAAAAATGTCTTGTTAATCTTCCTTGAGCTCCTGCTACACAGGAACCCATACTACAAGATCCATGCAGAAAGCAATGCAGAATTTACTTTTTGTTCAGCCCCAGAGGAACAGTCAGAGCTCAGGTGGGTACCCACAAAGTGCCTGTCCCTAGTCAGTGCAGGAGTGAGACAGGCACTGCTCCATTTGCTTAAAATGGCTAAGTTATTCATTCTGGTTATGATACTCTACCACAGTGGGCTTACATGTTTGTTGGTGGATACATATTATCAGATATTGCACTGAACAACACCCACATAGCAGCTATAAACAAGCATTAAGATCACACTGCAGGTTTCCGGTACTATTTTGTCAAGAGAATTTTCCTGTGAAAATACTTTGCTGATTCACTAATGTCATACAGCTTATATATTCATGAAAAACAGACCACCGAATGTCATTTATCTTTTCCCCCAACATGGCTTAGAAGAGGCTCCAGCTATCCCTAGAGATCTTGCAGCACTGCAGACTCAGTGCTATATTATGAGAAGCCTTACTGCAGAACATCCTTCCAGAGGACACCCAAAGAGGACAGACAGGATTCCAAAACATGCATTTCAGTAATGAAAAGCAGTAAACACACAATGTTTACCACTCAGGAGGTACATCCAGTAATGCAGCTGCTTTAACTTTGGTCATCAAGCACAACTTGGGTGTCTCCCATCTACCTTCACAGGAAATCATAGGTCTAACACCACACCATGCTGCAAAACAGACATCCAGTGAAGCATTATCCTCCTCACTACTACTGGGCACTGTAACTGAGGTTGCGGGGGGAGCTGTGTCAAGCCACTGTATTTACAGGTAGGATTGTGTCAAATCATTCTTCACCTACTATTAAGCAAACACTTCCTTATGGAACTGCAGTTTAAGTAGCACAGTCATCATTACATACATCAATGCATACTTTTATATAAAAATATCTGTTGCTACTCAATTATGATATAGCATATTATTCATGTACTATTACTGAACTAGGATCCTGCAAATAATATTAATTCCTGTGTCTATTTATTGGAAGCAAGAACATGCTAGAGGCAAAGATATTGAAGACTTGATTTCCTTTTTAAAGAAAACTTTTATTAATGTTTATTCCAAAAAAGATCCTCCAGCTGCTAAAGTTTAATACCACCCAAAATGCATTTTCCCTAGGGTCCTCCATTATCAGCAAAGGCCTTTCTTGCAAGATGAATCTTTCAAGAGATTTTCTTTGCTATCCAATTTGGGAGACTTAGGCATTCAAGGAATGCAAGCAAATCCTGCCCCTTCCAGGCCTTCTGGGGCACCTATTAATTTAACCTCCTGTAGAGAGGGAATTTATCATCTCTTCCTATTGCTAGTATCTAAAAAAGTAGAACAGAACAACTTAAATTGCCATTGCAATTATTTAAAGTCTATAGATAGTTGTTACCACAGTGTTAATTAAATTGCTATATGGTAATGTCCTTTCTTTTCTACCTTTTAAAGCTGAACTCTGAATAAGTCAGGTAAGCTGGGACCATGCCATGTAAGAGTCCATGGAAAGTGAGTACAAATGATTAGACATTTTATTGTACTCCACACAAAGATGAGCTGAAAATCTGAAGTAGCTTGTTATGTTCTCTCTTTCCCACTTGGTATGAAAAAGAAGAGACTAATTTCCAAACTGCTTCATCATCTGTCACCCAAACTCAAAATTTTTTAAAAATCACCATGAAATTTCACAGACTGACCACAGTAATTGAATGAATATGAATTGCATAGGGAAAAAAAAAAACTTGAAAGTTTTTTTCCATCATCTTTGTATGTTTTGGAGAAACGGCGAACAATAGCGACGGCCACTTCTGCACAGAAGTGTCAGATCTGGCAGACCATTGAAACAGAGGGATGGAGAAAGTCAGATCACCGGAGAAATAAACACAAGCCCAAGATATGCCATGGCAGATAAAAAGTCAGTTTTAACGCAAATACCAGCACAAGCTTCATCTTGGTAATTATACCACTCACACTGGTATTTGCTCAGAGATGGAACAATTTCAACAACTTCCCAGTGAGAGAAAAACTTTTTTTTTTTTTTTGCAAAATTATCATAATAATTTCTTTTAAAGTGGTGGACTCCTAACAAGAAAAACCTTACCTTACAAAACTTTATTATTTAATGGAAAGCTGAAATGACAGGAAAAGGACTCTATCAAATCCTGACTATAAGTGAGAGAGATCAAGTAACACTCAATACAGTAGCCAGAGGGCAAACTCTTGGCTCCTCACCTTTTGTCAAGTATTTCCCCATATCCTTGGAAGTGCAGAAAGCTGTTCTGGTCTCCCTTAATTTCCAGTACTTCTAGCCACAGTGAAGTATTTACTATTTCTGTAATTACTGGTTTTCAGCAGGCTGTAACAAACAGCAAAACTACCTGACAGAACCAGATAGCTAAAAATGTCATTTTCCACCAAAAGTGAGGCCATTCCACCACTCAAGCCCACAGATATATATATATATATATAAACCAAAACAAGCTTAATCTTCTCTGGTTTGTGAAGGTTTGTGTTTTATGAAAGGGAGAGATGGCTCCTGAAGGATCCCTGGTTACCTGTGCCACAACAATTAGAAAGGCTTGGGTAAAGAAAGGCTTCTGGCTCACTACAGTGGCAAGCGATTTCACAGCAATTAAAGGTTTCACCCCATCTACCTTATCAATACATGAAAGTCACCCCAATTATCAGGACAGCTGCTTTCTACAGGATTATTCATGTGCAACAGCAATAGCATCAGGCCTTCCACACCCATCTGTCCAAAACCTGATGTGGTCTTTTCTAGAAGCTGGACAACTGGCCATCAGCAGCATGAGCCTGAGACTCGAGCAGAAGGGATTAAGAGCAACATGGACCATTAAACCACACTGGGAAGCATCCCAGGAACTGAGCACAGAGATTACAGATAGCGCTGCAGGGAAGACAGGGCATGCCCCTCCTCACATCTGGAGAAGCATTACACAGCAACCACAGCCGACATATTTTTATGAGCAGTGCTACTAACATGCAACACACTTGTGAAGCTATACAAAAAAACTTTCCCCTAGAAAAAACAGTAACTAGTTTAAAAATGAATAAATTAGAGCATCCTTTAATGTCTGTTAGTGGCTCAGCAAATGTTGGGCATGTCGAAGATCAAAGGGGAACAATACCAAGAGGCACAAACCTCAGAACCTTAGGATTTCTGTCAGCCTCCCTCTGTCTTCTTTTCAGTGTCTCCTGCTTCAGAGGTTCAATTCAGTATGTGAAGTTTAACAAAAACAAAACAAGGAAACTCACAACTTGCCTATTTATCTTTTTTTTTTAATCCAAACTACATTAGTACTTTTAGACAAATTATATTATAAATGTAGAATTTCAATATTCTGGCACCAAGCCACATTTTAATGGGCATTCAAACACTAACTAAGGAAATGGCTGTGCATTAAGCCTATCAATAAGTCAACAATCAATATTTCAGTACTGCAGTAACAATACAATGCACCCTTTATAACTGCCACTGGCCTCATCCCTCTTTGTCAAGCTCAGCTCCCGATAAAAAAGAGAGTCATGAAGCAAGAAATTAAGCACATACTATTTCACAGTCATTATCATTTATCTTAAAGTCTAGACCTAACTGGTCCTCTGAACTGTATAGATTTTTGTTTTTTAAAACTGTGTTCTGACAGGGCAGAAGAGTCAGGAATAAAAAGGACAGAAGTTCAGACACCAAATCAAGCAGGTCAACAGGTAAGAGCAGTAAAACAAAGAAACCACAAACAGAAAAGTCCCAAGCAACTGCAAATTAGGAGCTGGTTCCGACTTATCTCCAAAAAGCATCTCAGTCAAAAGAAAATGAAAAAAAATCCCATCAAAGCATACTAACATTTGTGTTTTAATCCAATTCATAGATTTTAATTGCCTGCACAACATCAGCCCTGCATAATCCCTCGACGTATCCATCCTATCAGTTTGATCAAATGAAGCCAAAGGCAGCCTCTGCAGAGCCTGAGTTTTGGACACTCTCTGGAAAGTGTGACCATCAGCCCATACTGCTCTGCAATAGAACAAATGCTTTAAAATTTTAGTTAACTCTGGCTTCCCAGTCAGCACCATGGCCATAATGCTGAGACACCACTGTATTTCTTGACAGTGGAAAAAACCCACAGTTTTTGGTTGCTTGGAGCAGCTGTCTATGTCTGCAGAAAGGTTCAGGGTATGCTTTGCAGGAAGAAACGGTGGCACACATTGATCCAATCCTGTGAAATGCGAATGTAAAAACAGGAGGACAAAACCAATCCAATTGATCATTTTTATCTCCACAGCCTAGTAAGCTCAGTACTGAAATGGAACTTCATCATGGAATGGCTAAGCCAGCCTAATAGTTTATGTAAACAAGCCAACTGAATTCTCCATTTTCTTCTCCGAGTCCGCAAATACACAGAGGGAAACAGAGAATGATTGTTTCAGAAATCCCTCCACACATCCCTTACGTTTATTTGCTAAACCCATCTTGCATCCCTGGGGTTTCAGCTATAAACAAGCAGAGAGCATGGTTGGGAATTTGGAAAGACTTTTTGCTGATATTTTGAAGTCGGGATATCTGCATCTTGAGGTTGAGCTCTGCAGAAGCAGCCAAGGCTGCAAGCCTAGCAGGCAAGGAGCAGAATCCCCAAGTCCTTACAGACCATGGAGCAGTTGCCAGTGCACAGTCCAAGCTCAGGAGCAGGGCGTGTGCCCAGCAATAGCCTAGGCCACCTCTGACTATTATTAGGTTTTGCTAGTTCAGCTCACTCTCTCTACATCAGGCACATCCTAAATAATCCATCTCAGGTGAGTCACCACACGACTAAATACTGCTGCATAAAATGATTATGTTAGGTAGCAGGCAGTAGCTATATTGACCAAAGTTTTAGCCTACAACTCTAAACTGTCAGCTTAAAGGGTTTTTGCATGGCCACAATTCCAGCTCACAGCAGCAACTAAAAGCAGTCTTTTCACAATTTCAGTGCAGAGAAGCTGAAGATCTCCAGACCAGAGTGGTGACAGCCACTGCTGCTGTCTTAATGACAAAAGAGTGGTTTCAGCAGACCTGCCAGTGGGCAGGTGTTTGTAGCACAGCTTCAGTTTCTTGTGGGCAGAGGAGCTCTGCTGAGTCTGTACCACAGAGGCAGCCAAGGACTGTGCTGTTTAGCACTGCCAAACTAGAAAACTACTGATGGAAAGGAACAACCTTATTTTTTCACAAGGTCTGGTGGTATCTGAGGGAGCAGAAGTTGGAGGCCAGTTAAATGTTGCCCAATATTGATCAGGATTGTGAACAATAAAGAAGTCTGAGAAAACAGCAAAAAGGAAAAGATCCACATAAGCTTCCACTACAGAATCTCACAATCTTGTGAGAGTCAGTGGTAAATGCAACTTTTAAGTCTCAGCTGAAGAAACTGATGCATAGGAAGGCATTTCTTGGACTCAAAGTCAAGTACAAAAATCATTACTAAAATTGGATCAAAATCCAGCTTTCCCAATTTCCTGCAATGAAAAGCAGCTGCCACAGAAGGCCATTTTCTAAGCAAATATATGCATCAGGGGGTGCCAGTCAGGCAAGGATCCAAAAATTCAAGGGTCAGGTGCTATTCAATATTTGAATCAGTACAATAAAACACTGCATAAATATTTAAACTGGCACTCTTGCTCCAAAATACTCTTGGAATGTATTTCAGCCACTTGCTTTCAAAGTTTATAACTGACATTCTCTTCTTTCTTCTGTCCTGTGGAACCTCTGAAAAAAACCCCATTCCCTGTTCATCCCCAACACATCTGACAGCAGTTTGCTGGTTTGATTTGCATGTGCTACTTTCAGTCAGCAAGTACAAATAGATCAATCTCAAGTGCTGAAATCCTATATCATTGGCTCTTTATGAGCTTTTGTTCTAAATCCACCCTCCATTTCCCTGAAAAACCCAAATGAAAAACCAAAACCTGAGACTCCAGAACAGTCTCCATTTTTACATCTCACTTATAACCTCTGTCTTCAAAAGCTAACTGCTAGGGCTGCATTTCAGTTTGTTCCCACATAGTGTGCTATAAAACAATGTAAGATGCAATTTGTCATTAGACACAAACTATGGAGGTCATACATTTGTTAGGTCTCAGTACAGATCAAGAAGTCAAAGGCCAAGGACAAAGGCATTTTGATATTCCACATTCCTCCCAATTGTTTTAGCCAGTCATTAATATAAGTTATGATCTTGTAGGGCAACATTTCCCTACTGCCAGTCAGTATCTGTGCTGCCCAACCCAACCCCTACTTTTAAACTGTGTGACATTCAATGAGCTGAACTTGCTGTAACTGGAGGTAGAAGCCCAGTACATGTGCACTGCCAATAAACCACCTGGCTGCATCCTCTAACAATTCAATACACTGAACTGCAGCTCTGCTGGAGATTCCCACCCTGACATCTCCACAGTTACACTCAATATTGATTTGCATGAATCTGCTCCTATCTCAGCCTTCATCTCCCTGTGCTTCTATGTCCTAGGCCTGTCAATGTACCTAAGCTTTGAAATAGCTGACATTTCTCTTGAAAATTAAGTTTAAAAGCATTTTGAAAGATGATTCAGTGACGCATCCTAAGAATCACTAAGGTTTTTTTTGTAATAAACACATTAACTACTGGCCAGAAATTTGACATTGCACCTGACACCTGCAGAGTTTTGCTTCTACTACTGGTAGCAACAGCTTCTTCAGCAGATGCTTCTAGTAGCACCTAGGCAAGTTGCTCAGAGATTAATAGCAAAAACAAACAAATAGAAATCCAGACCCAAACCATACTCAAAAACCAAGGGACAAAAGACAGCTCTTTCAGTTTTGTTGGACTATCAGAAGTAACAATTAACCAATGCTTTGGTATTAATGCAAAAGGAAGCTCTGATGATCCTACAGGGAAGATTATTCTGATGGAATGTACCATAGAATATCAAAACACTCTGAATTCATACAAACACTTCAAAAGGTAGTGCTATACTTAAAATATTTACACTCACGATGGCTCTGGAAGAGTCCAAAGGAATTAGCTGTGAGACTGTCAGCCTGAATAAGCAAGATTTGGTTGTGAAACTGTGCCTATCAATAAACTAACTCACTGCACTGATTTCACAAACAGTATCAGAAAGGTCAGTACTTCAGCCCTTCAGACCTGGCACTTGGCAGGGCCAGCAGCCTTACAAAAGCAGCATTGCTGTGTGACCATGTGGAGGTCTCTGGCTGAGGAATAGGTTGCCTCCCATGGTGCTGATATGGTGTCACTCCTGATTTGCTCTGGAAGCTGCAAGTTCATTTTTTAAAAAGATAATTAGTCAATACTACACAGAAAGACAAATGATCCAGGGCTATAACTGTAGCAAAGGGTTGTTTCAAGATGTAAAAAACTTGAGTAAAATAAATCAATAAGCTCAGGCGTTGCTAAAACTCTGAGGCCCCGCCTACCCACTCTCTGTGCACAAATTCACATATTTAACAGAACTCCTTAGCTTCTCAAGTGCATGGACTACCCATCCAGCTTACAAAAACAAGTTTCAACACTGAAAAATTAACCATGAAAGACACAAAAAGACCTTTTCTTCAGTTGCATGTGGTAGAGACTATTTCACTGCATATGTTTTCCATAAAGCAGAGAGATAGAGGATACTGGTCATGATAGTTTTCAATTTATCACTCTGGAACCTCAGTTAGGAAAAAGATGAGATCAGCAAGCCATTGCCTTTGACACTGGAAAGAGCCTCACTAATGGGAAGGCACAGCCTGCAGCAGCATTGACAACCAGATTGTAACTCCTGCACCAGGCGCAGTGCAGCAGCAAGTCCAGCAAAAGCCATTTGCATTTTAAGCTGTGGTCATCCTTCTCCTCCTTCAGCATCTGACCTTCCAGTTTCAAAGTTCCCATGTTTTGTCTGGATGACCATAACCATCCAGCACATTTGCCACAAGACAAACACTGGTTTGCAAATGCCCAGTAAAGGGCATGTTCCTTCCTGTGGATGACACCAACCAGGGTGCTGAAGGCAAAAGGATCCACCTCGAGGATCTGCATAAAATCAAATGATTTAGAAACTCCTTCAAGATGAACTTTCTCTGGATCCACAGGGGCACTTCCCACATGCAACATGTTCTGCTGAGCTGTCTCTGCAACATGAGTCTTTGAATTGTGCTTCCCACCTTCCTCTCTGAATATGTGGTTTCAAGCAACATTTGTTGCCAGGATGCATTGCTAATACATAATATATTGGCTGGAAATTAGTATTTCATCTCAGAGAGAGAAAATGTTACAGCAGCTTCTTCAGAGGCAATGCATGCTGAAGAGTTTGAGAAAGAAATTTTTTAAGACAAACAGCAAACTTACAACCAAGAGAAGGCAGATCTACTGGAGACAAAAAACTAAATTCTGCCCTTTAAGACAAACTGCAGATTCAACCCCCTGCAGGAAGGAGATCTGTTCTGCTATTCTGCTGCAGAAGAATGTTATCTCTCAAAGTCTAGCTTTGGGTATTTATTATAGAAATAATTTCTGACTGATGAGCAAGACTTGCTTCTCTTTTCCAGGTGATGCTTTGCAAAAGCCATTCAATTTCTGGCATTCCTGGGAATACATGGACTCATATGTAATGTTTCCTCCCCAAATCCAGCATCCCTAAATATCAGCAAGAACTATCCAGCCTTCAAAAACAAGCCCCACACTCTTTTCTCACAGAGGACTGCCCTGCTGACTGGAGGACCCAGCATACAACAGGAGGCAGGAAGGCCTGCAGATTCCCAGCTGCCTTCTGACAGCTTTCAAGAGACACAGTGTTAACACCCCTTACATCCTGGAAAGATTTCCCTGGGAGAAAATGTCAAAACAAGGCAAAAGCAAATAGAGTAAACCAGAGGAAATAAGGAAAAAGGAAGAGAAAGCTAACAATTCTGCTATAGTGACTAACAGGGATATAACTGAGTGACAAGTCACCATCAACTCTCAGCCAAAGATTTCACACTATTATTTGAAGGGAATCCTTTCCAGCTCAGCTTCCCCCTGCTCCAGCAACAAGCCAAAGGAGGTGTCCACCTTGAGTGCTTATTTTCATAATTCATTTAAAAAAAAAAACTCAAAAAACAAACCCAAAAATTTTCCTCGGATAAGGAAAAAAATAAACCAAAAAAACAAGAGGACATTAGAAAAGGTAGAGAATAAGGCATCTAAGAGTATGATGCAACAGACAAACAACAAAACATTCAGCATAACTTTAGCTAATTATGCACAGCAATGTCATATACTTTACCTTTCCAGGAAATATGAAGCCAAAACATTAACCTCAAGTAAAACAGCAAAACAAAAATAAGAGAAGTGATATTGATTCACTGTATCTGTTGAGTAATCAATATTCTTACCATTAGCAATGAGCTGCAAATTTTCTGGATTAGCCATTTTTAACCTTGGAAAAATTAAATCAAGATAGAGGGGGACAAAGAAATATACCAGGGTTAGATCTGTGAGAAACAAATGAAAAACCAGAGTACTGAGTTCAAATGTGTAATTCCCCAGCGAGATGGATCTCTGCATCCAGCTTCCAGCATTTAGCTTTCACTACAAGTTAAAGATGGTCACAGTCTCATTTAGTCTAAACAATGGCAAGTCTTCTGACTACTACTTTAGCACTTATTTCACATTCATTAAAACCTTCAGGATTTTGTATCTACTTAACAGAGAGAGTAAAAGGATTTAAATATGCCATTTTCTGCTACAAGCCTTGGGGCAGGAAAGAAATAATGAATGTTTCAGAGTTACTGTATGGTAACCATAGCAGGCAAAATCAATTACTGCTCAGAGGATCTGGAGATAACACACAGGTTTTATCATCTATTTGAAACACGCTGTTTTTTTTGGTTTTTTTCCTTCTGCATTTCCTCCCCCATTCTCTTCAGAAATGTCTTTTCTCAAACATTAGAATCTGGCCCAAAGAATCCTACTCACTTGTGTTTAGAGGTAAGGATTTGTCATGATATTGTACATTATTCCCCCCTATGCACTCCCATTTATCTGACATTAATAGCAAATTCTTCACAGATTACTACTTCACACCTAGTTTGGCTGTACCAAACATCATTATCAGAAAAACCAAACAAACTGGTGTTATCAACAACACTGTGTCAGCTGGACAGACACCCTCAAAAGAGAAACTGCAGGACACACTCAGGGAATTGCCAGAAGCACATGACATGGTCTGGGAACACTTTTGGGATGAGTAACATTAAAAAAAGGAACCAAGTAAGAGCTGGTACTTTAAGTGAAGTGTTCTAGAAAGGGCAGATCTTGAAATCCAGTTGGTACAGGTCTGAACAAAAGGAAACAATGTCTATGTAAAGGATGCCAAGCTCAAAACCAATAAAAGGAAATAAATTTTAACATAATCTGTAATTGGATTGAGGAGTTTACTGCCACAGGAAGATGGCAAGGCCAAAGCCATAATGGGATTAAGAAGTGACTCAGTTCATGTATCGATATTGACAGTACCTAGAGCTGAGTTTAACACTGAAATTGTGGAAAGAAATATTACTCCTTGTGCTTCAGGATAACCAGTCTCTAACCACTATGGAATAAGGTGAAGCCTAAAAAAGCAAGTTGATATCCCCTTTGTCCATGTTTCTCCTCTGAGTTATCTGGTGCTGAACAGAAGCATGTAAAGGCAACCAAACAGATGTGTCCCAAATGCAATCTAAGAAATCAACCATGACAACTTGACTATCAGCTGATCCCATATCCCTGAATCAAGCCTAGGACAGCCAACTGAAATATTCAAAAAGTTTAATAAAGGTTTAATAAAGCTGCTGAAACTGAAACTAAGCACTGAGGTGTTTACTACTACCTTTCTTCATTCATCAGCCTTTGAACAGCACTTGTCTGACACTGGCAAATCCTCCCTTTGTTCCCTCAAAAACACCACACCTGACAAAACCTCTCTCCCCCTTCCCCCTCGATCCTACAGAAGACACTGAAGAGAATAATCTAGAAATTTATGCTCAAAAAGTATAGTCCACAGAGACTTCCAATGCAGTCACACCACCTAGCAACATATTTCATTCCTCTATTAAGTTATTTAAAAACTAAATCTCTCCAACCTTCTCAAGCCATTTTTACCAAGCAACAATCAAGCATGCTGTTCCAATTAATTTAAAAGATGCTCTGTTAGCTGTGGCTCAGAATGCTGCATAAGCATTTTGGTACTTCTACGGAGTACCATGCATCTTGCATGCTTACTGAGATCCAAATAATGGAATTGGATAGAAAATTTCCAACTCATCTCCCTAAGCTTCTTTCAGTAATTTCCACACGCATGAAAAACCAATGAGACATCTCACAGTAACTGCTTTTTGTTTGAGCAGTTTAATATTTTAGCTCAAAGTAAACAAATAACTCTTTTGCACCCAAAATAGTGTCAAAGCAGAGACTTGAGTAAAGTGCTGGGAGGAGGTAATACATGAATTCAGAGCAGAAAAGCAAAGAGAACGAACACAACTGGAGTAAGAAAGAAAAAAAAAAGAGTGGAAGAAAGATGAGAAATAAAGGATAGGAAAGAAAACAGGGGACAGTGAGAAAAGAACTTTTGTCAAAAATCTAAATAAGCTAGACAAATGCATGTATCCTTAGTTCTACCTCAATAGGCTGCAACTTTCTTTCAGGAACATATCTTGGCAGGAATAAGAACTTCAATTTGACCTCAAGAAGAAAAGTTAAAAAACATCCCTGCACACAACCCAAACATTTCTTCCACAAACTGCCAAATTTTCAGACTGTAGTTTTGTATGGGGAAGCTTAAGTACATCCACAGTTTGATGCCCAGTCACTGATAAACAGTTGTCACACTTCTTAGTTAGTGACTGTTTTAAACCAAAGCTTGATAATGCCTAGGATTAAGATTTTGGCTGTGGAGTCAAACTGACTAATTACAACAGGGGAGAGGAGGGCATGCCCAACAATATACCTGTGGCCTTTCACAGACTGCCAAATTACACAAATGGTTCAGTAATAAACCCCACTGGAATTCATCAGTCCAGTAACACTTTCAAGAGGCTTGAGTAAATGAGGGGAGTTTGGGAGGAGGGGAGGGAGTTAAGAGCTGCAGCAGCTGCCGCTTTTCCTAATAAATTTGATGAACTGCCTCACTGGAAACAGAATGTCCAGGGTTTTATGCTGTTTGTGACCACAGAGTTCAGCAAGAGAGTCTGGCCCACTCACAATACAGATTTCCCCTGTGGAAGAATGATTTGCTCACAGCACCATGAGGGATTAATGAGAAAAATGGTCAAGACAATGCTCATGTAATAAAGACTAGCAAAAAAAGCCCACAGAAACAATAGTTCAGGAGAAAGTTAACAGCTTCATCTCTCTTATAGATCAGCTCCAAGCCCCTCTTGTCTCATTTCAGACAAGTTTGCTCAAGATCAAAATTCTTTCCTTCCTACTGCACTTGGGACTTCTGAAAAAGAGGAGAAAGAAACTGAAGTGTTAAAAATCCATATTGATTTAAATAGGTAAATGGTAATTTTTCAATTCCACACCTATGGCTTAACTCCATTAACCCACTGCAATGCTGGGACTTAAAGCTCCTGCCATGAGTGAGAAGTCCCCTCAACAACACCTCTGTATGGCTGTGAACAGGGCTTCCCAAAGCTAAGAGCTTCCATTTCCAGTTTCCACAGAGGCACTAGAAGGTCATACCAAGGTCCACTGAGAAAACTGGATTGCTTTAAAAATAAATATGTAAAAAATAATTACTCCCCCCTCCAAATTATGGTCTTATACTGCTACTATACAAAATGCTGTTCAAATATTTGAAATCTTTTTTATCTTCTTGTTAATTTTTGACAACTTTTTTTTTCCCTTAAATGCAACATAGATGAACCAGGTTCACTTCTGTGTATAATCAGTTCCACTTTGAAATTCCAGCACAGCCCTGCAAATCTTTCATTTCAGAGCTATAATAAAGGTACTGGAAAACTCCAAATCCTCTCCTATAAGGTCTATGCATCATTTGTAATGATTTTTGAAAAGTTACAAAACAAAACAGGAGTTATGCTTTGAAAAACCTACATCTGAGCCTCAAATAAATAAATAAAACCATTTTTTAATCCAAATAAGTGCTCCATCTCATGATTAGAGGAAGGGGCAAATTGCCAGGTTGCATCTCAGCATTGCTTCTTCTCACCAATCTGTATAAACAGAATTGAAACCATTCTACTAAATTTTTCCTGCACCATGAAAACACCAATTCCAACAGTTCATTTGCACATGCTGAGCACACACAGCCTAGGTCAGTAGCCAATACAAGCCCTCAGCAAGCACTAAATTAATGGGACAGCATGACACTAAGAGGTATCACACTGCCAGAAATTACATCCTCCTGGTCAGATGCAACACAGATCCTGGAAGCCATTAATGATCCCACAGTACTTGCAATAGTAACATTGCTACAAGCAGGGTGTTGGTGAAATTCTGCCTCAGATCCTCACACCCAGGTTTGCTCCTGAGTTCCAGCTATGAAAGGATCCAGCACTGCTACCAAGAAAAGTGGAGATGTCTACACCTCAGCACAGGAGAGGCTGCATTTTGGATATGTGATGTCCAAACTGTCTTTATATACTGTATTTGCTCCTTCACAGGAATACAAGTTAACATTCAATTAGAAATTGGAAGCATTTTCAAACAAGAGCAGAGCTACATGGCAAAAGAAGAAAAACAGGGGAGGGGGAATGAAGTCAAGCATTATGACTCAAAATCTATTATGTTTAAAGATGTTTGAAGTATCTGTTAAAAATCATTTATTAAAAGTTTACAGTTGGCCCGATCTGAGATGCAAAGAACGTATCTGGATTAAACAGACAGGAAATGTGAAATGTGCCAGGACATAACAGAATTTAAATAGATCAATAAATACAGCTACTAGAAGCAGTTCCCATTTTTTTCCATCTCATGACCTTGCATTAGCATAAAGTTCTGAAATATCTTTTCTACCCTCTTATTTACCCACAATGAAAGAGAAAGGCAGATCATGTATCTTCTCTCCCTGTTCCCAAACCCTTAAGGTTAGGAATCCATCATCAGAATCATGATGAACTGGAAGACGACCACGAAACTGCTCCAATTAGCATGCAACCAAGCAAATCAACAAAATTTAAAATAATTCACTATCAGAATATTTACTGAATGACTGTAATTTGGCCAGCTAATGAAACACCTGAGTATTCTACTATTCTATTGAAGGCACCATGGTTTGGGTTTTTTGGGGATGTGCATATTTAATTTTAAGGTTAATAAGCCCAGGGTCATTTAAAACTGCACTAAACCATGCCACTAAAGCAGTAATGAAAACTAGAGAAAATTGCTGCTTAAATGTAAATTACAAACATGAGGGAGAAAGTGACCAGCAATAAAAAAAAAAAAAATTCCCAATGTTTTGGGCTCTTTCTTTCCTCCTTTTTTTTCCCTATAGTGTTATTCACTCACCTACCTAATGCCAAAACGAAGGGGGTGTTTTGGTTTTGTTGGGTTTTATTCCTTTTAACTTAAAGCCAAAACAGACCCCAAACCCCCATGCTGGCTATAAAATAGAGAAGCCTGAACTCTTAAATCCTAGTCACATCCCAGCCTACACACAGCTTGGTACTTCCCAGGGCATTCTTTAATCAGCACAGGCCTTGGGAGGCTCTGGGCCAGCCTGTCCCTTCAGAGGGGCCCTGGAAGGCTGTCAGTGTCAGGGAAGTGGCAGACAGGCCACTGATCCCCTGGCTGATTTGCCAGGCCTGTGAGCTGCCCAAGCCATGTCAGCCAGCAGCGAGCACAGGCAGGCTGCATTTACGTAAAATTGTTACACATTACTTAGAAGAAGGAGACATCAAACACAGCAGAGATGAGCTGAGGAAGTTTCTGTAATTTGTATTTCCAAGGTCCACATTCCTTGGTTCCATTTGCTGCATGTCAAAATACTCATTCATTCCCCACCACTGCTTTCTTCAATTGTGTGCAAACTGCCTCTGGCTACATTTAATTACCAGGATATTTATATTCTTGATTTACACACCTAAATGTGTACATTAAGGCTAAAATCCTGAATGCAATCAGTGAGACAACCTAGGCAAAGAAGACAGCAGGGTTTCATACCAGCATGAACTAGTAAAGGGAGGACTAAAAAATTACTTCTAAGAACCTCTGAAGAGAGGCATTTTTGGAGCCAAATACTTTTATAGTTTTTGAGGAATTCCCAACTATCATGAGAAATGGTATTTTTCATTTGGACTGCAGCAATACAAAGAAACTAACAGTGAATGACCAACCCTAAAAAAAACCAAGGTCAAAGGTTGTCCTCTTGCATTCACCACCATGGCTCTGCAATGGTTAAAAGGTCCACACAGCTGTGCTGGCATCATTGATTAGGGAGAACAAGGAAGCGACAGAAAAATGAAGCCACCTTAATTTCAAGCTCCATTAGAACTGAAGGACTTGGGGGCGGGGGGAGAAATCAATGTCTGGCAAATGAGAAAGGACAAAATCTGCAAAAGGAAAAATGCATTTTCAAGCTAAGCTAATGCAAACAATGGATGGTGAACAGCACTTGAGGTTGGCCCTTTAAGGTTGTGTCAGCATTTCCATTTATAAACTCTGATTTTAGTTACACTCTAGTAGATTACCACAGGCTTTGGTATTATTCTAGCAGATACCACAAAGTATATCACAAATGGTAACATAAAATAGCAATAAAAGCTCAATTGTTGAGCTACTGCACCCTTGCAGTACCTGATGTCAGAGTAAGAATTTTTAAATTACGAGTAATACACATACATACACACAAACAGAACACACAGGGCTGGGGAGAGCATTCTGGGACCCAGATTCTATCAACACTAAAGTAGAAGTTAAAGCTACCTTTGATACGAAACCTATTTACAGTACTTTGAAAAGCTTCAAAATACCCCAGATACATAATTTCACTCTGTCTCTCATGCCACTCAGAGGGATTTCAGTCTAACCCTCTGCCCTCATTTAGATAAAAGCTCTTATTTCTGTATCTGGGCCTCCAGAGAGCTACTCAGTCAATACTCTGAATATCCACACTCAGAAATTAAGACCAAACCCTAGTACGCAACCTTTCATTTCAGTTGTGCCTAGGTCAGGAGGCCAAGGTGAAACTTGTACAAATGAGATCACTCAACAGAATTTTCAGTGTAATGGAGCTAGGCCTTCACCTCAAACTTTCTAAGCAGATAAGCAATTCATGCTAGGAGAGCTTGTGTCTCCTTCTAGCATTCATTTCACAAATCTGCACAGAGCTGGACTGAGCCAGAAAAATGAGAGCAAAACCATTTTTTAAATTACCACCATGACTCTGGGCTTTTATTTTTCAAACCAAGTATATAGGGGTCCAAATCTAGTATCAGGCCCAGTGACATGTTCAAAATTAAAAGCCCACAGTAAAGCATAACATACACGGTAAAAGACAAATTATCTTAGCAGGAATAAATCAGGCCTTGATCTAGCAACTCCTACCTGGCACCCCAAAAATCAGTTTGAAAGAGCAGCACTGAATCTCTCTCTGACCTCCACACATAAACCAAACAAAACAAGTGCAGGGGCCAGGTCCCACCTCACACCTTTACAATAGCAGAGCCTCCCCACAGTTTTGGAATGATTCCTCCTCTGGCTGCCATTACTGCAACCTGAGAGAGGATCTGCTATGACAGTGCTCATTAGATGAGGACATCATAGTTTGCATCTTTGGAAGAGTGAAGAAACACCTTTTCTGAGCAGAATGGCAATGTTATGTTTATATTCCCATAACCCATCTTTGGAATACAGATTTGCATGATCCAGCCTTACCTGGGATTTTTAAAAGCCAAAAAGAAACAAACAAAAAGACCCAAGCACATAAATACCTGCTAAATATGAGATCAACAAACACTTGACTAATACATTCAGTTTTGAAAAGATTTTGCCAAAATAGGGCATTTTGACAATTTAGAAAAATTTTCATCTTTAAAAACTCCTGCTATAAGAATTATTGTAAAATGGATTTACTGTGAGAAGTGCTTGTTGTTCTGCATGCAATTTAATAACATAAACTTCGAAACGAGAGAGGAAAAATACAAATTCTTATAATTTAATGGCAAGCCTAGAATCTTTTACATAATCTTCCCGGCCTACTGCTCTAGTGGGAGACATTTCCTGGACTCACAACCCTTTTATGTGCAAGCAATCTACATTTTACAACTGCTAAATAATTCAGATAATTAATTGAGCTGCAATTTGGTGCACTTTTTAGTCAGCACTATGGAGTACCACTTAAAGAAGCTCTGTACAGAAAGTCCCTCCTGCTTGTTAACCCAAGCTGAGACTTCTATTAAGGTGAATCCCTAGATTCTCTTAGCACTTTGTGAATGTCTTGCACCAGCATCCTGGGACTTCATGCCCTAGGATGCTCCCCTCTGATTTTTCTTGCTGTTTTACTCTCTCCATAAGAAATAGGGTATTTCCTGGCATTCTCCTTCTGCAGTGCTGATTGCCATCATTTGAGAGATTGGATTCTAGCATATCTCTCTGTGCTGGCCTCCCACAGGCTGCTAGAACAGACTGCAATGGAAGAAGGGACAGAGACAATAAATAAATGCTTTAGGTAAAAATGCAGGGAAGGCTCAAGCAAACTGCCAGAGAAATCTCTAGATGCAAAGGAGTGAGTGACATGGGAACACATAGCAGAAAGTCTAAAGAGTATTTTCATGCTGTAAGAGCTTTGCTAGAATTTAAAAGCCAGCAGAACCCTAAAATTCATACAGTAAAGATTTAATTATATTTGTAGCCTGCACACAACTGCAACAGTCAGCAAAGGCTATGCATTAGGTCTGTGCCTCTGGCACAAGTGCCCATATCCACCACCCTCTCCTGTGCAGTGGTGCACAGAGCTGCACCAATGCAGCCCCACCACCTCTTCAGAGGGAAGAGGGCACAGACCTCCAGTCTCAGGTGCTTACACCCAAAAAATCTCTTTGGCAAATGATGCTAAGTAATGATGTAAAGTATTTATGAACTGATACAGGCTCAAACTGAAGATTAAGGGACAGATATGAGGAACCACACAGACAGGAATAACTGAAGTGTTAAAGAATCTACAAAAGACAAGTTTCAGATGGGATTTCAGGTTAAATAAACTTACTGCAATCTACACAGGGTTGTGGGTCTGTGTTAAGCATCAGGAAAAGACAGGTCTGAGGAATGACGGTTGAGCCTACAACACTGATGATAAAGTGTCGACCAAGTTGATTATGAATATGTGAAGAAGTTTTTGCTGGTTAAAAAAAGTAATGATAATGCCAGAAGGCACAGGCTGAGGGCTTGATGCAGAACAGAACAGGCCTTCCTAATTCACAGAATTAAAGTTTACCAGTACACCTGTGTAAACACTGAATAACAGCAGAGGAACAGTGAATTCTGTAAAGAAATAAAGCAGACCCCTCCCTTGTATCACTCTGGACATGCCTACCAGATACAATGGGAACAGCTTATGGAGCAAGAATTCTACACAGTGCACAGGGATGGCTTCATCTGTCCCAACACATCTGAAGAAGACTTAAGAAACTGTCTAGGAACAAGGATGAGAAATCCCAACAATCATCAGGAGGGATAAGAAAAACTAACAAAGAAAAAGAAACTTTTGTAGCACATCTTCATCTAAAGTGTCAAATAATTTTAAGACCTTCTTGATTAACAGAGGTAATTAGAGGACCATCAGCAGTGTCTAACACAAAGGTCCTCTTACATAACTAACAAAAACTTAATAAAAACTGTTCTAAAAGAGTTGATGACTACAAACCAGAACCTACAAATAGGTACAGAGACTTGTCCCTATTCTAAGTAAGTAACTTTCAGGTACAGATCATAGCCAGACAGCTTGAGACGTGACTGCAAATATCCTCAGAGCAGAGGATGATGTCCTGCAAGACATAAAATCCATGCACCTATTAACTGCAAAAACAAGCAGGGACAAAACATTTAAAACTGACACTCGGCTCATGTGCCTCCAAGATGATCTGGAGTCCCTTGCCATCCTTCCCCTTGCAAATCACTTTCAGCTAATTGACTATGAATGTTTTCTGCACATGGCCTGCAAAAAAAAAAAAAAAAAAAAAAAAGAAAAAGTAAGACTCAAAGCACACAAGTATTAGGCTTCAGAGATGAGTTGCTGAAGTGATCAGTGATTAAATCACTAGTGCACTAGTGTTAATCATGATTCAACACAGCAAACATGGAACTTTGATTTAAATGATTGATTTTAATCATGTTTCTCATTTGTACTTTTTAGCTGTTTTCCTGAAGAAAGCACTGAATTGCATTGGCTGATTTGGCCATCCAAACATAATGATTTGCAGTTAATCACTGGTTTCATGTTAAATTTCGAGCTTTTCCTGAACAAGAGGATACATTCAAATATTGACAAGGGCAACTAAAAAAAGGTACTAGAGGTAAGAAAACATACCAAGATCACTACCAGAATATACCAGAATCATCATTTCAAATAAAGTCTTGAGATCTGGTATAATTAGGAAAGGACACCATCAATAATATAAAATATGATTATTATGCAATCATATCCATTTTCTCATGTGCCACAAATCTCAGCTCCAAAGAGTCAAGTGCTCTACTGCTTCTGGGCTTGAGAATCTGCAAGAAAATTCTTCTTACAACAGAACGGAAAAACTGTAGAAATCAAAGAATTAACAGCAGTAGTAAAAAGAAAAAAAAAAGACAAAAAGGAAAAACAAAAAAGAGGCAAGAGTTGTTGAAAAAAATCTAGACAGAATGAGGTCAAGAAAGACATGTACCAAGTTTAACATCACCAATTAGAAAGACAACAACATCAGAAATTGGGGCAAAGGGATAAAATGAGAAAAGACAAAGTGAACAATGCCAGTGGTTTAGAGCTCTCACTCTATGATCAAGCAACATATAAAGTCTCCAGAGAGTACTAATCTTTAGTGAAAGAAAGGCCTTAGAAAACTGGGGTTAAATAAGTCTGCCTGAAGACAGGAGACTACAGGGCTCCTAACACCAGCATGAGATTCAGCTAAGGGCCCTGCACCCAAAATGGATGGCACCAAATGCAAAACTAAAAGACACATTAGATAAAATGGGGTAATTTCACCTGCCTCACTTCACCTTCTGAAGTTAAGTAGTTTAGCATACTACTTCTGCAAAAAAAGAAAGAAGAGCTTACAACTCTTCTGACCCTCATAAGTGAGCCATCTGCCAGAAAGGAGAGAAAAGATGAGGTTCAAAATGATTAACCAGTAATTCAGACTGTTACCTTCAATGCAACCCACAACACCAATTCCACTACCAGCTCTTAACTGAGTAAGTAAGGTTTCATCATGAAGATATTCTACAAGGGCAGGCAATGATCAGAAAGCAAAATTAGATGGGTCACAATGATTTGTAAGACACCTAGAGAAAATTTACAGGGAATTTTACAAGATAAAATCATCTGGTAAAGCATTTGAACCACAGCAAATTTAGTCTATCACCAAAACAAGGCTATGACATCTGTGATACAGTGAAAGAAAAAAGCTATACTCACCTCTTTTGACTGTTAACTTAAATGCCCCCTATTCCAACACATCAAAATTGCCTCAAAAGTGGTGCCACGTGTTTTTCCAATCAGACATAAAAAAGGTTTCAAAACTATGAGAGTATCCCTGCACAATTCAGGCTTGCAAGGCCAACAGAGACAGGTCCTCAAAGGGAGTATGTACCTAGTTCCTCTTGACTTCAGCAAGAATTTGGAACTTAAAATACTTCTGTTATCTTGGTACTTAATGCTGCTTCTCATGGCTAGCTCAAACATCTTTCAGCATTGAAAGCAGCATCTCTCCTCTATACTTCCTCTAGCCAGTGATTAAACAGAAAGCAAGATGATCTCCACAGAAGCCTTAGAACAGCTCTGCACCTCAAAACAGGAATGGCAGTGGCAAGGGCAGTGTAATTCACATGTCAAATTTCCCTACCTGGATGTCAGTATCCTTCACAGGTTCAAGAGGCTCAAATGTAGTGGCTGCACTTAGACTCTCAAGTCTCTGAGAAATGTGGGATATATCAAGCCCTCTAGACCCAAGAAGGACCGATCTATAAGGAAGAAATTGCAGAGATATGAAATTAGTATTGAGCAGACAAAACTCTAAACCCAGACTCATTGCCAATATTTAGGTCACGTACAGACAGTGCCACATACAGACAGTGCTCCTAGACATGTTACAAAAACTGCACAGAACCAAATCTGAACAGCCCTACGTGTCTATGTAAACACCTCAGCCCTGCTGAAGTGTTTCTGCTGTTCCACTGCAGTGCTGCACAGATGCCAAGTCCTTCCAAACAGAAAAAAACGTACACTGTGTTGGTAAACATCAGCAGCAGCCAGAACATGGTACTGCACTTTTTGGCTTTAGCATCCAAAATCAAGAACAGTAGCCCGTCAGATAAACCCTTCAACTATGTTGTTTTTTGGAAGCATGAAAAAAGTAGGAAGAAGAAAAAGGGAACACAAGCTTTGCAGTCATTCTGTTGTCATCTTATTGCAGAAGTTCCATGCTGTTGTCTCCTTATCACAAAAGTTTCATACCTTCTTGGTGTTTTCTCATGAACTGCTCCCCTGAGCACTGACTCTTTCTCCTTCACAAAGCAGCCAACTGACTCCAGTTCCCTTCTCAACCAGCCAACCCACTCTTTTATAGCACTCTTCTCACTGCTTACAGCTATGGCCTGTTAAAGTCAGGCCTGTTCCTAATCTTTGATAACTGGCCCAGCTGCAACTCCTTAGGGCTAAGATTACTTTCTATACTATCTTTATTTTCTTATATTCTACATCATTCTGTTTCTCCCAGCAGGACTCCCCCCACGCTGGACACCAAACCCGTGAGCAGCCTCCACCCCCGTGCAGAGTGCCCAGGGCCAGCGCTCCGTACTTACGCCTTGACGTCGGCGGTCTCCTGCGAGGTGCGGGTCAGGGTGCGGGAGCGCAGGCGCTCCCCGGCCTGCTGGATCTCCTGCAGGTTCCGTTCCACGTGCGGCAGCTCCGAGATCCCCTCCGTCTCGGCTGCCAGCTGCTCTGCCTGCTGCAGCAGCTCTCCAAAGCCGTCTGTGTCCATCTCTGCTGCAGGTTTTGCTCGAGACACACAGAAACCTTCAGGGGAAAAGGGAAAATTCTTGCTCAGCTATAAACAGATTCTACACTTGTGGGGTCACAGACCAGCAAGAGCAGGTCTTCTCGAACAGGATATACTGTCTATCCTCCCCAGGCATTAAACATCAAGGAAGGAAATCTTTTCAAGTGGTCTCAGAGAGCTTTCCCTTGCAAGGCTACAGTCTATGGACCTGTCAGAACTGGGATGCAGATGTCATATCGCAGTTCATATTTTGCCTTAAAACAAAGAAGGGTGAAAGCAGAGAAGCCCCTGTGAAGAATTTGGGGTTAATTTAGCTATAAACTACTTGCATACACACATGAATAGATTGCTTGGAGCGCTGAACTCCGTGATCCTTATGGGTTCCTTCCCATTCTATGATTCTACATTCTGATCTATGATGAAGAAAGATGCATACATGTGCAATTATAGGAATATATGTGGGCTGAAAACACACATAAACATGAAGTTAAATTAGCAGCGAAACAGTTGAGCTATAGATGCACATAGACAGCCATAACTAGCTGGCTGTTAAAATGTGTTGTTCCATATGTCATTAACCCTCAGCCAAAAGAAATAAGTTCATGTTCTTCCAGTTTAGAAGAGCTGTGTCTAAATTCAATGCCTGCAGGAAGTTTTACCTGTGTGAGAATTTCTTGCATTGACTCAGTGACAGAATACTTAAAGAAGTTAAAGCACAAGCAAGGGCTGTAACAGAAAATGCATTAAACGCATCATGCAGTTCCAAATTCAGAATGAAGCCTGTTATTTTTACAGAAAGGACAAAAGCATACATGCTTTGGATCACTATGGAAAAAGACATGTAGCTGCAATGGTGTCCACATTAACAAAATATGAAACCCAAAACCTCAATTTCACACACTAAATCATGGTTTGCAGCTAAACCAGCTACAAGCAATAAGCATCAGGCACCTCTGTAAAGCCACAGAAGATCACAGAAATCTGTGGTGCTGAATGGTGCCACAGAGAAGGAAATCTTCAATACAGTCCCTCTCTCATAGCTTTTGCACCCAAACCCAGAGGGCCTGGGATGAAATAAAAGAAACCAGATGTCAAGTATTAACTCCAACTGTTTATCATTTATTCAAAAATAAAATCAGTGAAGACTATCTGGTTCAAGGAAGCCCCCTAAGAAGAAAACAGGAATTTTTACAAATCAACAATAGCCTGCAATTCAAGTATTTCTATGTACTCCTCAACCATACCAAAGCAACTTTACAATAGAATCTGAACATTCCTTACGGTCTCAGTCTCACCACCATTCCCAAGTACTACTACCAGCAGCAGTAGCAGCACTTTCCTCTGTCTGGACAAATGATTTAAAAGCTCTGCATGATGATTCATTCAGACATATGCAGTTTGAGAGAGAAATCTTCCTGCTTGGGTGCCAGGACAAACCCTAACAGCAGCATCCAGGAATGGAGAATTTCACAAGCACTCCCCACACACTTCAGGAAAGCTGGGGGAGGGAAAGATTGTATTTGCAATGACTTGTTAATCAGGTGAGATAGCAGAGACCAGATCTGTATGAACACATCAGTGTGCCACCAAGATGGAGTGGAACAGGGAGGAGGAGGGTGGAAATAAGCAGTTTCATGCCCTGCAATGCAGTACAGAACATCTTCCCAGTGTTTACTTGCAATAACTCAGATGCTCCCCTGCCAGGAACAGCCTGTGTTGGCAGACACTGACCAGAACAGCCACACTCCTGCACATTCAAAGACTGATGAGATCCTCCAGGAGCAGTGACTGTGAGAACAACACAGACATCAGCTCGATTTGATCCAATCTGGTTCACTTCCTCTTTTCATTACCAAGATAAAAAGCTGGGAGTGTAAGAAGCACCAACTTCTCAGACTGCTGAAACCAAAAGCATGAAAAATCAGTGCTACAGAACTGCACCCAAACCTGCACTTTTTACCTGCACACACCCTGTTAATACCCTGTTAAGGTCTGTCACATAAGTTTGCCTGTGTAGGACAACTGCAGCAACTCTGTGAGACGGAACCCAATTCAGCGAATATGGAATAAACTGATTATTTTGGAGCAAGTTAAATTATTATAACCAAGCACTGGAAGCAACATCTCAAACTCAAGAGAGTCAACACTAAACAGCTTTTTCTAAGTGACAGAATTCAAACATTTAGACTGAATATTCATATATTCATAACAGCACAAAAAACTTTGTCTCCACCCTGACAGAATTTACTGCATTCAAGAGTCTGCAGACTGACTCTTGATGCTGCTGTGCAAGATGGAAACTGCTTCCACAGCAACGAGCACAGTGAGGGCAGATTTTCATGTCTGGCTGGGGAAGGAGCAACAACCAACACCTAAGAGAAAGGAAATGCTTCAGAAATTATATTAACTTCAGTGAAACCAGACCGACCTTGGGCTAAAAGCCAGGACTGAAAAAGCTCTTCTGTAAAACAACTTTGATGACTTATCAATAGAAGTTGCTGCATTAGACCACGATTCCATTAAACCCCAGTTTAATTTCCCCAACATTTAAAACCACACATAAGCACTATATATTGTACAAACTAAGTTTGAACCACAAAGAAAACAGAAAAGATGACAGGTTTCTTAAGTATATTCAGACTGATTGTAGTTGATAATTTCTTACCTAAAAACTCTTCAAAAGCACTACAATGCTAGCTTAGGAAGAAAACTGTAGCTATTCTACTCCAAATACAGTCACGATGAACATTTTACTGTACTTGATTCAGAAATACACAAAGCTGAAATACTCCAATGCATGTGCAAGTATCTGCTGTACTTCCCACTTTGAAAGGGTTTGTGTCAACTAACCAATTAACTTTGAGAAACAGTAAAAAAACTGACATTTTTCCAGTGCTCTGGGAAAAAGAAAGGAAGAAGATGTCACAGGAGAAGGAAAGCCTCACCTACTACATTCAGAGTAGCTGATGAAGCAAGAACTCCACAAGTTGCAGAAAGATTCTCCAAAACAGGAAAGAAAAAGGAAGAAATCCAGTGTTGGTTTCTCAAAGAGGCTCCCACCTCAAAGTGCTCAAGAGACCCAGTCTGAATGAGTCAGGATCAGCTTCTTGTGGAAAGAAAACACAAGAGCACAAGTAGTAAGAGCAAGCCAGCAATACTCTACTTCCTACAGCCAAGATCTGAGTAAAAAGTGCTTTTTTTGACAGGCTCCAAGCCTGGGCTGCTACAGAGAGTGGAGCAGCTTCTGTCTACTGAGCTAAACATGAATAAGTAAAAGGTCCATTTTGCAGGCCTGGGGAATTCTGTCTGAGCAGCAGCAATAATACCCAGCTCCCACATGGCACATGGCATAAGCAGACATCCAGACATTTCAGAGAACAAGTCAGCAACATAGTCTCAGTGTTACAGACAGGGGAAGTGATTGAGAAACACAGAGATGATAATCAAAGAGCAGGTGGACAATTGTACAACCCAAATATCTGCTGCACACTTTCAGCACACCATCCCCTTGTCCCTAAAATACAATAATGTTTATCAAACCTAACAGGGAAAGCTTCCACACCCTAACTACACTAAACCCAGATAAAATCACAAGAGGCCACCTTAAAAATACCTAAAAGCTTCAGGCTATATTTGGTACCCCATCTGGTACAACAGCCTGTTCCCCCTGCAACAAAAGGCAGATGCAGGAAAATCCTGAATAGATCACACAACAACCTTTGAAATAATACTATTATTTCTTCTACCACTGATCCATTAATGCTCCTCTGCCTCCTATAGAAAGGCTTTCAGTCCTGCATATTTTCTTCTTCATCTCATTTGTAGGTAGATGGGCAAGAGTCCAATCTTCTTATAGTCCCAGAGAGCCCTTACAGTAGGCATGTTGAACAAAAAATTTTTTTTTCAAAGTTTTACAGGCAGTAACATTGGGTTACTTGCACTTGCACTGTAAGAAAGGACAATGAAGGGCACACAACACTTTTCTACACTCTTCTTTATTTAAAGTGGACCTGAAGAGTAGGCATTTGAAGTGATTTCTACCAAAACACACTAGCACACATTTGTCAACACTTCCTTTTATCTGCTATAAATTCCTCATAATGGTCTCAAGTCCCCACAGCTCTGAATTAACTGACTCAGCTGGCAGTTTTGCCATATTACCATGTTCCCTCTTTTCCAAACACTTAGCCTTTATTTTAAGCACTCAACTGAGCAGGGAAATAACTTGTACAGGGTGGCAAACTGACCCTCATTAGATAGAGCATTTGGTTCAATATTTTAAGTTCCTTACATAAAAACTCATATCCTCCCCCTCCATTGATTTTCCTGTCACAGGTGCACCATAGAAACTTTATGGATTTAGAGGACAGAATCACATACATTCTTCCAAGCAATTTTAAGCTTTTTCTATTTTTAAGTTTTCCCAAGGAGTAGGAAAACTTTTTAAGACACAACATAAGTGAACTAGCACTAAAGCACACAGGAACTGGTGTTCCTGTCTCACTATCATCTTAGCTCTCCATGTCATAACTACTGTCCCCAGAGCAGCATGACCAAAATGCAGGAGAAGAGAAGCAGCCCTTCTTTGCACCTCGACTTTAATTCCAGCTCTTCCACTCACTGTTCATAAATTCTTCCAGCAACTGAAGGGATCCTACAGCAAAACCAGAGTGGGACTTTTTTGTCAGAACTCTAGTGATAGAACAAGGAGTAACAGATAAACATTGAAAGAGGGGAAATTTAGGAAGACATTCTTTACTGCGAGGGTGGTGAGGCACTGGCACACGTTGCCCTGGGAGGCTGTGACTGTCCCATCCCTGCCAGTGTTCATCATGCCAGGCTGGATAATGCCTTGAGCAACCAGGTCTAGCAGAAGGAATCCCTGCCCACGGTAGAAGGAGTGGAACTAGATAAGCTTTGAAGTCCCTTCCAATCCCTTAACATTCTATGAATTCCTAGGAACCAACCAGCAAACCTACGCACAGAACTCGAAACAGACACCAAGCCACCACACACATACACAAACCCGTTTTCCGGAAACCTTCCCAGACAACCAACTTCTGCTTCCTGAAGCACCAACACTGCACTTCGGGTAAACACTAAACTCCCCTTGTGCAGCCGGGCTCGGCGCTGCCGAGCAGCACAAAAACCCGCTGGGAAGAACACACTCCTCCTGGCGCACCCTCAGCCGGCCCCGCTGCCTCAGCGCGGGTAATTGACAGCGGCAGCTTCGGGGAGCCCCGGCAGGGCCCACGAGGAGGCCCGGAGCGCTCCCAGCCAGCCTCCCGCCGCAGCGGCCTGCACGGGCCACAGAGGAAGCCATGGGCGCGGGACAGCTGCCGGGAGCTCCGGATAAGGGGGGAAGCAGGCAGCGAGCACCGGAGGCACGGAAGAAGCGGGGAATAGAGGCGGAAGGACGCCGAACCCCGACCCGCCCGCACGGCGCCTTCACCTCACCTGCGCTCCGCGCCGCCCGCCGCGCCCGCCGTGCCCGCACCGCGCACCCCCATTGGCTGCCCTCTCGCCCTTTTCCGCGCTCCCATTGGCCGAGCCGCCGTGCGTCCCTGCTTCCCGTGCTTCTATTGGCCCAGCCGCCGCGTTCCGCAGCGCGCCGGTTCCCGCCCCCTCGCGAGAACAACTTTATTGAGGCGCTCGGAGGGAAGCACGGACCTAATGGGGGGGGGGGGGGGGGGGGGGGCGGCTGCCTCCGGAGACCGCGGGTTCGAGACTGCGTCCCGCCTCCTCGCGCTGAAATCAGCGAAATAAGCGCTATACAGACGGAAACAACGTGCATGGGGTTGTTCCTCTCTATTCTCCCTCTCCCTTCTTAGTAAGCGCTGACTCTTGCCGGCAAACCCCGTTAGTGAGCTGATTCCGTGGGAGGTTAAATGAAGATAACGAATTCATGCCCATTTTGCATCCTAGGGCCAAATACCCAACAAACTCACAGCCAGCAGGTACTCCCACCATCACCTGTACAATGGTGTCCTGAGGGCGTATAGGGATTCGCTGTGTTTGGTCCCTTTGGGCATACGCACGATGGTCCTAAAACAGATAGTGCCAATGACACGGGATTTGTTGGGCAAAATCTGGGAACTGGGAATTTCATGGACCCACAAGACAACAGCCTGCTTGTGTAAGAGATGATGTCTGGGCCTAGCTACTGTTCTGAAACATCACCCATCATGCCTTCAAAGCTGAACAGATTTTCCCATTAATACGGTCTCTACTTCCAAATTTTCCCGCGTAAAAAGCAGTTCCCAGGCCAGAGGCAGCGCTGGCACCAGCTGTAGCTGTTCCTCCTAATCGCCAAGTGTGTGCAGGGGGTCAGGGTACATTCCTGCCGGTCGCTTCAGTTTGAGGGGAGCACTTGTCCCCGGCAGGATGCCTTGGTGGGACGTTTGTTATGACGGGTGTCCCGATGGGATGGGTGCCCTGGTAGGGTGGCCGTGCCACCTCAGCTCTCACTGAGCCCTTCCAGGTTCCCGGGGCATCTTTCCAGACCGGGGAGAGTCCTGTTGCGCCCGGAGACCGGCTCCGGGACGGGATGGGAGAACAGCCGCCCTGAGGGGCCGGGACCGGGAAAGGGCAGAGCCAGGCAGGGACCGAGGGCGGCGGAGACAGGCGGGGAGCCGGGGCCGGGCGGGCGGCAGTGTGCGGGCAGGCAGGTGGCAGCAGATCCCTGTGGAAGGGCTCGGCGGCACCGGGAGCGGAGCCGCCCGGAGAGCCGCTCCTGGGGCGCGACACGGGTCCTCTGCAAAGAGGACAAGGGGTGCTGTCCCCTCTGTGGGTGCCCGTCCCGCTACACTGGGCGCACAGGGCTCCTGTTCCCTTGCCCAGGATGCGCAGGGTGCTGTCCCCTCTACATCAGACGCCTGTACCCTCCGTCCTGGGCGTTCATCCCACGAGCATAACATCTCATCTCTGTGCCAGAGGTTTTAGACTGGATATTAGTCAAAATACATCACTGAAAGTCTTGTCAAGCACTGGAACAGGCTGCCCAGGAAAGCAGGGGAGTCACCACGCCTGGAGAGATTTAAAAAACATGTACTTATGTCACTTGGTTTAGGGGTGGGCTTGGCACTGCTGGGGTAGCAGCTGGACTTGATGACCTTAGAGGGCTTTTCCAACCTTTCCAAAAATTCTATGACTCTCTATTTTCCATTTTCACTGGGTACATTTTCCCTCTGCCCCGGGTGCACGTCCCCTGAGGGCAGGGTGTTATTTCCCCTGTGCACACGTGCCTGTCACCTCTGCACCAGGTGTGTTTGCTCTCTGCGCTGCGTGCACGTCCCCTCTGCACACAGCGCTTGTCCCCTCGGCACAGGACGATGTCCCCTCTGCACACAGCGCTTGTCCCCTCGGCAGAGGACGATGTCCCCTCTGCACAGCGGTTCCTGTCACGCGGTTCCTGTCGTCTCCTCTGCACACAGTGCATCACTCCTACTCCTCCACAGGGCGCACATCCTTCCTGCACGGGCCACGTGTCCCTCCTGCACACGGTGTATGTCAGTGCCACGCAGGGTCACGGATATCCACCATCCCCCTGGGATTCTCACAGCCAGAAAAAGCTGAACTGAATGCACTGCCATGGGCAGCTACAGGGCTGCTCGTCTGGGAGTGCACCCAGGACTCCCCTGGGTGCCATGGGGGGATCATGGTCACCTCAGACTACTTCGGCAAACTGAGCTGGGCTTTTCTTGGTGGGGCTGGGTAAAGCACATCAGTGTCTTCTTGGATCAAGCAAAGACTCTCCTCACCCTCCCAATGTATAAGAGCTGTCCACAGGCTGAGAGCACTTCCTGCTTCATCAAAAAGCACTTTTTTTTTTAATAGAAAATACTCTTGAGGGGACCAGAAAGCCCCCACCCACCTCACTGAGAGCAGCTACAGGCAAGGGCAGGCACTGGATACATCCCGGACCAGCTCATTCCGCTGGTCCTGTGGCTTTCCTTGCCTCAAATCCCTCCTGGGAGGCAGGAAAGGGCACCAAGGCTGAGGGTCTCTGCCGGATGAGCACGCAGGCAGAACCAAAAGCAGGCAGGGCAGGCTGGCAGCGGCAGGGTGCAGAAGTGTGTGCCCACTTCCCACCCTGGCATGCTGCTGGGAACCACGGGGAGCGGTTGATGCCTGGGGCGCTTCCTGCCAGGGGAAGCCCCATCCTCTCCCGGCTTTGTTTCTGGTGCGGGATGCGGGCCCTGGCCCGGGGGGGGGCTCAGTCTGCAGCCCCTCCGCCACAGTGGCCGGGGTCACAGCCCTGCTTCATACGGCGCCAGGGGCAGAGCCATGCCAGTCTTCTTTCCCAGCAAAGCATCTTCCCATGGGATTGTTTTTTAAATGTATTTAGGGCAGGGCAGACCCTTAAAACCCATTTCCAGCACTACACCTCTGTTGCAACAAGCAGTGCTGGGAGGCTGCTTAGGCAAAGACGCACTGATGCAATAAGGCAGCACATTTAAAAGGCAAATGGGTGCTGAGCTAGGTGCTGCTTTTCTCACTGGCAGAGTTGGGTGCTGAGCAGTCTGGGCAGCCTCTGCAGAGCCATGTGCTGAAGCTGGGCAGACTTTGGGGAAAGGGTGAGCCTGGAGCATTCTGGATGCCTGAAACATCCCTGAGAACTGGTGTTGCCATGCTCCCTCTGTGCACACACCCCACCTTGTGCCACCCAGCCTAACAGAAAGGATTACGTGGGTACCCAAGTGACCAATTTTTCTGGGTTTTAAATTTATCTTGTCCCTGGTACCTTGTCATCAGGGCCTGCATGAGATTTTCCTGCCAGGCAGAGCTGTCCCATTGCCCAAAAAGGCACAAAATGGGTGAGGGCAGCATGGCTGGGAACTTACATCTGTGGTGGGGCACACCCAGGAGACGTGTATGAACAGGCAGGTGCCTAAAAAGTGACTCTTCCACTTGGCAGAGACTTTCGGAAGCAAAACACATCCCATGCATTTTCCCACTGCCCTCCCTCCCCCATCTCAGCAGCCATCCCAAATCCAGACAGCCAAGCACTGTATTCATGGCTATCGTTACCTGCCCCCCTGCACCTGGAGGTCTTTGCAGCTTTAAGCAAGGTGCTTCCCAAAAATGAGCTGGAAAAAAGTGCTTGGAGGTTTTGCCCACAGGAGGAGCCAGGCACTGTAGCTGCAGGTATTTGGCATGGGAGGCTGCAGGGGAAATGTCCCTTTGGGGATGGATCTGCTCTGCAATGGATTGGGGTTTGCAAAGCATGAGCTCTTGAGGAAGGGAAGTTTGTACCCACTAGAATTTGTCCAAGTGCTCTCCAGCAGCAGCTCAGGGCAGGTATCTTGCTACACATCACCCTCCCACCCATCCACCTTGCTCCCACAAGATCTTTCAGCCAAAGGAAGCCCCTAACATGGTGCAGAGGCGCCTGCCATGAGGCTAAGGAAAGGCTGAAGGGACTAGAGCCCCTCCTTCTATTGTTTGCCCACACCTCTGGCTGTGTCACCCGTCCTCCCTGGGAGACCAGCACCTTAAAGATGCCCACACCAACCCCACATGTAGGATGAGGTCCATCCTGTGCCCTGTGAAGCTCCTTTCTCCCTCAAGGAAGGTGCAGAGCCCACTTAAGGAAGGACAGGGGATGTTTGTGTGCAGTCCTCTCCCACCCTGCAGCGACAATTCGGTAATTCCCCCAGAGGTGCCCCAAGTGGCGAAAATGCTCAGCCTCGAACCCATCCCCACAGCAGCACTTGTACCTCCAGAAAAACTCCTTTATTTCCATCCAGTTTCACCACTGGTACAGAAGATACAAAAGAAGAACAACAAAAACAAAAAAATAGGCTTTTCTGTGCCCCCCACCCCCGTCCCCGAAGCGTGCCGACTATTTACAGGCAGAGGCGAGCGGCTCAGTGGCAGCAGCTGCACTTGCTGCTCGTCGGCTCCTTGCACACGCAGCCCTTGGCGCAGTTGCTGCAGCTCGCGGGGCAGCAGGAGCAGCAACCTGGGGGGGACACAAGAGTTAGGAGGCAGGTGGAAGGGACTGGGGTTCTGTGAGGCAAGGGGACGCGATGGAGAGTGGGAAACACCACCTCTGCATGAGCAGGGCTGATGATCCCAATGGGTTGGAGTTCTCCATAAGGGTCCTACAGGGTGGGAGCAGCCCCCCAGAGGGGAGGGTGCGTGTGCGTTGCCTTCCCTTCAAGGGAAGGATCCCATGAAGGTCCTACAGGGCAAGAGAGGGAGTGATGGGGTCTCCATATGGAGTTTGACACGGCAAGAGGGGCTGTCTACAGGGTAAGAGTTGGGAGGTCCCCGTTGGGTCCGACAGAGCAAGAAAGAGCTCCCTTGTGGAACAGGAAGATGTCCGTGGAGTCCCACAGGGCAAGGAGGTTCCCCTATGGAGCAGCGAGGTGCCCAGGGAGTCGCACAGCACAAGAAGTTTCCCAACGGAGCAGAGAGGTGCCCGTGGATGTCCCACAGGGCAGCGGCAGCTCCCTCCAAAAACCAGGCCGGGTCCCCCCTCCCTGAGCCCCCCACTCACTCTTGCGGCAGCTCTGGCAGCGGCAGTTCTTGCACTTGCAGGACCCTGCGCAGGAGCAGGAGTCACCTGGAGAGCGAGGGAAGGAGAGCGGGATCAGCCAGGAGTCGGGCAGCCGGGAATTAGGCGGGAGGCAGCCGGGACAGGACGGGGCACTTACCGGCGGCACACGTGCAGTCCTGGGGGTCCATGGCTCGGCTCGGCTCGGTTTAGCTCAGTCTAGCTCGGCTCTGTTCGGCTCGGTCCGGCGGGACTGGCAGAGGTGCAGACCAGCGCCGGCCGCCCGCTTTTTATGGGGCAGGACGCGGGGCGGTGCTGGCGCTGCGCACGGTGCGGCCGGGCCGCCGGCACCGGGGCCGTGCTCACCGGGGGCGGTGCCGTGCCGTGCCGTGCTCACCCCGGGGCCGTGCTCACCGGGGGCGGTGCCGTGCCGTGCTCACCCCGGGGCTATGCTCGCCCTCGGGCCGTGCTCACCGGGGGCGGTGCCGTGCCGTGCCGTGCTCACTCTCGGGCAGTGCGCACCCCGGGGCCGTGCTCACCGGGGGCCGTGCCCTACCCCGGCGCCGTGCTCACGGGGGGCGGTGCTCACCGCGGAGCCGTGCCGTGCCGTGCTTACCCGGGTCACGGACCTGCCCCCCCACCCCCGGTCCCAGCCCGCTGCGGGGAGGTCGGGGTGTCCCACCTGCATCCCCCTCCCCGGCAGGTGCTGCGCTTCGGGGCACCGAGACGCTGGAATGCGCGGGGTGTGGGGGTGACAGCACTGGCACGGCACTGCCACCGCGACCTGCGCGCTTGGGACAGCCCCGTGGCGCTGCCTCGTGTGTCCAGAGCTGTGGTGCAGCGGTGCCCCCACCTCAGGGGTGTCTGTGGGGTGCATGGGGCTGTCCCTGAGGATGAGACTGTTTCAGCACCCAACTGGAGAGTGGGATGGCACTGGGCAGCCCCCATGGGGCTGGAGTGCTCAGATAGCCTCCCAGGAGGGATGAATCATAGAGCACCCTAAGTTGGAAGAGACCCCCAAGGCTCATCACATGCAGCTCCTGATCCTGCACAGGAAACTCCAAAAAGCGCACCATGTCCTTGAGTGTGTTGTCCAAAAACTTCCTAAGCCTGGCTTGGTGCAGTGACCACTTCCTTGGGGAGTCTGTTCCAGGGCCCGACTACCTTCTGGGTAAAGAATATTTTCCTAATACCCAATCTAAACCTCCCGTGGCAGAGTTTCATGCACTTCCCTTGGGAGAGCATGGGAATGCAGTGTGGTAGCTTGGCATTACCAGCTAGGAGCTGCTGGGAATCACTTTCTCATCCCTCTGAGTTTTCCACCTCGTCACAAGGTTTATGTGCCAGCGGGCTTCCACCACCTCGCATGTGCCTGTGGCCAGTTCAACATCCAGCATGGCAGTGGCTGGGCCAGGGCCAGGCTGTCCCCACGCCTGCACCCCCTACTCTTGGTGGTGTCGCAGGTGGGGCAAGCCGGGGTTCAGAGCTGGTGCTGTAGATGGTTCCATCCCTGTGAAGCCTGGGCCAGTGGGCTCTAGGACCAGGAGAGGTTCAGTGACCCGGGCGGTTGTGCCAGGGAACGGCTCGTGCTTGTTTGCAAAAGCACGGAGTTGTTTTTTTCCTGGCAGTGTTTGCCAGCAGCAGTGAGGCGAAGCCAGCAGGCATTGCACACGCCACTTACTGAGCGGGAAGGAGGAGAGGTGGAATAACCGAGCACGTGTGGCGTCACTGCACATAAACACGGGTTGGGAATTAACTTCCCTCCCTCCTGGACAGCCCCAGTGCAGTGATTCGGGAATGTGCTGCGCCCGCAGGCCCCCCCTCCAGCAGGGCGGGTTCTGCTGCACCCGTGGTTGAGGAAGAGAGAGCCCTGACCTGCCAAAATGCGATCGTGCACCCCTGCACGGGGCCATTCCAAAGGTGAGGGATGACTGTGCCGGGCCAGAGCTGCAGGGAAAGCAGGGGATTTCCCAGATTGCTAGGAATCTTACATGTCATACATGGAGGGGCTGTGCTGAATCCTGGGACAAGTTGTCCTGGGCCCATATCACTGTGAGCGGGAAAAGGCAGCGCAGCATCCCCACAGAACTGTATGTGAAGCTGTGATTGGAAAAGAGCCTGGAGAATGCCTGATTTCCCAATCTGAGCATTTCCACTAAATAGTGAGGTCATCCTGCAAGCAGAGCAGGGAGGAATGAATGAGTATCCCCTGAGCCAAGGCCATGCCATCAATGGGGAGAGGAGAGCTCAGAGGGGTCTGCTGTATTATGGCTGGTATTCCAATTTCCCAGGGTATGGAGTTGTTAAACCCAAGTCTGTTCCCATGTAAGAGGAGTGCCATGTCTAACTCTATTTTATAACAGTCATAAAGTGAGCAGCAGAGCTGCAGCTGCCCAGCACAGGTCTCAGGGCTCAGAGTGGGGATGCTGGAACCTCTGTCTGCCCACCCCCTCTCTCCCCACCACTTCCCCTGAAGGAAGGGGACAGCATCTGACAGCTGCTCTCCATCATACTGCCCTGGGGCACAGGGATGAGCACAGCACAGAGCCATGGGGCAGGACCAGTGCAAACCCACAGGGGCCAGCAAAGCCAGACAGATTCTGTGAACTTTGCTGGTTAAACCAGATGTTTGGTGATAAATCCCATTAGCAACCTCTCCTTCACTCTTGTTGTGAGCTCACCATTGATGTTTGTGTATGGTTGGCACTTACATCTCTCAGGGTTGGAAGGAATAAAGATAACCCTGCTCTTTGCAGAGTGGAGTTTAGTGTGATTGCTCCATGCCTGCCACGTCTTGCCCTAAATTCAGCTGACATAGGGATGGCCTTTGCACCTGCCTGAAGTCTGGGGTGATGGTGACATCTCAGAGGATATCCTGAAGGAGGAGCCCTCCTGGAGCAAAGGGGTATCCCCTAGGGATTGGCACCCTGAGCAGTCCGTGGGCAGGGGTGTTGTGCTGTAGGCTGTGCCAAATCCCTGGCTGAGTCCTGGTGATGGTGACTGGGTGGGTCAGGAAAGGTTTTTAACCTAAAAAGTGACCGTGAACGGTTGCATTTGAGGAGTGTGGGGACAGGCAGAGCCTTTCATGTTCCTGGGAAGCAGCAGGATGGCGCAGGGCACCTGGTGTGCAGCATTCTGGCAGCTGCATGGCTGTGCTTGGGCAGAGTGAGCATCACACCCTGACATGGGCATTGCAGGCATCACATCCCATTGTTGGCTTTGCTCCTTGGCATAGGCATCCCATCCCATTGTGGGCATTCCACCCCATCACAGGCATGGCACTCCATCACATCCCATCACTGGAATCCTGGTATGGGCATTGCAAACCACAGTGGGCATCACACTCTGGTTTGGGCATCCCGTCCCATCACAGGCACTGAACCCTATTTCAGGCAGTGACCCCTGTTGTGGGGATCACACCCCATTATGTGCACTGCACCCCACAGTGGATAACCAGGTCACCTGAGGCTCCCCAGGAGCACCCAGCCAGACTGGCAGAGGTGGCAGGGGGATAAGCAATGTGGTTCTACCAGCCAGTTCAACTAAACTGCCAGGAGGAAAACTAAACCTGTTCCTCTGCCACCCCACCTGCTGTAGAAACATTCCCCCTGGAAATGGGCAGGGCTGGGGTGCTTATTACAGAGAAAGCTTGTAATAACGAGCTGCTCATTAGCCCCGAGGATCTCTGGTTGGAGGAGACAGCATGGGATTTGCCCCTGGGTAACAAGAGGGTGGTGGGGAGCGGAAAATTCCCTTATTGTGTAGGGAAAGTGTTAAAGCAAGAGTCAGAACTACTGGTAGGGAGAGCAGAGCCAAGACTAGAAGACAGGAGCAAAAATAAGACACCGGCTCTTTGCCATGACCTCCCACACGCACTGTCCTCCCGCTCCCCAGGGAAACTGCCACGCCCAACAGAAGTGCCAAGTTCCTCATGCACCTTTATATACATATCACTTTATTTAGGTAGCTTATTACATGTCAAAGTGACAAACACTAAAGAAATCTGAACACATATATAAAAAAAGACAACTGACATACACAATAAGGTTATTCTTCTTTGGCCCCCCCAGATGTGCATCACCCCCAGATGTGCAGCCAGGGGTCCCCTATTTGCAGCAGCTGCACTTGGCGGAGGGGGGCCCCTTGCAGACGCAGCCTTGTGCACACTTGGCACATCCAGCTGGGCAGCAGGAGCAGCAGCCTGTGGGAGAGACAAAAAAAAAATAAGGACATTCTCAGGAAGTCAGGCTGGGTCTCGGGAGGTCTCACTGTTTCGGAGATCTCCCATGTATTCATGTTGTTCCCTTTTAGCAGCATCCCTGCTCTTGGCAGTGTCTTCCAGGGTGTTTGTGCAGGCAAGGCTGGCACTGGAGAGGTGGGGGAGAGTGTGGTACTCCTGGGGGTTCACCAGGGTTCCCCCAGTCCCTCTCTTTGAAATCCTCATGGCACACAGCTCTGCTGTGGGTGACAGCATCAGGAGCACCCAGAAGAAATCCCAGTGCCAGTTTCCTCCCCAGCATTCCCTTGTGCTGAGCCTGAGGTGCTATTGAGGGGAATGCTCAGGTTTAGGTGGTACTGAGTGACTTGTATTGCCTGGAAAAGGGGTGGGATTCACACTGTGCTCCTTTGCGGGGGCAAAAAACCTTATGTGAGGAATAAAGTCGCCACTGGCAATGCTATGACTGATTTGATTCAGTGCATACACGGATGTGTAGTGAAAACCCCCCGAGTGTTTCTGCTCTCTTACCTTTTTTGCACGATGTGCATTTGCAGTTTTTGCATTTACAGTTGTCCCCGCAGGTGCAGGTGCCACCTAAAACAGGGAGAAAAGGAGAAAAAGAGGTTGAGAAGAGGTGGTGGGAGGGGATACCAACAACCCAGAGATTCGCGGGGAACAGCACTGCCTGCCCTCAGAGCATCCACTGATGCTTCAGCCTCGCTCAGAGGGGAGGTTGGCTCAGAGGGGAGGTCACGGCATTTCCCAGCCGCTTTCCAGTGAGATGCTCCCAGTGTGACACCGCAATGCTGGGAGAGGACTTCAGCTGCTGGCCCAGCCCCTACGAGAGAGAACCTTGGGAATGGTGGAGGAGGCCGGCGGGCGGGAGCGTCGGTGTTCCCGCCGGGATGCTGCGGATCCCGCTGCCCCCCGGGATGGAAGGAAACGCTGCCTTACCTGTGGCACAAGGGCAATCCTGAGAGTCCATGTCTGGCTGGGCCGAGTGCCTGCTGTCGGACGCGTTGGGCGACGGGAGGAAGCTTTGGCAGGACTCGCAGCCGCCTCCTATTTATCCTTGGCCAGCCGAGAGCGAGTGCAAAACCTCCGCCCCTGCAGCCTGCGCACGGCTCAGCCCGGCGCCTGCCCCGGGCGCTGCTGATTCACTCCCCGGGCGGCGCAGCGTGACCTGCGGCTCCCAGGCAGAGGGAGGGCTGGCGGGGTGACCATCCTTCTCTCCTGAGATGTTGGAAGGGGTGCAGAGAACGGCCAGATCTCATCACACAGATGACACCTGTCTCAGGAGTGTTGCTGCACTCGACAGGGCTGATGGTGCACCCAGGGAGACCCCACAGTCCAGCCCTTGATTGATTGATTGATTGATTGATGCCAAAATCAGTCTGCCCATCTGACTTGGGTGATGCATTAATCCAGGACTGCTAGGAAATCTCAGTCCCCTCCTTTCAGAGCTGGCACAGTGGGGTGGTGGGGAGCTGGCAACACAATGTGACAGGGATTCAGTCCCTGCATGAGACCCTGTCCTCTGGTTCCTACACCCTCCCTTCAAGCAGGAGCAGCAACAAGCTGGACTGGACTGGCCAGAGCCTGCCATGCCCTCCCAGTGCCCCAGGACAGTGGCACCCACGTCCCCTTGGCGCCGTGCATGGCACCTCGGGGCCCTGTCTCCTTCCCAGCTGGGTGCTCCATCCCACTCTTCTGAATTAATTTCCGTGTGTCATTAACTGGGTGTGCAGGGGGTGAGGGTGGCAGGCGAGCTGCCATCACCCTGGTCAACTCCTCCAGCGGGTTTTACCTACCCACTCAAAAGCACAGTGAGGGTTTGGGGTGGAAGGCAAAAAAAGAAATTATGCTTGCTGAGATTTTTGGTGTGGGGACAGTCTGCTTCATGTGCAGGAGGCATTGTCAGCTGTGGAGCATACTTCCTGATCATTCCTGTGTTTCTGTGTGCTCCTTGGTGTCAGTGAACCCCATCCCAGCTGCCCCTTGCTCTGAGACTCCTTTGCCTTGGGGTTCTATCCCAGCTGGGCTTTTGCCTGCAGTACCTGGCTGAGGCAGTTTGTCCATGCTAATCCAGCCGAAACAGCGGCCTGGGGATTATTTTTACCACTCAGCTGTCTGGGCTTGTTGGGTGACCTGATGGGGAGCGATGCCAGCACCCCGACTCAGCGTCTCCTCCAGACTCTCCAGGCCAGTGTGGGAAATCTGTATGGAAAAGCCTAACAAAGGCAGAGTCAATGGGCCCCTTCCTCAACTCCTCTACTCTGGAGCAGCTCGTCAGTGCCCTGACATGCCAGCTCTGCGGCCGTGTGAATGTCACACTGCTGCTGATGCACTGGGGCGTGATGGCAGGGGACGGTGCCAGGGAGCAGGTGCGTGCCAAGACTGTTATTGCTCCTGTGGGAGCAGGGAAGCACAAACATGGGAAACACATGTGCAAATGGTCACCTGCCACCCTCGCTACGGCCCCCTGTACTGTATTGGTGTCATGACAGAGGGGCAACATCTCCTTGGGATGTTGCATTTGCTCTGCTCCTTGGCTGCAATAATCAAGTACTCCTGTGGTGCAGTAATATGCCAAAGGAAATGCTTCCCGCTGTGTTGTGATGGATTAATGGTGAACAGCAATATTACTGTTGCGTCTGTTGTGTCTTCCCCCACTGCCTGGCACCCTTGGCCACACAGGAAAAGTTGGCACTATTTTGGCACTATTGGCACTATTGGTACCAGCTGGTGGTGGCCCAGGGATACAGTGATATGTGGCTTCTCCAAACAATCTCTGCCATGAAAGGACAGGGTGCAGGAAAAGCTCTCCAGCATCTGTTCTCAATCAGACCCCAGCCCTTTTTAGTTTCTTTCCTCTCTTTCTGCACAAAAGAAAAAAACATCTTCCAGGTGATGTAGAACTGAGAGTCAGGACTCTGGTAGATCTTACATTGCTCCCAGTCTATTCTGTAATTGATTTGGGATACATTCTATGATTAATTTGGGATTGGGCTGAAATAGTGGGTTGTCAGGCAGACACATACCAATCAGACACCTCCAGAAGCAACTTGTAATTGGGGTGACAATGATGAGCTGGGGACACCTTCCTGCTGTTTAAATATCCCCCATGATAAGGTCTTGCCAGCCTCAGTTTGCCTTCTGGACTCTGTCCTACATTTGCCTGGGGGTACTCCATCATTTAAATGGGCCTGATGCTGCTCCCCAGAGCCAAGCAAAACAGGCAGGATCCCTGCACAGAATTTATTCACCAGCCCTTGCCATACCAGAGCTGTACCCCTTGGCTCTCATGTCCCCTGCGTGGGATTCCTGGCTCTGTCCCCAAGCAATTCCCCCGTGATTGCCAGGTGGATTAACACGGGTGAGTCAGCGTGACGCTCCAGTGCTCCAGGCAGAGCCGGAGATGATGTTCACGGGGAGGATGGTGATGGCTGAGCATCACCATGGGCATGCCAGGGACAGGGATCCCTAGAAAGGAGAGAAGGAAGCTGACAGCTTTCAGGACAGTGTGGCAGAGGCACCTGTTCCTGTGACACCTCAGGCGTCTCCAGCTGATTGCTGAAAGCCACAGGAAGGTGTCAGGGCAGGTGACTGGCAGTGACTCAAGGCTGGTGCCAGGCAGGCGAGGAGGGAGGCACAGCAGCCAGCTCCTGTGGAGGTGAGCTGGCACAGGTCTGCCCTGGCTCTCTGCTGAAAGACACGTGGCTCCAGTCACCTGTGGGCATGGCAAGGTGCATAATGGACCAGCATCAGCCTCCAGCTGCCCATGGTGCAGCCACCCAGCACATCGCCTTCTGGGGACCCTGCAGACTACTGCAAGCCCCCCCCATGGCACGTGTCCCCCAGAGTGCTTGCTCTGGGCTCATCATCCTCTCTGGAGCAGTGATGGGTTTGGAGACCCCTCCTTCACCCAGATACAAGATCCCAGGCAGCTGGGGGGCTCCGCTGGCAAAGCACAGTGGCTTGGTGGGTACAGGCTGTGGGCAGGGAGGCAGGGAGCCATGAACCCCCTGTGGGCACAGCACCAAGACCCTGGGGGACAGTCCCTGGGTGTGCCCTGCCCCTCACCATTGCCTTTGCTTGCCAGGCAGGATGCTGATGCAGGGTACCCAGAGGTGGCCCTGATGCTGCAGCAGCAGCAAGGGCAGCTCAGCTCTGCCTGCTCCAGCTGCCTCTTTGTGTTGGTCTCTGGGCAAGAGAGCCATGGCTGGCCAGAGCTACAGGAAACCGCAGCCCACCTGGGACTGGTCTTTTAAAGCCAAATGGACAAAATAAATATATTTTAGCACTCAGCAAACACCCAGCACATGCAAGTGCTGAAAGCCAGCAGGAAGCCCTAGGAGTGATTGCTGCTTAGAAAGCAGGCTCAGCTTTGATCCGAATCTCAGGTTATTGTTTGCTGATGATAAACAAGTGTTTGAAACAGGGGAAATAGGTGCTGACGTAGTTTTATTTTGCTGGTGCTTGCCAGCCCTTTGGCAGAGGAGAAAGAAGGTGAATCACCCCTTGTCTGCCCTGGGAAGCCATTCTCAACCACTCCCCATGTGCATAGGCAAAGCCTTGGAAACATTTGGGAGTGAAACCGGATCAGTGGGGTGACCTCAGGCTGTGGAGACTTCTTTCTTTTTCCCAGAAAATTGGGAGCAAAGACTTGTTCTGCTCTCAGTGGCAGACATTAGCTAAGCTCATTGTCTGTTCTCCCTCCTTGCATCTTCCTGGGAAGATGCCTGCTTCCCTGCCTGGACCTTGATTGCAGCTTTAAGAAAATACATCCCAGCAAGTGCTTCTCCAATATCAGCCATCAACAAAGATGTTGCATGTCCCATTTTCCTGGGGAAATGCCCTTCTTGGGGACTTGCTGGCCCACATCACATCTGTAACTGTAGGAAGGCACCTTCAGTGAGGGCCTGCTGGCAGTGGGAAGGGGACGGGCAGATTTCCATTAAGCAGGAATTGCACGGCGTGCAATCCTGGGACGCTTTCACAAGCCGGCAGCACTCTTTGATGTGGGCTCTTTGGGAGCCGCCTTGTGACCCAGCCGGCTGCGCTAGGGCTGGGACTCCCAAGGCCGGGATTATGAGTCGAGCTCAGCTGCCGGCTCATCCTATGGCTCCAGGCAAGGGCTTGGCCCTTACTCCTTATTTCTTATCGGCAGTGGAGCTATCAATATTATCCTCTCCTTGAAAAAGCAGCGTGGAAAGGGTGGGGATTTGCTAATTAGTGATTTTTAGGAAGAAGGGAAAGGAAGAAATGCTGAATTGATGCCATGAACTGGGTCCAGGAGGGTGAACTGACCTTGCAAAATTCCCGCCAGTTTTGTGGTGTGCATCCTGAGAGACCCCAGCACAAGGTGGGAGCTCCTGCCTGGCAGGACAGGCTTTTGGGGCCAGGTGATGTGTGTTGGGGCATGTCTGGAAGATGAAAGGGCTGATTCTTCTTTTGATCATGAAATTCTCATAAATGTTAATGGGAATTACTTCGAGGTCTAACGAGGGTTGAATTGCAGCCCCCAAGGGAAGGGGATGAGGACCAACCAAGCTTTGGCTGGGAAATAAAAATGCTTGAATTTACCTTGTCCCCCACCTGTGAGAGCAGAAAATCAGTGGGTCAGGGGCTGCTCAGCATCCCTGCATGCTCTTCTGGGATAGGGGGTTGCCAGGTGTCCCCTACTTTGCCCAACACTGCTGGCAACCACATGATGGGCTTTAAGCATCACCTTAACTCTAGACATCATTTTAATTCACCAATCTAATGCTTTCCCAGTGTACAGTTTGGATTTTCTTTTTTTTTTTTTTTTCTTTGGTTTTGTTTTTTTCCTTACATCTTTCCTTCCCTTTTGTGTCTTTCAGGTTCCCACAGACTTCAAACTCACCTGCTCCAACTAGTCGCCGCCTCCCCTGGCTGAAACGTGACCCAAAGTTTCCAAGTATCGTTACCTTGGGCATATTTAATTATTATATTCCCCTTTAGTTGCTAATTAGAAGCCAAGAGTAGAGGGGATGAGTAATTCCTTGGGATGTCAAGTACACACTTGCCTGAGCTTGCAAAGAAAACATCGGCCCCCTCAGTATAAAGGTGTGAAATAAAAGGATGTGATATTTTCCTTGATGTCTTTAAACCCTGCTCCTGAGATCCAGAGATCCTTGTTGTCTATCTTGGGAATGATTCATGCAGCTGCTGTGCCGGATCCTGCCTCCCCCGAGAGCAGTGTAGCTGTAGAGGCAGGATCTGGCACAAGAGCTCTTTACATCCCCATCCAAAAATGTCTCCCAGCCCAGGAATGGGCATGGGATGGGTGGGGGAGAAATGCTGCTCCATCTGGGGCAGCAAACCTGGGATGGTGAAAGAGAAAAGCCCCAGCAGACAGGCTCATTCTTCATTTTAAGGAGTACTTAAGTGTGCAGATGGAGTTGCTCATCCCTCCCCACTCCCTCCAGCCATATTATCCCCCTCCTTGAAGGATGGGGATAGTTATTTTTGCCAACATTTTCCCAAACTCAATATATGAGTGCTCCTCAGCGTTCCTCTGCCAGGCAGATAAAGGCATAGTGAATTTTTGGTTACATTTGAAGTCTTTTCAAAGAAACAGCTTCTGGGTGTGTGACAATCTTCATACCAGTTGTGCTGTCAGGTCCAACTTCTCCATGCAACCTGTCTAGAAAGCCAGCAGCCTGTGCCAAGCATATTTGATTACATAATCTGTATCTATCTATATCTATATCTATCTACATATATCCATATATATCTCTATTTTATTATATGATGTTTTATTATATAATACATATTATATTAAATCATAGTGGCTTAAACAATAATATATTAAATTATTATAGTATATCAATTACAGTTAGTAGAAGCTAGAAAAAAGCAAACACTGGTCACAGAGCATTGCCTTGCCAAGCCTGTGCAGAGTAGCCAGGAAGGAGGATGATGATGATTTCTTGCTGGATTTTAAGACCTGTGTTCTAGTGAAGAAGCTGAATAATCCCTCAACTACAGTTATACTTATCCTGGCTGCAAAGCAGGCCCTGTCTGTGCAGCAGTGAAACCCAGGGGCTTAGTGAAGATTTTATGAGATTCCCCCCTTGTAAAGGTTGCGAAAGGGAAGGACCCCTGTCCTGAGCACTGCTCAGGACTCAGGACTGGATGCTGTACCTTTGGATGTAAATAAATTTTATTATATTTTATTATTTTATTTATAAATACATTTAATTTAATTTTATAGATGATGGGCTTTCAAACGAAGGGAAATGAGTGTTAAAAGCCACGATTTCAATATTAAGAGTTTCAGAGCCAGCTGATTCAAAGTGGCAGCTGTAATTTAATTGTGTTGCAGACGTGCCAAACCCAATACCATAATTAGTGATTCAAAATAATATTTACAGCTCAAATCATACATATTTAGCAAGAAGTTGAAATTTCCATCTATTTACAATTTTACCAGCTTAAAAAGTCTGTAAGCTCAGTTTTCCCCCCATTTTGCTTGGTTGGGTTTGAAGAGCCTGGAAGAGCAATGCTCAGCATTGCTGGGAGAGGAGCTGGGGATTTTGTCCCCGCCCATGGCATGGGGGTTGGAACTGGATGATCTTTAATGTCCTTTCCAAGCCAAACTATTCTAGAATTCTGCGATTTTCCCTGTGAGGACAGCGGTGTTTGCTGACCTAGAGCAACACCCCATTGCGTGCCTGAGTTCACGCCAGCACTTTGCCTTTGTGCTCTGGTACCCAAACCAGCAGGAGGGAGGGGGGACCCACTGCACGGCTGGCACTGACACCCACGCTCACCCCACACAGAGCCACAGAGGGAAAAAACACCCTCCTTAAAATGCTGCACGTGATTGCTGCCTCCTTATCCACAAGTATAATGGCACATTGATAGAGGTGCCAGAGAACCTTGGTCAAAACAATTTAAAGAAGAGGAAAAGGAGGTCGTCACATTCAGAATTGCATGATCCCTGCTTGAGTGCTGCTTTTTAGAGCCCTCCTTCGCATGCAGGGCAGGGACAACGCTGCCGGCCAGGGCTTGGCCAATGCACAAGGAAATGCCAACTGAGATGTGTCTGCCAGCTCTCCTAGAAATAAATGGATCTGTGCCTCAAACCAGTGGCCTTTGCAGGGAAGGAAGAGCTGTTTTTCCAGTGCATCCTCTTCCAAACCTGCTTCTTGCTGGGATGGAAGTTATAATGTCTCAGTGCAGCTGATGGATTCAGGCACTGTCAGAGAACACCGTCTATTTACAGCAACCAAGAGGGTTATCATGTTAAAATATTGCTTAAGCCTAAAATAACTTAAGAATTTCTAAAGTCATGACCTTGAGCCACGGTTTTCCTATCCAGCCTGTGTCCGGGCAGGGAGTGGGCACTGCAGGGAGATCCATGAGAGTCTGTATACCAAAATCCACTTCAGGACAGGGACCAGCATCAGTGTTTACACTGTGGCTCTATGAGGGTTTGCCCTCTGTTTCTCTCATCTCTTCCCCGTGCCCCAATGGCTGGATTAGCTGTAGGATCCAGTGCACAATCCCACAGAGTAGCAGTAATGATGTTCTGAAGCTGTGATTTTGACTTCATGGGACATTTTAACTCTGGGTTGAGTTTTACTGCCTTGGAGATCTCTCAATTGGAGGTACTCCTGGCAAGGTGTGAGTGAGGGTGTGCGTGGCAGCCGGCAGGCAGCAAAGGGTGAAGTGAGGGCACTGGGGACAGAGAGGGGACAGCCCTTGGCCCCAGCTGGGTGCTGACCCTGCAGAGAAGCTGGGACTGAGATGGCAATGTGAGTCTTGGAGGCCACTGCGGCTGCCCAGGGGGGCAATTGCCTCTATCCTCCTGTCCCCAGTCGCCCCCAGTACCTCCAGTTGCTCCTCCAGTTCTCCTGACCTGTACAAACGCCTCCCCTAGTTCCACACAGCCAGCTCACCCCCACCTCCCTAGCTGCCCCTGCATCCCAAACTGCCTCTCAGCTCTTCTGACCTCTGCAGTTGCCCTCTGGGCCCCCCAATCCCACCCCAGCTCTCCCAGATGCACTCGGATATCCCCAGTTGCACCCCCCACCTCCCCGTATCTCTGTGAGTGCACACCACCTTCTCCAGTCTTACACTTCACTTCATCCCTGACCTTTGCAGCTGACCCTCCGTCCTAGCCCATCTCCCCCATCGCCCTCAATCCCTCTGCCCTGCTCCCCGGTCCCATCTTCCCCATTGCCCCGGTCCCTCTGCCCTGCTCCCCGGTCCCATCTCCCCCATTGCCCCGGTCCCTCTGCCCTGCTCCCCGGTCCCATCTTCCCCATTGCCCCGGTCCCTCTGCCCTGCTCCCCGGTCCCATCTCCCCCATCGCCCGCGCTCCCCCCGACCTCCCCCCTCAGATCAACGCCCCCCCCCCTCGCTCCAGCCCCACGGCGCCCCCCCGCGGCCGCCCCTCGGGCCGCGCCCCTCCCGCTGACGCGGCGCCTGCGCGTGCGCGCGTGCGGTGCCGGTGCCGGCGGATCCGCGTCCCGCGGCAGCCCCGCGGCCCGGCCAAGCCCGGCTTCCCCCGGCGTGCCCCGCCCCGCCCCGCCGCCCCTCGCCCATCATGTTGGTGCCCGTGTTCACGCTGAAGCTCAACCACAAGATCCTGCCCCGCATGGTGGCGCTGGGCCGGTACGACGGGACGCACCCCTGCCTGGCGGCCGCCACGCAAGCGGGCAAGGTAACGGGGCAGGAGCAGCCTCGGCGGCTGCGGCGCGGCCCGGCCCGGCCGAGCAGCCCCGGCGGCCGCCGCGGAAGCCGCGCTGACCCCGCCAGCTCCCCTGCCAGGGCTGAGCCGAGGCAGGGGCTGGGGGCTCCTTCCCCTCGCCCTGCGCAGACCCGCGGCCCGGGCGCTGGAGCTGCGTGCGGGCGCGGGGACGCGATGCTCGAAACCTCGCTCTACTGCAGCAGGGAGCTCGCAGACATTAATAGCAGGTGACGAAATTGAGCAGTAGCAGAGGTGCCCAGAGAGGCTGTGGAGTCTCCAGCCCTGGGGAAATTCAAAAGCTGTCTAGACACAATCTGGAGTAACACGCTCTGGGGGACCCTGTTGGAGCAGGAGGTTGGACTGGGTGACTTCTGTGGCTTCTTCCAGCCTGAACCAGTTTACAAACCCAAGCTGCCACGGAAAATTACGTTTTCTAGCAGACAGCGGGATTTTTTGAAGCCATGGGTTTTATCTTGCAGTTCTCAGAGCAGCGAGCCTTGGCACTGTTATAAACCAAGCTATGTGCTGATAACGGGCTGAGGTTTCTGTGGGTGATGCACAAACAGCCTGACGGGAACAGAGAGCATCCTGTGTGCTCTGTTTGAGTTAGAAACATAAACTAAACAGGATTAAGTACAACCTGACTAATAAAGCATAGGTTGAAGTGTAAACCCACAGAGGCACTTAGGTTGTAAACACAAAGAGGATTCATCTGTGATGTTTCCCAGCATTATTAATTTTATTTTGGCACGTTTAGGAACAGCATAGAACAAGGGCTTGTCTGAGGGACAGACTGCACAACCAGCAGTTGAGCCTCTGACTTGGCCCCAGGCAATTACAGTGACTGAGCATTGGTCAGTGAAAGTAAAACCATATTTATCATTCATCCTTTTAAAATTATCTTGTTCACCTACAGATGGAGGTTACAGATATGTACCAGGTAAATTGTCTTAAACCTTAGGGATGTTTTGCAAATGCTGCTACCAGCTGGAGGTAATTTGTTTAGTTTGTTGTTGCTCCCTTTGGTTTCCTATTTTGCCTTACTCCAAAGACTTGTCAGTTGTCACTTTCAGAAACAAACAAAGCAATTATGTTGCAACTCCTCTGGCCAGAGCACTGTTTTTCCTGCCATTTCCTTTTCTCTAGTATAGTTTAAAGAATAACTGTGAGAAATACTATTGTCAGTAAAACCCCCAGTCTTTTGTCCTCATTTAGGTTGAGTGAATGCCTTTTTCCCCATCACAGTTGTTATCCAAACAATAGTCTTTACTGTTTGTATACAAACAGATGCATGTGTTGTATAAATATTTATATCTTTGTTTTTACAGGTTTTTATTCACAATCCTCATGCCCGAGGACAGAGAATAAACACAAACCGAATGGTGCAAAGTAACCAAGATGCAGACATTTCTCTTCTGAACATTAATCAAGGGATCACTTGTCTGACTTCGGGGGTGCTGAACCCTCAGCTGGGTTATGATTGTCTTCTGGTTGGAACACAGACTAATTTATTGGCTTACGATGTGTACAACAACTCAGATTTGTTTTACAGAGAGGCAAGTTGATTTAAATGTCTGCTTCTTTTAGTATCTCCATAATTTTCTGTTTCTTTGAATTGTAAAGATTACAGTTTTTACATTACTTTGTCAACTAATTATGTGTCTGTGCTATGCATTATTCCTACTGCTATATTCAGACTGTTTTGTCTCTAGAATATCTGCAGTATTTCAAAATTAATATATTAAAATTTACACTCACACGTACAGATGTACATTGCATTCATATGTCCTATCACCTAGCAAGACCAATTAAAAAAAAAATAATAGACATTCAGAGCTCAGCTAAACTGACAGTGATAATGTTTCATGCTTTCTTCTTCACTTGTGTGGTCTGATATATTATTGTCTCCTGTTTCTTTTTCCTTTAATGCTTCTCTGCAGGTTTCTGATGGAGCCAATGCAATAGTTCTTGGGAAGCTGGGAGATATTTCACCTCCACTTGCTATTATTGGTGGAAACTGTGCCCTGCAGGGCTTTGATTATGAAGGAAATGACCGTTTTTGGACAGTAAGGCCATGCATTATAGTTTTGATGTTATTAGAAGATTCTGTTAATGGCACTGAATCATCCTGATTTTTTAAAATATGATAACTATTAATTTAGTTGTTGATTGTTCTTAATTTATCTCAGGCCTGAAACTGTATTTTGGCCATGTATTCAGTGCACTCAGATGTTACTTGAGCACTGATTGTGTCAGTTGCTCTTTTGCAGTTGAGATAATAAAAATAATTCAGCTTCTGACAGCTGTGACCGTCACTGAATGCTGTCCTTCTCTTTGCAGGTTACTGGAGACAATGTTCGTTCATTAGCACTGTGTGACTTTGATGATGATGGAAAAACTGAGGTTTGTAACCATTTACACATGAATTCAACTGTTCTTGTGGTCTTGTAGTGAAATGATTATAAAAAAACTTAGATTGTCAAATACAACTGACTCACATCACCAGTTAAAGTTTCTCATTTTTCTTTACGCCAGGAGCAATACAATGAAATGTCTGTGATCGTCAGTTGGCAAGGCATCTATTTCAGTGGTATTTCTTGAATATGCTTATGGACTTTTTTAAATTTCAGAGAAAGAACTTGCAAGCTTGCACATAAAAGTGAACTTTTAGAAAGCTGTTCTTTTGAAGAGCTTCACTTACACTTGGTAAAATCGAGAAATCTGTCTTCACATCCAGCCCTCCTGTTTCCTGTAGGGACGCGGGGAAATGAAATACTCTTTGCTTTGCTGATTTAAAATGACAATAACTTGTAACACACATCTTGCTGATAATGATGTGGGACAAACAACAGGAAACAGCTGCCATTCTGATCGTACAGGCTAAAAGAGATTGCCATACAAATTCACAATTTCACCAATCTCTTTTGGAAATGTTTCTTCATTCCAAATGAATAACTGTGCTTCTGAATATGAATCTTTAAGAAGAGTAATGGCTTTCTAGTATACACCAGATGCAAATCAATATGAAGTTAAATCATTATGCTAAAAATACTTACTTTTGCCATTTGTCTTAAGACTTTAAACATAATTACGTGGGCTTCTTTGTTTATTTCCTGAAAAGACCTTGTTTGGAATATCCAATTGGACTATGTAATAGTGATGGGTAAAGGGCCTTGACAGTTTTCATGTATTTTTTTATAAGCACTAAACTGATACAGGCCCTGCTTGATTGGTATCTTTAGGAAGTGAAACAGTTTCAAGTTTTCAAATCAATCTTTGCACAGCGCCCCTTTGTATTCTTTTAATGTGCTGAGAGGTGCTTATAGAAACTGGAGAGAGTGTCTAGGGATTCAGAAACCAGGAAACTGGTCTATGACACTAATTGCAAATGGTTTGCACTTGTGCTTTTAAGTGGGTTGTGCTGTATTTTTCTGCTTGATAGAAGTTCATTCTTGGCAGTTGGTGCTCCTTTGGGCTGAGTAGAGCTGGATACCATATCTAACTAACTTGTTGGGCCAGTTACCCCAACATGAATTTACTGAGACGTTTTCAGGGTTCTTTTTGATCTTAATTATCTAGGTGATTTTAAAGGGTTTTTACTTATTTGTGGCTTTTGTGA